>NC_064924.1:234469010-234804635 GCF_023897955.1 Schistocerca gregaria | reverse complement strand
TGTCAATAGAAGAATGGTTTCTATTATAGGCCCATATCTCTATTGATATGCAGCCCTGCTTGCATCTTTCAGCGTTTGGGAGAAATCAAAATAATGAGCAGTTCGATAATGCCAACACTCCAGCCTCGTGACTTTTGCTAAGAAGTTTCAGTCGTCCTGGAAAAGTTGAAAGTTGTTAACAGCGTGTTCCCTCTCCTTTTTCGGTCCCAGTTGATACACACTCCATCAGAATTTAGAAGTCACGCTGAATCGCAGAGCCGTGCCAGGACGTAGTCCAGTCTACATCTACATCTACATCTGCATACATACACCGCATTCCACCATACTGTGCGTGGCGGAGGGTACCTCGTACCACAACTAGCATCTTATCTCCAAACAGAACGAGGGAAAAATGACTGCCTATATGCCTCTGTACGAGCCCTAATCTCTCTTATCTTTGTGGTCTTTCTCCGAAATGTAAGTTGGCGGCAGCAAAATTGTGTTGCAGTCAGCCTCAAATGCTGGTTCTCTAAATTTTCTCAGTAGCGATTCATGAAAAGAACGACTTCTTTCCTCTAAAGACTCCTATCCGAGTTCCTGAGGCATTTCCGTGACACTCGTGTGATGATTAAACCTACCCCTAACGAATCTAGCATCCCGGTTCTTAATTGCTTCTATGTCCTCCCTCAGTCCAACCTGACAGGGATCCCAAACGCTCGAGCAGTACTCAAGAATAGGTCGTATTATTGTTTCATTAGCGTACTCCTTTACAGATGAATTCCCAAAATTCTTCCCGAAATTCTACCAATGAACCGAAGACGACTATTCATCTTCCCCACGACTGCCATTACATGCTTGTCCCACTTCATATCGCTCTGCAATACAACGCCCAAATATTTAATCGACGTGACTGTTTCAAGCACTACATTATTAATGGAGTATTCAAACATTACAGGATTCTTTTTCCTATTCACTTGCATTATTTACATTTATCTATATTTAGAGTTAGCTGCCATTCTTTACACCAATCACAAATCCTGTCCGAGTCATCTTGTATCCTCCTACAGTCACTCAACGGCGACACCTTCCCGTACACCACAGCATCATCAGCAAACAGCCGCACATTGCTATCCACTCTATCCAAAAGATCATTTATGTAGATAGAAAACAACAGCGGACCTACCACACTTACCTGGGGCCCTCCAGATGATACCCTCACATCCAATGAACACTCAACATCGAGGACGACGTACTGGGTTCTATTACTTAAGAAGTCGTCGAACAAAGAGTACTGGAAGGCGGAGATAAGTATGTAAATACATGGTGCGATCTACGTTTAGCAACAGGGTGTAGAAGAATGAAGAAAGAAAATTACTGCGTTTTTTAACAGAGAGTTACTCCATTTACTAGTTCCATCACTACGTCACATAACAGTAACTGTCACTGCACTACCCATAATAGGGTATCGTAATATCTTACAGAAATATTAAGCAGGACTAACAACCAAGATTCAGTTTTTGTATTGAACAGTAATATTGTCACACGATATCTGATCATGCTTAACATTGCGGAGAATAATTATGAAATTTCTGTGCATTTTCCCTGAAATGAACTACTCACTGGCACTGATAATGCCCTACAGTAAATCATGAAACAAGCAAAAATCAAGAGCGTAACACTGTATCTGGTGCTAAGGGCTTGAAGCGAGGAGGAACAAAGAACAAAGATAAAAATGAGGGAAAGTTCATCTATCGAACTAAAAAGCAAATTGCTTCTTAGCACAAAGTGCCGTGGAAGAACGTGTTTTGCCTTTGAAGTGTTTTACTACCCCGTGGCTTGCAACTGACAGAAGTGAGGCTGTATAGCTCAACAAAAGAGAAACGATTGTTTTGTCGTTTTCTGTGAGGCGCTGTTTTAACGTGTGCCAACAGGCTACACGTTTGTTTTTTCGCGCCGTTCTCTTTCAAACACAGACAGTTCGATCAGCAGGCTACACGACGAAAATACTTCACACAGAATGACACTGAACTTTATGTCAAACGACTGTATTTCGCAGCTAAGTTTCAGAGATTTCCGAAAAATCTCCGTCTGTGCACACGTCTTTAGACAGTGCGTACGTGGGAGACACACAAATTTCTATTGTTCACCAGCCAGTTAAGTGAAAATTATACCCAATGTATACATTTTTAATCCGAACTACATAGAAATAAATTGAAATGATACAATGAAAAATCATCTCATTTTGCATCATGTTCCCTTTGTATGCTGCATCGAAAGAGAGGGAACAAACCAAAGAGTCCACATGTAAATATAACACTACTTGCCATTAAAATCGCTACACAAAGAAGAAATGCAGATGATAAACGGGTATTCATTGGACAAATATATTATACTAGAAAGTATATATGATTACATTTTCACGCAATTTGGGTGCATAGATCCTGAGAAATCAGTACCCAGGACAACCACCTCCAGCCGTAATTACGGCCTTGATACGCCTGGGCATTGAGTCAAACAGAGCTTGGATGGCGTGTACAGGTACAGTTGCCCATGCAGCTTCAACACGATACCACAGTTCATCAAGAGTAGTGATTGGCGTATTGTGACGAGCCAGTTGCTCTGCCACCATTGATCAGACGTCTTCAGTTGGTGAGAGATCTGGAGAATGTGCTGGCCAGGGCAGCAGCCGAACATTTCCTGTATTCAGAAAGGCCCGTATGGGACCTGCAACATGTGGTTGTGCATAATCCTGCTCAAATGTAGGGTTTCGCAGGGATCGAATGAAGGGTAGAGCCAAGGGTCCTAACACATCTGAAATGTAACGTCCACTGTTCAAATTGCCGTCAATAAGAACGTGACCGAGACGTGTAACTAATGGCACCCCATACCATCACGCAGGGTGATACGCCAGTATGGCGATGACGAATACACGCTTCCAATGTGCGTTCACCGCGATGTCGCCAAACACGGATGCAACCATCAACATGCTGTAAACAGAACCTGGATTCATCCGAAAAAATTATGTTTTGCCATTCGTGCACCCAGGTTCGTCGTTGAGTACACCATCGCAGGTGCAGCCTGTCTGTGATGCAGCGTCAAGAGTAACCGGAGCCATGGTGTCCGAGCTGATAGTCCATCCTGCTGCAAACGTCGTCCAACTGTTCGTGTACATGTTTGTTGTCTTGCAAACGTCCCCATCTGTTGACTCAGGGATCGAGACGTAGCTGTACGATCCGTTACAGCCACGCCGATAAGATGCCTGTCATCTCGACTGCTAGTGATACGAGACCGTTGGGATCCAGCATGGCGTTCCGTATTACCCTCCTGAACCCACCGACTCCATATTCAGCTAATAGTCATTGGATCTCGACCAACGCGAGCAGCAACGTCGCGATACGATAAGCCGCAATCGCGATAGGCAACAATCCGACATTTATCAAAGTCAGAAACGTGATGGTAAGCATTTCTCCTCCTTACACGAGGCATCACAACAAGTTTTCTCGAGGCAATGCCGGTCAACTGCTGTTTGTGTATGAGAAATCGGTTTGAATCCTTCCTCATGTCAGCACGTTGTAGGTGTCGCCACCGGCACCAACCTTAAGTGAATACTCTGAAAAGATAATCATTTGCATATCACAGCATCTTCTTCCTGACGGTTAAATTTCACGTCTGTAGCACGTCATCTTCGTGGTGTAGTAATTTTAATAGCCAGTAGAGTATTAGTTGAATCAGAATTCAAGTCTTGCAGGAGGCAATGAATCGAACAGAAAGTAAGAAAACCAGCGTACTAATGTGATCTCAGCTTAAGTCTCTAACAAGTGGTTTTCTTCAAGCTACAAATCCTACAAACCATTAATCGTTAATAGTCCGGCACGCCAAAGAGTTACCGAAATTTTATTTGGTACTCGATGTATATAGTACCGTGTGTGACATATATCTCATCAAATGTGTCGGGACACGTATTAGAGGGCATTAATATGGGGTGCGTCCACCCTCATCCCTTATGACGATTCAAAATCTGCTGTGGACGCTCTCAGTGAGGTGGTCTGAATAGCTGTGTAGGAATGGCAGCCCATTCGTCCTCAAAAGCGGAGACCAGAGATGCTAGTGATGTTGGACGCTGGGTTCTGGAGGAAGCCGACCTTGCAACTCATCCCAATGTGTTCCGTTGCTTTCAGGTCAGGTCTCTGCAGACCAGTCCATCTCAGGAATGTTACTGTCCACAAACACATAGCGTCACTGATGCGGCTTTATAAGAGGCTGCACTCTCGTGCTGATACATCGTCGTCTCCCAACTGTTCCTCTTACCGTACGCGGTACACAATGAAGCAAATTGTGTTTACATACTTTCTTACGCGTATAAATACCTTCCGCTGATTCCATGCGACTTTTACTACCACTCTTGGCAGTGCTCTACTGTTCGTGTCATTACATGACGTGGGCTTGGCCTTCATTTATCCGTGTTTGTTACTTATCTTTTCCTATTGACATTCATATCACCGGCAGTAGATTTGGGCAGCTTTAGAATGGTTGAAATGTCTCTGATAGATTCGATACTCAGGTGACATTCAATGGCTGCTAAACGTTCGAAGTCACTGAGCTTTCTTGGCCGACCTATAATGTTGTTAACTGCCTCACTGCTGACGACGCAATGCCTTGTATAGGGGGACGTCCGTATACTTTTGATCACATTATATTTGTATAGTAGAATGTGACATCGTACCACGAAACTTGCTCGTACTCTCGTGAAAGAGCTTTTTTTCCTCCATACAGACTACTTTCTTTGGTCTCCCATGGTCAGAAAATTCGTTCCCGCTTGGTTCTCAGAAGTGAAAACAGAGAAACCAGCTGGGTCTCGAATATATCACCGAGTGAGATAGTGTACGGGTTAGTCACTGGACTCGTCCTCAGAAGGACCGCGGTTCAAACCCCCGACTGGTCAATAAGATTTACGTTTTCAGTGGATTCCAAAGAGCACTTAAGGCAAATGCTGTCTCAGTTTCTTTGACATAGCCAATTTTCTTCCTTATCCAGCCCAAAACCAAGTGTTGAACTGGTAGTGAAGGTTGCTATGACTTGCACACTGCCTTCATTTCGGCTCAGATGCATCTAGACTCTTCTCAAACTTCTGTCAATTTTATTGTGAGCCTCTGCATTGTTTTCGTATCTTGTGCACACAGCGTTCAGAGAAAGAGACCTGGGAAAAGGCAAGAAAAAATTATTTCTTCGTGAGTATGATGTGAATTTTCGTAAAAGACTATATCGGGAGAGACAGAGTGAATAGGCATCGACAAGACGTGTAAAATTAGCTGTACGTGTAATGTCTAGGACGGGAACTCTTATCATAAATCTGTAAGATAGCTTTCATTACGAAGATGAAAAAGCTTCTGGAATAGCAAAGATCAACACTGATACATGAAAAGACATTTGTTTATAAACGATTAATTATATGTTAAAAAAGCAGGTACCGTCCGAACAGGCCATGCTGGCCCAACGGTACTGACCGGCCGCCGTGTCATCCTGAGACCTTAGGCGTCACCGGATTCCGATACGGAGGGGCATGTGATCAGCACCCGGCTCTCCAGGTCGCTTTCATGACCTGTGTCGCTACTTCTCAGTCAAGGCGCTCCTCAGTTTACCTCACTATGGGTGAGTGCAGCTCGCTTGGCAACAGCACTCAGCAAACCCGGACGGTGAGCCATCCAAGTGCTAGCCAAGGTCGTTGACTGATCAATTATACAGCGACTGCAGAAATATCCACTCCTTCCAATTTAATACTTTTATGCTAGTTATAAACAAAGCTAGGCTAATAAAAAACTAAATGTGCATATATTTCAGTTTTTATCTACATTATCAGGTGCACATCAGCTACAACAGACGTTGGTATATAATTCTGGAAAGAAAGGAAATGTTTTTACTTACAGTATAAATGTGAACAGATGGAACGAAGATACAGTTCTACAGAAGTACCTGTAACAAAGAAATATATCTTTTAAGTTGTGCACAATCTTCCACTAATTAACATACAAAACGGTATTTGGTTTATTATCATCCTAATTAAATAACTATTAACCAGCTCATTTTGTTCAGTCTCTCAGATGAACAGACGTTGCAATATCGAACCGGCTAAAATATGCGCTCAATTTCATTTTTCCACGTCAAGAGGAGAAGTATTGTGAACAGCGGACGTCTGCAGTGATGTTATTCTGGGTCACTCAACAGACAAGGCGTATTAATAGCTTTTTGCCGCTGTCTTAAGATGCAAACAGCGACACTGACAGTTACCCACGCATCGCAGTTTAAAGCCCCCACTGAAAACATGATAAGATATTACTAACACAAACCCTAGTGTTGCCGCTGAAGATCAAGTATTACTCTTACAAATAGGTCATTTATTACAATAAACTACAATTTACTCCTCTTTCTTTTCTTACATTGCTTTACACAGCGGAGGTATTCCTAATGTTAAATACGTGTACTCAGCATTTGGATGTCTGTTGTAGAGAAAAGTAAATGAATTCTTATTTGAAGTTTTATCCAAGACAAAAATCTTGCACATTTATTACAAATAAACTACAAATCAATGTTTCTCTTTAATTTGTTGGAGCCTTTTTCAGTATCCATGCTCCATTATGAAGTGGGAATTTTTGTATTTGACTTGGCTGTAAGAGTCTCTAATTAAAAACCATAAAACTTTTTTCTATCACAGTGGATACGCGGAGAGAATTTATTGGGATAGTACCAACCTTGAGAGACCCATGCTACGCCACTATGCCATAAACTTTTCGTCGAAGGCTATATTATCTTCGACGTTATTAAGAAGTGGAAATGGCGGGGATGCAAACTAAGCTGTTAATTAATTACTAGAGAGTGAAGAACTCAATAGCGTAATTTATAACCAGGTCTGGTACCTTTGTCAACTGTTGCGGAGGACTAATCCCAGTACACGGGGCTGGCCGGTATAGCCGAGCGGTTCTAGGTGCTTTAGTCTGGAAGGGCGTGACCGCTACGGTCGCAGGTTCGAATCCTGCCTCGGGCATGAATGTGTGTGGTGTCCTTAGGCTATGGTTCAAATGGCTCTGAGCACTATGGGACTTAACATCTGAGGTAATCAGTCCCCTAGAACTTAGAACTACTTATACTTAACTAAGCTAAGGACATCACACACATCCATGCCCGAGGAAGGATTCGAACCTGCGATCGTAGTGGTCGCGCGGTTCCAGGCTGAAGCGCCTAGAACCGCTCGGCCACCCTGGCTAGAATACTTAGCTTAGTTAGGTTTGAGCAGTTCTATGTCCTAGGTGATTGATGACCTTAGATGTTAAGTTCCATAGTGCTCAGAGCCATTTGAACCATTTGAACCAGTACATTGGTCAATAACACAATGATCCGTAGGGAAGCGGTTATGAGGTCCATAATACCACGCCAGCAGCCGTCAGTGGTCCCTGGAGTACAAGAAGCGAATGTGGAATGCTGAGGAACGGTGCGTGATGATGAATTAAGTTGGTAGATCAGTTGCAGTATTTTTCTGAAAATCTGCGCGTAAAGAGTGTGAGCGTTTACAGTCGGATTCTGCTAAATATGAACAAACTGTAGAAAACGATGCATGCGAGGATATAGAGCAAATCATTACGACATAAGACTGCAAGTGTGTTCCAAGGGAAAAACATCACTTGAAGCTGCAGATGTGAATTCTTTGGCTGCACGAATGGCGAGACATCAGAGAAGTGGTAATGTGCTGCGTACTAATGTTTCCGGTCTACACTCAACACAGTGCGTAATATATGAGAAAAAATACCACCATAGGTGTCTGTATCTTAAGAATGTCTTTATTGTTCAACACGACTAATTTCGGTGGCACATTACCACCATCATCAGGCGCCACCACTGTCAAAAGGGTATTTGATTTCTTTGATGCATTTACCGTGAGATCCTTGTTACTAGCACACGTGAGATTTCATCAGGAGTCTATACTCGACACCGTGTTATCTCCAGTGCAGTCCTGGTTTGCTGAAGTGATCGGATTGAACAGAGTGTGTTTACAGTCTTTTTAATCCGAGCTCTTCGTTCTTGGTCGTCCACTCTTATTACTCCTTCTTGGCTCTTGTACATATTTTATATTAACCGTTTCACCCTACAGCTTACACCGATTTTCCTCAGAAATCCGAACATCTTGCACCATCCTATATTGTCGAACGCTTTTTCCAGGTCGACAAATCTTATGAACATGTCTCGATTTTACTTTAGTCTTGCTTCCACTATCAACCGCAAAGTCTGATTCACCTCTCTGGTGCCTTTACTTTTACTAAAGCCACACTGATAGTCATCTAACACATCCTCAATTTCTTTTCCATTTTTCTGTATATTATTCTTGTCAGCAACTTGGATACTTGAGCTGTTAAGCTGATTGTGTGATAATTCACGCACTTGTCAGCTCTAGCACTTTTCGGAATTGTGTGGATTATATCTTACCGAAGGTCAGATGGTATGTCGCCAGACTCATACATTCTACACACCAACGTGAATAGTGTTTTTGTTGCCACTTCCCCCAATGATTTTAGAAATTCAGATAGAATGTTATCTATCCTTTCTGCCTTGTTTGATCTTCATTCCTGCAAATCTCTCTTAAATTCAGATTCTAGTACTGGATCACCTGTCCCTTCTAAATAGACTCGTGTTTCTGCTTCTATCATATCAGACAAATCTTCCCCCTCTTAGAGGCCTTCAACGTTCTCTTTCCACCTATCCGCTGTCTTCTCTGTATTTAACTGTGGAATTCCCTTTACACAATGTTACGAACCTGGCTTTTAATTCCACTTAAGGTTGTTTTGGCTTTCCTGTACGCTTAGTCAGTGCTTCCGACAATCACTTCTTTTTCGATATCTCCACGTTCTTCATGCAGCCACTTCGTCTTAGCTTCACCGCACTTCCTATTTATTTCATTCCTCAGCGACTTGTATTTCTGAGTTCCTAAATCTCCTTGAACATTTCTGTACTTCCTTCAGTCGTCGTTTAACTGAAGTATTTCTTCTCTTCTCCATGGTTTCTTCGTAGTTACCTTCTTTGTACCTACGTTTTTCTTTCCAACTTCTGTGAAAACCATTTTAGATGTATAAATTCCTCTTCAACTGTACTGCCTACTGAGCTGTTCCTTATTGCTGTATCAACAGCCTTGCAGAAAGTCAAGAGTATCTCGTTATTCCGTAGTTAGTTTAGAATCCCACTTCATCGTGTATTGATACTTGCTGACTAATCTCTTAAACTTAAGCCTACTCTTCATCACTATTACATTGTGATCTGAGTCTACATCTGCTCCTGGGAACGCCTTACAATACAGTATCTGACTTCGGGATCTCTGCCTGACATTGATGTAATCTAGCTGAAATCTTTTCGCATCATCCGGCCTTTTCCAAGAATACCGCCTCCTCTTGTCTACATCTACATCTACATCTACATCCGTACTCCGCAAGCCACCTGACGGTGTGTGGCGGAGGGTACCCTGAGTACCTCTATCGGTTCTCCCTTCTATTCCAGTCTCGTATTGTACGTGGAAAGAAGGATTGTCGGTATGCCTCCGTGTGGGCTCCAATCTCTCTGATTTTATCCTCATGGTCTCTTCGCGAGATATACGTAGGAGGGAGCAATATACTGCTTGACTCTTCGGTGAAGGTATGTTCTCGAAACTTTAACAAAAGCCCGTACCGAGCTACTGAGCGTCTCTCCTGCAGAGTCTTCCACTGGAGTTTATCTATCATCTCCGTAACGCTTTCGCAATTACTAAATGATCCTGTAACGAAGCGCGCTGCTCTCCGTTGGATCTTCTCTATCTCTTCTATCAACCCTACCTGGTGCGGATCCCACACTGCTGAGCAGTATTCAAGCATTGGGCGAACAAGCGTACTGTAACCTACTTCCTTTGTTGTCGGATTGCATTTCCTTAGGATTCTTCCAATGAATCTCAGTCTGGCATCCGCTTTACCGACGATCAACTTTATATGATCATTCCATTTTAAATCACTCCTAATGCGTACTCCCAGATAATTTATGGAATTAACTGCTTCCAGTTGCTGACCTGCTATTTTGTAGCTAAATGATAAGGGACCTATCTTTCTATGTATTCGCATCACATTACACTTCGCTACATTGAGATTCAATTGCCATTCCGTGCACCATGCGTCAATTCGCTGCAGATCCTCCTGCATTTCAGTACAATTTTCCATTGTTGCAACCTCTCGATACACCACAGCATCATCTGCAAAAAGCCTCAGTGAACTTCCGATGTCATCCACCAGGTCATTTATGTATATTGTGAATAGCAACGGTCCTATGACACTCCCCTGCGGCACACCTGAAATCACTCTTACTTCGGAAGACTTCTCTCCATTGAGAATGACGTGCTGCGTTCTGTTATCTAGGAACTCCTCAATCCAATCACACAATTGATCTGATAGTCCGTATGCTCTTACTTTGTTCATTAAACGACTGTGGGGAACTGTGTCAAACGCCTTGCGGAAGTCAAGAAACACGGCATCTACCTGTGAACCCGTGTCTAAGGCCCTCTGAGTCTCGTGGACGAATAGCGCGAGCTGGGTTTCACACGATCGTCTTTTTCGAAACCCATGCTGATTCCTACAGAGTAGATTTCTAGTCTCCAGAAAAGACATTATACTCGAACATAATACGTGTTCCAAAATTCTACAACTGATCGACGTTAGAGATATAGGTCTATAGTTCTGCACATCTGTTCGACGTCCCTTCTTGAGAACGGGGATGACCTGTGCCCTTTTCCAATCCTTTGGAACGCTTCGCTCTTCTAGAGACCTACGGTACACCGCTGCAAGAAGGGGGGCAAGTTCCTTCGCGTACTCTGTGTAAAATCGAACTGGTATCCCATCAGGACCAGCGGCCTTTCCTCTTTTGAGCGATTTTAATTGTTTCTCTATCCCTCTGTCGTCTACTTCGATATCTACCATTTTGTCAACTGTGCGACAATCTAGAGAAGGAAGCACAGTGCAGTATTCCTCTGTGAAACAGCTTTGGAAGAAGACATTTAGTAATTCGGCCTTTAGTCTGTCATCCTCTGTTTCAGTACCATTTTGGTCACAGAGTGTCTGGGCATTTTGTTTTGATCCACCTACCGCTTTGACATAGGACCAAAATTTCTTAGGATTTTCTGCCAAGTCAGTACATAGAACGTTACTTTCGAATTCATTGAAAGCCTCTCGCATAGCCCTCCTCACACTATATTTCGCTTCGCGTAATTTTTGTTTGTCTGCAAGGCTTTGGCTATGTTTATGTTTGCTGTGAAGTTCCCTTTGCTTCCGCAGCAGTTTTCTAACTCGGTTGTTGTACCACGGTGGCTCTTTTCCATCTCTTACGATCTTGCTTGGCACATACTCATCTAACGCATATTGTACCATGGTTTTGAACTTTGTCCACTGATCCTCAACACTATCTGCACTTGAGACAAAACTTTTGTGTTGAGCCGTCAGGTACTCTGTAATCTGCTTTTTGTCACTTTTGCTAAACAGAAAAATCTTCCTACCTTTTTTAATATTTCTATTTACGGCTGAAATCATCGACGCAGTAACCGCTTTATGATCGCTGATTCCCTGTTCTGCATTAACTGATTCAAATAGTTCGGGTCTGTTTGTCACCAGAAGGTCTAATATATTATCGCCACGAGTCGGTTTTCTGTTTAACTGCTCAAGGTAGTTTTCAGATAAAGCACTTAAAAATATTTCACTGGATTCTTTGTCCCTGCCACCCGTTATGAACGTTTGAGTCTCCCAGTCTATATCCGGCAAATTAAAATCTCCACCCAGAACTATAACATGGTGGGGAAATCTACTCGAAATATTTTCCAAATTATTCTTCAGGTGCTGAGCCACAACAGCTGCTGAGCCCGGGGGCCTATAGAGACATCCAATTACCATGTCTGAGCCTGCTTTAACCGTGACCTTCACCCAAATCATTTCACAATTCGAATCTCCGTCAATTTCCTTCGATACTCTTGCACTTCTTATCGCTATAAACACGCCTCCCCCTTCACTGTCCAGCCTATCTCTGCGGTATACATTGTCGTTTTTGAACAGATTATTCGCTATTACTGACTGAAATCTATCAACTCAATTAGTCTTTCTCCTCTCTCATTTCTTGTCCCAAGCCCATTTTCTCTTGTTACCTTTTCTTCTACTTCTTCCCCTACAACTGCATTCCAGTCCCCCATGACTATCAGATTTTCATCTATCTTACGTGCTGTATTACCCTTTCAATATGCTCTAATACTTCCTCTGTTTCTTCATATTCATATTGCGACGTCGGCGTGCATAAATGAACTATTGTTGTCGGTGTTGATTTACTGTCGATACTGATAAGTTCACTGAACTGTTCACAGTAACATATCCTCTGACCTACCTTCCGATTCATAACGAATCCTATTCCTGTTATACCGTTTTCTTCTGCTGTTGATATTACTCTACGCTCATTTGACCAGAAATCCTTGTCTTCTTTCCATTTCACTTCACTGACCCCTACTACATCTAGACTGAGCCTTTGCATTTCCCTTTCCAGGTTTTGTAGCTTCCCGCCACGTTCAAACTTCTGACGTTCCACGCCTCGACTCGCAGAAAGTTATCCTTTCGTTGGTTACTTAAACTTGTTCTCATGGCCACCTCCCCCTGGTTTAGGTTTTCTGTGATTTCCCTAAATCGCTCCAGGCAAATGGCGGGATGGCTCTTTGAAAGGGCATGGCCGACTTCCTTCCTCGTCCTTCTCTAATCCGATGAGACAGATGACCTCGCTGTTTGGTCTCTTTCCCCAAACAACCCAGCCCCAACCCTTGACAGTCTCCTCCCGGAGATCCGAATGGGGGACTATTCCGGAATCATTTGCCAATGGAGAGATCTTCATGACACTTTTTCAATTACAGGCCACATGTCCTGCGCATACACGTTACGTGTCTTTAATGCAGTGGTTTCCATTCTCTTCAGCTTTCTCATGCTGTTGATCATTGCTGATTTATCCGCCTTTAGGAATGGTTTCCCACCACAATGACAAGAGAGTGTCCTGAACGTCTGTTCGCTCCTCTGCTCTCTTTGACAAGGCCGTTGGCCGAATAAGCGTGACATCTTACGCCGGAAGTCTTCGGCCGCCAATGCTTATTATTAATCAAAATTTAAGTGGTGGCGTGTTTCGAACTCTGGATAGAGGACGTTTTGATTACTACCCCTAGACCACGGGTGCTTTCATCAGTGGTGAGTTTTAAATTGAGAAATCGTTCGAGGCTTGTTGCTTGACTTAACCAACGTACTTTGTGGTAGTATAGAAAGGCTCCATACTTTTGGTTCAGTTGCAACTCATAGTGGAGTAATGAGCCCAACGTCAAAAATTTTTCTGTTTGTGTCACTAACATCTTCATGTGCTGCATCCATGAATATTTAGCGCAAAGTGATTCTCGATGTACTGGACAACGAAACTCATCTGTCGATCTTTGTAATTCTTTGCTCTTTCATTGTCAACTAAATATGTGAATTCTTTCTGCATGGTATCATTTCCTAGCAAATTTGCAGTACCCGTCGCTTATGCGACTGCGTTAGATACATTGAGAGTACTCATCGTTCTCTTCTGCCGTTGAAGGCTTGTGATCATAGATCACTAGACTGTCTCTTTTCTGCAAACATCTGCTGGACCTGTAATGTCCTTCACACCACGAACAAATAGCGAACGGTAAACAGCGTTGACACCACGATATTGAAGAACTAAATTGAGGTGAGCCGACCCAAAAATTTCACACGGCAATACTTCATGGAATGCCACTCTGTACCGAATACTTCCGAAAAGCAACGAGCAAAGGCGATGCTCGATACTAGAGGAGTCTGCTGCCCCCCCCCCCCCCCCACCCCTCCCCCAGTTGCTCGCACACACTGCAGGTGTGAAGTTCGGCACGTTGTGGCGGACCCTGATGTAGAGTGTGGATGCCTTTCCTTAATATTATGATGGACATGAAAAGACAATAGCCGATACCATACATAGCTACAGCTAGGTCGATTAACGTTTTAATACGACCGATGGGGATCAACAGCAACAATATCATTTATCACCAACGTCCGTTATATAGTGGATAGGTCATGAATCAAACTATGACTTTTAGGCTGGTGATGAGGAACTGAACATCACTTTTATTATCATTAATTAACATTTTATTAACATTGAATTTCCATTAACGGCCAAATTTAGTTGAAAAAATTTTATGTTTTCACCACCTACCATCATCCACTTCCGCAATGACGGTGTGCTTTATTCGCATCGGATAGACAACAGTATGGAAACACCGAAAACGGAATACATTATCATACCTAATACGGTGTAGGAAACCTGTAGGCATTCAAAATGGCTTCCTGGTCTCGCAATGGATCACTGCGGGTCCTGTGTGGTTTTTAAGGGAAACTTATACGATTCCTCCAGTATCGATGTGTGTGATGTACTTGGGTTAGTTAGGTTTAAGTAGCCTTAAGTCTAGGGGACTGATGACCTCAGATGTTAAATCTCATAGTGCTTAGAACAATTTGAACCATTTTTGAACCAAAGTAGATCAGCAGGGTAGATGCGACACTTCATCCTCGTACCCACATAACAAGTTCTGGGCGTTATGAACTGTGCGGACAGGGGCTCTGTCGTCTTGCTTTTGGAATTCCGGTCAGCCTGTAATTTCCCGCTTATGGAGCTTCCTTCATGTTGTTTCGGTGCTGAGCTGATAGGACCCGCGAGTGCGGCATTCTGTCCTGCAGTGCCACGGGCAGCTGTCTCCTCCTTATTTCTCGTCACAATCCTTTTCAATGACCGCCCGTGACGATCACTCAATACACTCTTTCGCCAGCATCATGATTTAGCCGACGGTGTTTTTCCACTTTCCCTGATCGAAACATCGAACACTTCGTTTACCTTGGTTACGGTAGCGCCCATCTTACGAGCACCTATAATTTCTTCCCGTTCGAATTCACGTAACTCCAAAATACTACACATAGAACTACAAATTACACCGTTCAGACCACGAATGACAGTTGCAAAGTATTGAGGACATTACACAGGTGCTGTTCGTGGTCAAATACAACAGCGCAATCTGCAGGCTCGGCTAGCATCTGCATTTATGCTAAAGTATGCATTTCCCGCGGTGTGCCATATTTTTGTCCAACCCCTGTACCTCTGCTTCGGAAGTGAGATTCTCTAAAACTGCACCACGCAGCGCACACGTGGAAAAGTTCTTATTCCCAGAGCGCTACTCAGCAGTCGAAACACCATACCTAAAAGTAGCTGATTCCTCCTGGCGGGAGTTGCAACACACTACTTCCTTTCCTGATGCCGCCCTCTTACGGCGTTGGCGGTCTTCCATTAAGAGGCATCGCTTTGTCGCCGACCGTCCCCGCCGCGTTCCACAGAGCAGTCGCTTAAGCTGCCTCGTGGACAATGAACACTAGCCTGCGAGAACAGAAATTCCGTTTAGGTGAAACGTACGTCACGTATTCTGGTGCTGAGGTATGCGACTTCCATTAACCTTTTGTTCTCGAGGGCGCTTGAATGTCCGCTCGGAACATAGGTTGTTTTTATCAGTCAACTTGGGTGACCCTGGTCAAAACAGAACATCGCCATTAGATTCTCATCCGATAGTGTGTACACGTAGAGAACGGCATTTCATTTTCATTAGTGGTTCAGTATTGCAGCGTGACGAAACATCTGTTGCATTTTTGTCTCTTAGAAACAGCAACAAATGAGGTATGAAACCAATCGTTCTACATTCTACATACATATTCCGCAAGACACCATACGATGCATGGCGGAGGGTCACACGCACCACTGCAAGTTACACCTGTTCCTGTTTCACTCGCAAATGGAGGGAGGGAAGGAAAACTGTCTACATGTTTAGTTAACAGGGCTGGTTTCTCTTTTTTTCGCGGTTCTTCAGCGAGATGAATATTAGCGGCAGTAGGATCGTTCTGCAGCCTGTCGCAAATGCCGCTTCTCTAAAGTAACTCAATAGCGTATGGCTGAAGGACCGTCTTGTTCCCTCCAGTGATTCCAATATCAGTGCATTTCTGTAATACTGGCGTGATGATCAGTAACATATGTAGAAGCATGCCTCTGAACTGCAACGGTCTTCCTTTAACGCGGTAGACCAGGACGACACGCAATTTTGGAAGCGATAATCATGATTTTTATCAATAAAATAACAAATTGCAAAACTCATACTAGATTTTTACCATAATCCTTAAGATTGTGTTATGCATTTTTTTTAGGAAAAAACTTGGATGCAGAGGACACTGCAGAACATCGACGAAAAGCCTTCCCGGACTGCGGTAGCGGTCGGTGGGCGCTCTGAACACCACAATTTTCAATCTGAAACAAAATTTCAAAAAGTGCTTTGAAGCTGATGTTATGGTCTAACGTAGTACGTAGGGATATTTCAAGAAAACGGGTTTTAACAAAATGGGGGCACTCTCACAAAAAAGTCAATTTTTTTCAACAAAAACGTCTTTATAGAAACGTGTGCCAAAAATCGAAATTAAAATATGTCACAAAAATCCTAAGCATTACACTAGAAAAAACGGCGACTCACAAGTTATAAGCAAGTATAGCGGAATTGTGTGTGTATTTCGTGAGTTCTAGCTTCCGCCGACTTAAAAAATGTTCTCTTCAAGTTTCAACTTGTGTTTCTAATACTGAAACTGGACAAAACCTTTAATTAGCAATGCCAGTACCGTACAGTTGTCCTTTTCTTCGCCGATGTCAAAGCATTCTCATTTCGTCGAAAATTTATTGATTAACTGGCTTCTGCTTACCAATCGAAGCGTTTCTTGCACGATTCGGATTCCTTTTCTATCGATATCGATATGTTTGTTTTTCATTTTCAAACACTGAAGTTTTACTCCGTATAAAAAACAAGCGAAATGACAACTCAAGCAGTCAGGAGACAAGTACATGCTTTCAGACTGTTTACCATAAACGAATCATCCTACAGAGAGAAATCTTCTTGAGAATAATATTTTAGCTGAAACTAATGCCCTCTGTGATACATCCGGAATTAATAGGACACGTATTCCGTCGGTTAACTGTTATATTATTACATCAGTTGCATGTGAGCGTTCGGATGCCACAGACCCCTACACAGTAAACGGCGGGTTCAACATATTTTAACATTTATAGCGAATATTAAATAAAGACTCTGTAAGGAAAATTTTAAGCCAATAAAAATTGCGCTAAAAAGTTTCTACCCTTGTCTACGCCCTTATCCATATGGTTGAGATGGGAAATGAGCAGTGCTCAGTAATGGGTTGCAGGTGTTTCGTACGCGGTCTCCTTTGCAGATGATCTGCACTTTCCTAAATTTCACCCAGCAAACCGTAGTCGACCATTCGCCTTCTCTACAACTGACCTTAAGTTCTCTTTCCGTTACATGAAGCTTTGCACCGTTGTTGCTAGATATTCAATAGCAGTGACTTTGTCAAGGAGCATAAAAACATATCAAATCGCCGATGCCAACATTCAACTGACTGATGAAATCACGTCAGCGTATTTCGCACTGAGTTATTAAAGGGGAAAAACACTAGCACAGGAACCAGGGAATACAAATACCCTCGTGCCGTCAGAAGATGCCGAAATATCCAACGTCAGATTCAATTATTTTCTTCAGCAGCGACCACGGCTCTGGACATCGCTTCTCAGTCACTTTCAATTTACTCTCTTCGTCCGTTGTGGTAGCTCTAGGGTCGTGGAGAAATACAACGCTACATCATTATCACACCTTTCTCTTCCAAAAGGACGAATTTAGTGTGCCGGATTGAAAAAGGAATTGTCTTTCAATAAACTTGCGGCAGTAGCGCACGAAATGAAGAAACAAGAATACCAATCAAGAAGGCTGTCTTTCTAGTTGATTCTAGTTATCGTCGAGATAATATCGAGTGAGGCTCATCAGTGGTAAACGTATTGAATTCACATTCAATAGGAGCAGCGCTCGAAATCCTATCTCGTTATCGAGATTTGTGTTTCCCGTGCCATCCTTAAACTTATTAAAGCAATACCTGGGATTCTTCTTTGGAAAGGACTATGCGGTTTTCTTATTCATTTTTGGCTCCGTCTCTAATGACCTCGTTATTGATGCCACGTTAAACCCTATTCTCCACGTGGGTATTTTGTGACTGAAACAGTCTTCATCAGTTAATATAGGTTTTTATCTTCACTAAGCACGGATAGATGAAAATCCGACCGAAGCTGTGATGCTAAAACATCAATCGTTTGAAGGACAGTCACCAATCACTTTTTGCACTTTCTTATTGTTTCATCAGTCTTGTGACTGGTTTGATAAGGCCCGCGACGAATCCCTCTCCTGTGCCAACCTCTTCATCTCAGAGTAGCTCTTGTAACCAACGTCCTCAGTTATTTGCTGGATGTGTTCCAAGTTTTGCTCTCTACACAACCCTCTAATACCTTGGAGGTCATTTCCTGATGTCTTAACAGATGTCCTATCATCCTTTCCTTTCTCCTTGTAAGTGTTTTTCACATATTCCATTCCTCTCCGATTCTGCGATGAATCTCCTCACTCCTTACCTTATCAGTCCACCTAACATTTAACATTCGTCCGTAGCACCACATCTCAAATGCTTCGATTTCCTTCTGTTTACGGTTTCCCACAGTCCATGTTTCACTACCATACAATGTGTACAGCAGACGTACATTCTCAGAAATTTCTTCCTCAAATTAGGGCCTATGTCTACTAGACTTCAGTTTGCCAGGGTTAGTCTGCTTTTGATGTCCTCCTTGCTCTGTTCGTCATTGGTTATTTTACTACCTAAGTAGCACAATTACTTAAGTTCATCTGCTTCATGACCATCAATCATGATGTTAAGTTTCTCGCTGTTCTCATTTCTGCGACTTCCCATTACTTTCGTCTTTATTTGATTTACTCCCAGTCCATATACTTTTCTCATTACTTTGTTCATTCCATTCATCAGATAACGTAATCCTTTTTCACTTTCAAAAATGGTTCCAATGGCTCTGAGGACTATGGGCCTCAACAGCTAAGGTCATCAGTCCCCTGGAACTGAGAACTACTTAAACCTAACTAACCTAAGGACATCACACACATCCATGCCCGAGGCAGGATACGAACCTGCGACCGTAGCAGTCGCGGGGTTCCCGACTGACGCGCCTAGATCCGCATGGCCACCGCGGCTGGCTTTTCGCTTTCACTCAGGACAGCAATGTCATCAGCGAATTCTGCCATGGATATCCTTTCACCTTGAATTTTAATTCCACTCCTGAACCTTTCTTTTATTTCCATTCATTGCTTCTTCGATGTACAGACTCAGCAGTGGGGGCGTAAGACTATATCCCTGTCTTACATCCTTTTTAATCCGAGCACATTGTTCTTGTTAGTCCACTCTTATTATTCCCTCTTGGCTCTTGTACATACTGTACATTACCCATCTCTTCCTACAGCTTACCATTATTTGTCTCAGAATTTCGACAAATCCAATGAACGTGTCTCGATTTTACTTTAGTCTTGCTTCCACTGTTAACCGAAACGTCAGAATTTCCTCTCTCGTTCCTTTACTTTTCCTAAAGCTAAAATGATCGTCGTCTAGCACATCCTCAATTTCTTTTCTATTCTTCTGATTATTCTCGTCAGCAACTTGGATGCATGGGCTGTTAAGCTGATTGTGCGATAATTGACGCACTTGTTAGCTCTTGCAGTCTTCGGAATTGAGTGGATTACATTTTTTTGAAAGTCAGACTCATCATTCTACACACTAATGTGAATAGTTGTTTTGTTGCCACTTCCCCCAAAGATTTTAGAAATTCTGATGGAATGTTACCTATCCCTTTTGCCTTATTTGGTCTTAAGTCCTTTTAAATTCTGATTCTAATACTGGATCCTCTATCTCTTCTAAATCGAGTCCTGTTTCTTCTTCTATCTCATCAGACACATCTCCCCCACCATAGAGGTTTTCAATGTATTCTTTCTACCTATCCGCTCTCTCCCCCGCATTTAACAATTGCACTCTTAATGTCACTACCCTTGCTTTTAATGTCACCGAATGCTGTTATGACTTTCCTGTATGCACAGCATGTCCTTCCGACAGTCATTTCTTTTTCGATTTCTTCACATTTTCATGCAGTCAATTCGTCTTACCTTCAATACACTTCCTATTTATTTTATTCCTCAGAGACTTACTGTATTTCTGGATTTGCCAGAACATCGATCAACTAAAGCATTTCTTCTGTTGCCTACTGTTTTTTTCGCAGTTACTTTCTTAGTATCTTTTCTTTTCTTTCCAACTTCTGTGATGGCCTTTTTTAGAGACGTCCTTTCCCCTTCAAGTGTATTGCCTACTGAGCTATTCCTTATTGGTGTATGTAATGCCCTAGAGAACTTCAAGCGTATCTCGTCATTCCTTAGTACTTCCGTGTCCCACGTATCTGCGTATTGATTCTTCTTGACTAAAGTCTACAGCCTACTGGTCATCACAACTATATTGTAATCTGAGACTATATCTGCTCCTGGGTACGACTTACAATCAAGTACCTGATTTCGGAATCTCTGTCTGACCATGACGTAATCTAACTGAAAACTTCTGGTGTCACCCAGCCTTTTCCAAGTATACCCCCTCCTCTTGTGATTCTTGAACAGAGTATTCGCTATTACTAGCTGAATTTTATTACAGAACTCAATTAATCTTTCTCCTCTCTCATTTCCTGTCCCAATCCCGTACTCTACTGTAACCTGTTTTTCTACTCCTTCCCCTACAACTGCATTCCAGTCCCCCATGACTATTAGATTTTCATTTCACTTTATGTAATATATTACCCTTTCAATATCCTCATATACTTTATCTCTTCAGCTTCAGCTTGCGACATCGACATGTAGGCCTATATCTGAACTATCATTGTCGGTGTAGGTTTCCTGCCGATTCTAATAAGAACAACTCTATCACTGAACTGTTCTCAGCAAAACACTCTCTGCCATAGCTTGCTATTCATAACGAATCCTACTCCCGTTATATTATTTTTTTACTGCTATTGATGTTACCCTATACTCATGTGGCCAGAAATCCTTGTCTTCTTCCCATTTCACTTCACTGACACCTACGATATCTAAACTGAGCCTTTGCATTTCCCATTTCAGATTTTCTAATTTCCCTACCACGTTCAATCTTTTGGAATTCCATTCCCCAATTCGTAGAACGTTATACTTTCGTTGATTATTCAATTTTTTTCTCAAGGTCACCTCTCCCCTTGGCAAATCCCTCCTACATATCCGAATGCGGAACTCTTCCCGAATCTTTTGCCAATAGCCCTGTGCATACTCATGCCGTTGATCATTGCTGATTCTTCCGCCTTTAAGGGTATTTTCCCACACCTAGGACAAGTGAGTGCCCTGAACGCCAGTCCGCTCCACCGTCCTCTTTGACAATGCGGTTGGCAGAATGAGGGTGACTTCTTATGCCTGAAGTCTTCGGCCGCCAAGCAGATTATTAATCAAAATTTAAGCAGTGGCGGGATTCGAACCCGGGACCGAAGACTAATTAAGCACGCTACCCCTGGACCATTTACGAGGCTAAATAGTCGGAGGGAATCCATGCATTCAGGCAGCGAACAATGGCATTATTTAGACACTCTGCATGTTGTCAAATGGTTCAAATGGCTCTGAGCACTATGGGACTTAACATCTATGGTCATCAGTCCCCTTGAACTTAGAACTACTTAAACCTAACTAACCTAAGGATATCACACAACGCCGAGTCATCACGAGGCAGAGAAAATCCCTGACCCCGCCGGGAATCGAACCCGGGAACCCGGGCGTGGGAAGTGAGAACGCTACCGCACGACCACGAGCTGCGGACTGCATGTTGTCCTGGCTAAGGCCTTAGTGGAGACATTTCGGCGCTGACTCTATTTCGTATCTACGATAGGCTGCTGCGCTATACGTAGCCTTCAAAATTGTGTCTGTAAACGAGTTGCGTATCAAGCAGCGAACTGTCATTAATTTTCTTTTGGCTGAAGACCAGAGCGTCGCAGATACTCATAGGTGCTTGCAGAATGTCTACGGAGACCCAGCACTGGAAAAAAGCATGATGAAGGTCGCGCAAATCTGTCCGATCTCTCGTGTGCAGGTCGACCACACACAGCTGCGACTCCAATGTTGGAACGTGCGGACACTCATTCGAGGAGTTCGACGGATCACAATCAAACACCTCAACGCACAACAGGTCATCTCCGGTCATAGTACTGACACACTCGTCCACCACTTGGAGTATTCAAAGGAATGGCCCATTGCGATCCCCACTACTACATCGATTTCACAACTTACAACTTCCATCTGTTTGGCCCAATGAATGATGCACACCGCGGGAAGCAGTACGTGGATGATAAGGAAGTTACTGATACAGCACTGCTTCGGGTCCGACGTCGACCAGTAGAGCCGTACCAGGCGGGCATATAGGCTATCTCAGTAAGATGGCGTAATGCAGTCGCATTGAACGGAGGCTATGTTAAAATATAGGGATTTGTAACGAAAAGAGAAGGGAATAATATGGTATATTGGAGTCCTGAAAAAAGCCAATTAGTTTTTAGAAAAAATGTGCTGTATTACTCGTAGTTTCTCTTGTGAAATATATATATTTTTTTCAATTAACCACCACTCGACCAACGTCAACAACACAGACAAAATGAAAAGTTAATTTCCTCAGTCCCCCGTACTGCGATGTTGTAACACTCTTTTCTCTTCATACGTGTTAAGTCACGGACTACCGAATAAGCAGCAATTGGTTTCATATTCAGAACATAAAAATCCTAACTTCTAAATATTGTAAGTCATGCGAAACAACTAACAGGATTTTGAAGAACTAAGATATTAGCAGTTCAATGAGAAAAAACGAATTTGAAACCCATAGCTCCATAATTTATACAGCTAGAGCAAGATATTAAAACGTCACTTAGAGGTGACTTTCTCACAGTTCATATGGATGAAAACTGAATTGCGATATTTAAGATATCTGAAACGGGTCCGGCGATATTTGAAGTAAACAACTTATCTGAATTACCCCCCCCCCCCCTTATAGCTTTTTTAACGTGATATGTTTTCAGTATTGAGTCACTACAAGGTGGCTGAAAATAGGGTTTTTGTCTACTATGACGTAAGATGGGGTTACATGTGTCCTTCAACTAAGTTCCACCTTAGGAACCATTTATTAATATCCATGAAAATTTCATTAACTGATATTTGTAGGATTACACTCTGTTTGCTACTTATTGGAATGATTGTATCACCTGCAAACTAAACAAACTTGGCATGTAGTCATGTTGCCAATGAATGATAAAAAAAGAAAAACAAGGGGCCTAAGGTGAAACCCAGTCGAATGACACATGTAATTAGTTCGCAGTTGGACGATGCCTGATAGCTTAATTCATTCTTTCTCCTTATGACAGCCTTTGTTTCCGGTCACAGATACAGGAATGGAACCATTTTGCAGAACTGCCTGTTGTTGTTGTTGTTGTGGTCTTCAGTCCGAAGACTGCTTTGATGCATCTCCTTACGCTACTCTATCCTGTGCAAATCTCTTCATCTCCAAGTAAATACTGCCTTCTGAATATTCCAATTTACGCAAAAGGATACCGTGATCTACGCAGTCAAATGCCTTTTACATATCACAAAATATACCAATAGCCTGTAGTTTATTGTGTCACGAATTAAGTACATTCTCGCTGTACGTGTAGATAGCCGTCTCAATATCAGAACCCTTTAGAGATCGGAAGTGAGACATCGACAGTATTTTTCATGTTGTCAGATGGTTAAGAATTATTTTAGAGTGCTGGCTAAAGTGAAACTGGTCGGTAATTTGATGGTATTTCTTTATCTCCTTTCTTAAATTAAGGCTTAACTAGAGTATACTTCAGCAGTATCTGTGTAAAATGTCTTTTCGATAACAAAATGTTCCGTTGTTCGTGCATGCATTTTGACAAGTAAACTGAGACACCGTCGAGTGATCTACGGAATTTTCAGAGCTACAAAACAACAATACGATAAGAAGAGTCATTTACGAAATACGGTTAAACGGCAGTAGACACACAGTTTGTGTTTTGCATCATCCTTCATCTGGTGGGAGGTTCACGGACAGCGTCAGCAGCTGTCGTCAGAGGCGACATCAACGCCAGCGAGGTGCTCACGCACGAAAGTGCTCCCGATCGCTAGACACCAGCGAGTGCTGAACGGGCGTGGCCAAACACTCGAGGCATAATCGCGCACGGTTCGAACTCGATGGCTTTCTGGAGTGGAAGCGGAACAAGCGGTGCTCCGTCCGACGGGGCGTGGACGCCAGCGGCAGTGTGGTTGTGGGTGGAGGCGCGCGAGGGGGGAGGGGGGAGGGAGGGGTCGGGAACCGGGGCGCGGGCCGGCCGCTCCCCGTGCGCCTCTGACGTCGCTCAGCGCGCCGCGCACACCAGGCCGTTCCTTTCCGGGTCAAGGCTGAAGCCTGCACGCAGGCCGCACGCACCACGCACTCACGCACCAGCTGCCTGCGAGGTAGTGTCTAAATTTCCAACCAGGGGTACAACGCTATAATACCGGGTGCCCCAGGAGGACCTGTCAATATTCAGGGGTATGACAGGGGCGGTCATTCGAAGCTAAGAAGGTTGGCAAACATGTGCTGTACAACAGGAACCTAAAGAGCCACGAACGTTTGTTCAGTAGAAGAGATGTACTTCACGGCACAGAAGGACCTAGGCTAGACGCAAGCGAGCGAGTAACAGCCGCGCGTGATCGCAGGGATATCGCGGCGTCAGAAATCGTTTCGATGGTGCACACACTGGGGCATCACAGCGGTAATTGAGCGGCTGTAGATTGGTACCCAACCATTACACGCACACGTAAGCACAAGAAAACAGGCGTTTTCCTTATTTTGTTTAAGACTTCATTAATATACGCAACAGGAGGTTTTGGACTCATCCAGTTATTAGTTCACAGCTGCTGAAAGAAGCGTTCGTGGGACTGTTTATGGAGTGATACCGTTTATGGAGCAGATGAACGTAAATTATTTTTGAATGAATGTGCAGCCATTTGATGAATCAACGGTAAAACAAAAGCTGTAGCGCTGTTCGTCTTATCCAAATACCTAGGTGGCTACACTCTAACTGATCTACGTCATCAATACAGAATCAGTCACACAACACTGAGTGATACAGTTTGGGAAGTTTGTAAACCTGTGTGGGAAATCCTGCACGAAGAGTGCGGGCGAAATTCATAGAAGAAAGTTGATTGAAAAATACCAGCGGATTTGAAAAGCATGCTTTGTGATCTGTACAATGAAATCCCATTAACCCAATCAGGAAGTTAACAGTAGAATAAATATTTTAGCTGATTTCTTCAACAACGCTAGCAAAGCACGAATGCAAAACAAATACACTGGTGTCCAAAATTAATGCAACAAACCGCTTTTCCCCGTTCTGTGTCTAATTCACGATATAATCTTTCAGACTGTCAATAGACGTCAGTACGATCGTGCTCTGCACGGAAGACGGTATTCTGGTCAACGGACAACCATGCCAACGATGACGTCAGAGCACCTATCAAACAAAATAGTGAAAAAATGAAAGAAGCGTATGGCATCGTTGACCGGGAGGCCCCTATTCGGGGAAGTTCGGCCACCAAGTGCTTTTCATTTGACGTCACATTGGGCGAAATTCTCCAACTTGGCCGGGAATCGAACCCGGGCACGCTTGCATGGAAGGCGATCACGTTACCATCCAGCTAAACAGGCAGACAGCATCGTAGTTTTTGCCTTGTAGTGACACATCCACAAAAACTGTGTATACGTTCACAGACGATGCAGTATGGCACAGAGAAGATGCCTAATAGACTCTCAGCAATGGAAAGCCATAGGAAGAATGGAAACAGAACAGTCGCAAACTGACCTGGCCCAATGGCTTAATGTGAATCGTTCTGTTGTTTCTCGGATGTGGCTACACTTTATAGAGACCGAAGTTGTATTCCAAAGGCACATGGCATGGCCGACCACGTGCAACATCAGAAAGAGAGAACCGTTCTTTGGCCATAAGAGCAAGGCGGTACCGCCTTAATGATGCAAGGCAACTGGCATCTGACCACAACGTTCACTGGAAGTACTGCATCGAGACAGATGGTGTACAGAAGGCTTCAGCAGAGTTTCCGTTATTGTCGGGGACCTGCTCTGTGTGTACCTCTGACGCATCGTCAGAGAAGGTTGGTTGATTGGTTTAAAGAGGGGGGAAGGCACCAAACTGCTAGGTCATCGGCCCCTCGCAGAAGGGAATGTCTAGGGTGGAGTCCTCAATACGCCACCTGCGCGGTCGAACAGTGGGCCAACGTTCTTTTCACAGAGGAGTCCAATTGCGTCTGGAGAGTGATTCTCGACGGATTCCTATTTGAAAGAAGACGATTTCGGGACCCAAACATTGTGGAAAGACACTGATATCGAGCAGTATCGCTAATGATGTGGGCAGGAATTATCTTGACAGGTAGAACACATCTTCATGAAACTGTTTGGGTGAATCGGCAATGTTTAATTGCTGTCAGGTATTGTGACGAGATCTTTGGACGTCATGTGCCGTTGTCACGAGGTGCCCGGACTTTGTACTGATGAACGATAATGCTCGACCTCACAGAGCACGGGTGGTATTTATTTTCTTCAAATAGGAAGACGCTGCAAGCGTGGCGTGGCATGCTCGCTCTCCCAGTTTGAATCTCACAGAGCATTTCTGGGATGCACTAGGAAGACGGGCTCCATCACGTCATCATCCACCAATCATCCTCTAAGATTTGCGAGCAGTCCAGCAGGAACGCGAGATTGACGACATCATTCACAGTATACCCCGTCGTTGTCAAGCCTGTATTGCTGCCAAAGGTGGTCACGACCCATACTGAGCACATTAATCAGTTGTCGGAATATGCGTATAAATCAGTTAAGTTGGAGAAAAACGAAGAACGTTTTTTTCTACTATTATGCATGTTGCAGTTGCTTACATTCTGTACTCGATACATTTTTTCTACTTTACTGTCATGTTCTTCTACTGTTTTGTGTCAAAATAAATGCGACCTTACAAAATTTCCGATTATTGCTTTAATTCTGGATACCAGTGTGTCTTTACGTCTGGCAGGTAACAAACGTACTAACCATTCCATTTATTCCCGAACGTGAAAGAGTATTCACTTGATATCATTCTTGAAATGGGTACAATTATGTATTTTGTCCCCCCAATACACTGAGGTGGCAAAAGACGTGGGATACCTCCCAATATCGTGTCGGACTTCCTTCTGCCCGCCGTAGTGCAACAACACGACGTAGCATGGGCTCAACAAGTATTAGGAGGACCCCTGAAGAAATATTTAGCCATGTTGCCTCTATAGTTGTCCATAATTGCGAAAGTGTTGCCGGCACTAAACTTAGTGCACCTATTGATCTCTCGATTACGTATCATATCTGTTCTCTGTGATTCATGTGGGTGATCTGGAAGGCCAAATCATTCGCGCGAATTGTCCATAATGTTCCTCACACCAGTCGCAAACAATTGTGGCTCAGTGACATTGCGCATTGCTAACATGAAGTCCATGAATGGGTGAAAATGGTCCCCAAGTAGCGGAAGATAACCATTTCTAACCAATGAAAGGTTCAGTTGGACTAGATGACCCAATTCACTCCATACAACACAGTACACACCATTAATAGAGCCACCAACAGTTTGCACAGTGCCTTCTTGACAACATGTGTTCATGGCTTCGTGGGATTTGTGCCATATTCGAACCCCACCATTAGCTGTTACCAACTGAAATCGTGACTCATCTAACCAGTCCATGGTTCTTCAGTTGACTAAGATAACCATGAGTACAGGAGAGGCGATGTCGTGCTGTTAGTAAAGGTACTCCCGTTAGTCGTCTGCTGTCATAGTCTGTTAACGCAAACATTCTGCGCACTGTCGTAATAGATACGTTCATCGTACGTTCCACACTGATTTCTATGGTTATTTCACGCAATGTTGCTTCTCTATTAGCAGCGACAACTCTACGCAAACGCCGCTGCTCTCGACCGTAAGAGAAGACTGTCGGCCACTGCGTGGTCCGTGGAGAGGGATGATGCCCTAAATTTAGTGTTCTTGGCACGTTCTTGACACGGTGGATCTTGGAATATTAATTCCCTAACGATTTCCAAACAAGACTGTCCAATGCGGCTAGCTCCAACTACTATTCTGCATTCAAAGTCTGTTAATTCCCGTCGGAAACCTTTTTACATGAATCACCTGAGTACAAATGACAGCTCTGCCGATGTGTCGCCCTCTTGTACCGAGTATGCAATACTGCCACCATCAGAGTTTGCGCATTTCGCTATCATATGGCTATTCTGACGTCAGTGTACAATAAAGCATTGATTACGCGGAACTGGCTGAGGTAACATGATTTATTTTTAACGGTTATTGTTACCTGAAGAGCTGTTCATTCAGAAGAAAGGACTCTTTCACTTGAAGAAATCATCAAATTTTTCTGAAATTATAATCATTTGTTCGTACGTACACGTACATTTCTGTCCAGTTCGACTAATTCCTTTGTGGTGCGTTTTTTTTTCGTTGTCTTAGAATGTATTTAGAGTCTAGCGTTCGAAACCTGATGAGTTTGTATGTGGTTTGCCATGGGTCTGACGCAAGAATCGAAAATCAAATTTTTGTCATCCTGGAAGCCGTTAGGTAGACAACCTCCAACTACTGGGCTCCGGAACTCACGATAACCTTTTATGAATCTACATTGCACAGTAAAATTTGAATGTCCTCCGAAACAGTAACGCGTTTTTAGGCTTTTTCATCCCTCCGTTTTCGCTCTCTCCTGTAGTGTGATGACGGGAAGGTTCGACATTGACTCTTACGTGAATAAAGTCACCAAGTTTCCCTCCAAGGTCACCCACTTCGGCAACATCCTCGGTACCACCGTTGCACCATTGTTGGCCACCTTAAAAAGTAATCTGTAGGAAACACCACTTCAGCCTAGCGGCAGCTATAGCGCCTGGAGGCTTAGGCAACCCCCTCTGACACCATTAGGTGACATCTTCAGGCCATAGAGAAGCTGCGAGAGTGAACTGATATCGAAGTTCCTGACAGGTAGATTTTCAACCTCCTCTACAAAGCTGCAAGAGTGGGGTCGAGGTTGTTGCCGAACTGGATTGTCCTAGAAAAATAGTGTCATTTTATTCACGTTTGTGTCACTGTCGTACCCTCCATTGGACATGCCTCAAGGGGACGCGAAAAAGGAGGGGTGAAAAAGTATAAAAACACCTTAATGCTTCGGATCACGTAAAATTTCGTAGAATGGTTTTAAGCGGTCCTTAGTTGTTCTACCCCATACCGCACAGCAAAAATTGGTATCATGCTACACTCCAAAGATTTGAGATCACGGCCGGCCAGTGTGGCCATGCGGTTCTAGGCGCTTCAGTTTGAAACCGCGTGACCGCTACGGTCGGAAGTTCGAATCCTGCCTCGGGCATAGATGTGTGTGATGTCCTTAGGTTAGATAGGTTTAAGTAGTTCTAAGTTCTAGGGGACTGATGACCTCAGATGTTGAGTCCCATAGTGCTCAGAGCCATTTGAACCATTTTGTGAGATAACGTCCAGTAGAACTGCAGTCCCTCGATGTCCTTAGAGAAGGACTAAAACGCCCACGGTGTGGTAGCAGTGGTTACATTTCTCAATAACATCGTCCTGTTTCTCTCTGCTCAGCGAACTGTCGTTTTTGACGGTGAGATGTGTGGGAATCAACGTCCCAAGGGAAGGGGTGGTTTCGTTGGCGCCCTTTAAGCCACCTCCTGTCGATTCTGAGCGGCGGTGTGTCTGAAAAGTTTTGCTCGGCCACCCAAAAGAAAAACGAGTGATTTCAATGCTGGGTGTAGCAATTCTGATCTACAACCTAGAGGCGTCAAATTAAGAGATGTACTGCTGGTAAGAGGCGGTGGGGCGACCTTCCCGTCGCGTGACACTGCCAAGGTAGCGTTGAGGAAAGTATTTATGTATTTTCGTACCAATGTGATATAATTAACCTGTCTTACAGTTCGAATGAAATTCTGAGCTGTGGCCTTTCTTTTGCACGTGTCGACACACTGTTATTTGAACCGTCGTCGTGCTTGAGTGTGACGTCACAGGGAGCCACTCTCTTTTCTAATACAGAGGGAGGCTGCAGGCACCTCTGATATAATTTTCAAACTTATGCGTCGTGAAGGGAGATAATTAAGGGATTTCGAAAAACTTGTCCTTTTTTGTGGAGTATAGATTTCATAAAGTAATTACCAGTCACATTCCCACTGACTGTTGAGTTGCAAACGTCGACGGGTGTTGTGCACACGCAGAAGGGTCACTTTCCATCCCAGTTTTGTTTCTCACTCCATACGAAAGCAGAAAACGAACAAGTGGGCGGACGCGATGGATTATCACTGGCATGGAAGGCGATACAAGGGGCAGTCAAATGAAAATAAGACAGATGGCAAAAAGTAAGTAAAGTGTTTATTATTTTAAAACTAATCGTCATAACTGGTAATCCCATTGTGAAACAAGACGGTCATTGCCTTCATACAACAATGTTTCCGGTTGCCTAATGAACTATAGTTGTACCCATGCATGTAACTCTTCGTCCAAAGCAAATCGACAGCAATAAATGTCTTTATTGCGGGCTGTAAAAAACATGGAAATCGTGTGGGAGGGGGGGGGGGGGGGAGATCGGAACTGTATGGAAGATGTATAAGGGCTTCTCAACAAAACTTCTGCAGCGTAGTCGAAACAACTTTGACAGCATGTGGGCGGGCATTATTCTGCAACAGAATAACATGAGTTAATGGCGCGCTTCAACTTTTGCAGAGTGTCCACGTACCGCTGTACGTTAATTGAGGCACAGCGTCCTGGAAGGTTAAAGCGGAGCGGGACCTTGCAGTCAAAGGAAAATGTCATGACGACTTTCCCGCAGCTGGCGTGCCTGTTGTTTCGACCACGCTGGAGAAATTTCGCCAGGAAGCTCTTATACGTCCTCCAGAGAGTCCCACTCTCTCCCCTGCGATGTACATGTTTTTGCAGTCCGATGTACGTCTCTCTCCCAGCAGACAATATTTTGGCTGATGATGGTTATTGCGGTTTTGAGACTTCCCTCGCGGCCGAACATGTAAACCATCAGTTACAACTTCAATCACCCTCTACATCTGAGTTTTATAATGGTGGTAAGCATGTCCAGCATAAGTGCACGACGCGACGAAGTTATTTGTTTCGAGTTAGGAATCTTGCATTTCTGAATTTCTGAATTAATCCACGCACTCACCTGGTGAGCTCAATGTGCACTTAGTCGACGGTGTTGGTGGCCTGTCGTAGTCTTTTGGGAATTACCTTTAATATGTTAAACAATCAGCAATCATTGGGGGAGGGGGGGGGGGGGTTGTGAACAGAGAACATTATGTGACATCATTAGCATTTCCTTTCCCGTTCCACCCTACTGTACCAAGATATTATCGTGTTCCATAATCAATTTTAACCTTTGGCAGTTAATAATTAGCCGGCTGCGGTGGTCTCGCGGTTCTAGGCGCGCAGTCCGGAACCGTGCGACTGCTACGGTCGCAGGTTCGAATCCTGCCTCGGGCATGGATGTGTGTGATGTCCTTAGGTTACTTAGGTTTAAGTAGTTCTAAGTTCTAGGGGACTGATGACCACAGCAGTTGAGTCCCATAGTGCTCAGAGCCATTTGAACCATTTGAACTTAATAATTACTTGAATGACATATCCAATGTTTGGAGCTAAGTCCACGTTTTTAGCAGAAACAGGAATTTAGGGTAACCTCTGATTTCATTCGATGACACCCTTCTTCCCCGTTTCTATTTGAGCTGTTATGCCCATATTATGTGATTAAGTGGGCCACTCCTATAAAAGTACAGATGTTCAACAGTAAGTGTAGTTTGACTTTGTCTCAATTTTTCACAAGATCTTACGGGGAGCAGTCTGTTCACTGTATAGGTCTCTGGATGTATCTTAATAGCAACACAGGGATATGCTTAAAGCTCTAGTCCCACACGTGTGGTAATCCGACGGAACGTCACCTGCCACCTCGTGTAGCGTCAACAATGGAGTACGGAGGAGGTGGTGTTAAGTTACGGACGCATTTCTCGTGGTTCGGATGTGATCCCCATACTGCGCTTAGAAACTGCTAAATGCAGAAAAACATGAATACATTTTAAAGTGTTGTATACTGCGTATGATAGAGTGTGAGAGTGCACCCTTTCATAAAGCAGCGTCCGTCACGCAGTGGTTTGTGGACACTGTTTTGATCTTCTCTCTGAAGACGGATTTGATACAGCTCTCCACGCTACTCTATCCCGTGTAGACCTCATTATCTCCGAACAACTACTGCAAACAACATCAATTTGAACCTGCCTACTGTACACGTCTCTTGGTCTCACTTTGCGGTTTTTACCCCCACTCTTCCCTCCAGTACAGTATCACGAATCATTGCTGTTTCAGAACGTAACCTTTTAACTGATCCCTTCTTCGATAAGATATGCCACAAAATCCTTTTCTCCCCAGTTATATACAGCACTCCCTCGATACTTACTAAATCAACCAATCCAATCTTCAACATTTTTCTACAGCGCACATTTCAAAATCTGCTATTGTCTTGTGGCCTGAACTGGCTGTCGTCCACGTTTCACATCCTTACAAGTCTACACTCAAAATGCCTTCAGGAAAGACCTTCTAACAGTTGAATTTATATACAATGCCACAAATTCCTCTTCTTCAGAATCGGTTCTATATTGTATGGACAATAACATCCTGAAATGGACTGACCTTCCCCGACTCCCGGCCTGATGGAGCAGCTATCGGATGAATTAAAGAGTCGACCTCGTTCCAGACCCCAATGTTCAACATAGCTACATATTCTCATTTCGGCTCTTGAGGAAGACTCGGCTGCGGTTCCTCCACAGGCATTTAGACACCTCACTGAAATTGTCTCTAGAAAAGTTCAAGCCATGATAAAGGAAAGTGTGGGCACATCCCTTTTTAATGCCCATTAATAAATGTCTGGATACTTTCGGTCAGGTGGTGTGCATTGGAGTGCAAAAATTGAGAAAGAATTAGACAAAATATCTCCACTGGTGCCGGCAGGTGGCGTTGCAGGGGCGCGTGACGCGACAAGGGAAGTACACATTGTCGATAATTAAAGCTCCCGCTCCAGAACGCTGTCGAAGGGAAATCGCTGCTCAGAATTACATCAAGTTCAATAAATATTATTGAGGAGGGTGAAAACGTCATGGGATAAGAAATTATGTTAAATAGCTAGTGCTGCAAGCGCAAGAATATGCTCACCAACAGACGCGAAGTACACGGCTGTTCCTCACAGACGCCCAACATGATTGTCTACATGAAGAATTGCACGCTGCCGGTAAAGCTGTTTGCCAGCCGCTGGTGGCCGAGCGGTTCTGGGCGCTTCAGTCTGGAACAGCGCGACCGTTACGGTCGCAAGTTCGAATCCTGCCTCGAGCATGGATGTGTGTGATGTCTTTAGGTTAGTTAGTTTTAAGTAGTTCTACGTTCTAGGAGATGTCCTGAGATGTTAATCCCATAGTGCTCAGAGCCATTTTTTGGTAAAGCTTTTTTACAAGAACGTTGACTGAGCGCCAGAAGCTCTGCGGAAGTTCCAGACACTAAAGAGTATGGAAACAGGCGTTGTTCCGATGTCTTCTAAGGCTCTGGAGCAAATGATGACAAAATGTTAAAAGACAGGTTCTTTTGAAGTACAATGTGGCAGAGGGAGAGAAGCAGTTGATCCGACGTCTGTGGCCACAGCATTGCAGGAGCGGTCTAGCAGTGGTGTGTAGACATGCAGCGCCCGAACGTTGCACAGTACTGAAAGCAAATAAAATCGTACGAAACATCCAGGGCCGCTACCCATATAAACTACTCATGTTCAGGATCTGCTTCCTGCTGACCTGCCAGCAAGATAAAGGTTCGCTCTGGAATTCCTTGCTCGCATGGAAGTGGACCATGAATGGCCACGGAACATTCTGTGGAGAGACGAAGCCCTTCTCCAAGGCTATGTCAATACGCAGAACTGAGGAGTATGGGCAACGGAAAATCCGGAAGCACATCAGCCGGTACAACTTCATTCTGCAAAAGTGACTGTATGGTGCGAGTTGACGGCATCGTTTATCGTAGAGTCATATTTTTTCGAGGAGATGAGTCCTGCAGGTCCTTTTACCTGTGCCGTCACCCGTAGCCGTACCCATGACAGTCTTTTGCGCACAAATGGCATTCCGACCCTTAAACAGCGTGGATGTGTGCGTAGAATCATTTTTATGTAAACTGGCGTTCCTCCGCACACTGCATATGCAGTGGAGCAGCTGCTGCAGAAGTTTGTGGAAATGCTAGGATTATCAGTCCTCAGTTCCATACAGCCTGGCCATCCACATCACCTGAAATTAATCGGTGTGACTTCTGGCTATTGTGTTATCTGAAAGAAGTTGTGCACCATACTCCATTTACCAGGGTAGCTGAACTGAAGGCACGTACCGCGCAACGCATTCTGAGTGTCACCCCCGAGACACTTCGAGATGTTGTGGAACATGCTGTTTATCGATTTCAGCTCGTGGCAGGAAAAGGTGAACAGCGTATTGAACTTGTCTTGGACCAGTCTCACAACAGTTGAAAGCCAGTGTCATTTCGCTTTTTATGAGGTTTTTGGTCCCAGGACAATTAAAAACCGATGCCATTTTGTTTTTTATCCGGTTCTGGCCACAGAACAGTTAAAAACCGATTTTTCCAATCCGATGTGGTAAGACCTTGCCGTGGAGGACGGGCCTGTACCATTAACAGTTCAACAACTCCTGACTGCCGATATCGGGTAATCATGCACACTGAACTGTATGGAAGGAGTAATGTGCAATTCAAACAACAGCAGTCGCATTGCAACTTATCTGTCATTTGTAGCTGACCCCATTTACGTTAAGATGCTTACAGTGCCATCTTTTGTTTACATTTTGCTTAAAATGTCTTGGTCCATGGCCTTTCCCCCTGCCTCAACAGTGTGCTGTTAGAATTTGACATTCTCAGCAGCGGTACTCTTTATACGGCAATTTGAATCTGGAACTTTAATTATGGACACTTTGTGGCCGGCCGCTGTGGCCGAGCGGTTCCAAGCGCTTCAGCCCGGAACCGAGGGACCGCTACGGTCGCAGATTCGAATCCTGCCTCGGGCATGGATGTGTGTGATGTCCTTAGGTTAGTTAGGTTTAAGTAGTTCTAAGTTCTAGGTGACTGATGACCTCAGATGTTAAGTCCCATAGTGCTCAGAACCATTTGAACCAGTTTTTGACACCTTGTGTTTAAGCGGAGCACAGACGTATTGGGCATCATTCTAGCGACGATAGGGACCACGAACAGAGATGTTCACTGACATAAGCTGCTTTGACAAAGAGTGGATTGTTACGGCTCGGTGCTTGAGAATGAGAAATTCTGAAACGGCAAAAGAGATAAGCTGTTCGCATGTTACTGTCGTGGAGATCTGTGAGAAGCAGTTGAACGATGGTGAATCCACGAGATGGCGACAGTGAGTTGGACTTCCACGCCACATAACAAACTGTGGGACAGACGGCGTTGTGTGGAGATCTGACGAAAGCGTACAACGCAGCTGAAGCCACACCATTTACCGTACAACTCTGGGCTCTTCAACAGATGACCACTACGTGTTCTCATGTTTACCTAACAGCATCATAAATTGTGGCTGTAATGTGCCCGGGAGAGTCGAGCTTTGATTATGGATCAATCCAGTCACCTGTTCGATTTCCATTACATTTCTTATTACACCAGATCGACTCTCATGTCTGAATAAGCCGTCTCCTGACGAACGACTGCTCGAAAAATACACCGCACCAGATATTTAGACCAGTGGGTGCAGTGTTACGCCCTGGGGTCATACACCTGGGCTTCCATGAGACGCGCTGCAGAAATTGAATGCACCATGACAGCTGTGGGTTACGTGAACATTACTGCCAACTTCTTGTATCCCTTCATGCTTCATGCGTCTTCCCCGGCGACAAGGTACTGCCCAAGTCACAAGGCCAGTATCGTTCTACAGCGGTTTGAGCAGGCTGATATCTCGGCCACCGATTTCGCCTAATCTGAATCGAGTGGAGGCTACGGGGCGTCAGCTCGCACCCTCAAACCAACCGCCTGTATTTTAGGGGAATTGCGTGACCTGTGCATTGACATCTGGTACCATACAAGGAAACAACCAAGGACTTGTATACTACACTCCTGGAAATTGAAATAAGAACACCGTGAATTCATTGTCCCAGGAAGGGGAAACTTTATTGACACATTCCTGGGGTCAGATACATCACATGATCACACTGACAGAACCACAGGCACATAGACACAGGCAACAGAGCATGCACAATGTCGGCACTAGTACAGTGTATATCCACCTTTCGCAGCAATGCAGGCTGCTATTCTCCCATGGAGACGATCGTAGAGATGCTGGATGTAGTCCTGTGGAACGGCTTGCCGTGCCATTTCCACCTGGCGCCTCAGTTGGACCAGCGTTCGTGCTGGACGTGCAGACCGCGTGAGACGACGCTTCATCCAGTCCCAAACATGCTCAATGGGGGACAGATCCGGAGATCTTGCTGGCCAGGGTAGTTGACTTACACCTTCTAGAGCACGATGGGTGGCACGTGATACATGCGGACGTGCATTGTCCTGTTGCAACAGCAAGTTCCCTTGCCGGTCGAGGAATGGTAGACCGATGGGTTCGATGACGGTTTGGATGTACCGTGCACTATTCAGTGTCCCCTCGACGATCACCAGAGGTGTACGGCCAGTGTAGGAGATTGCTCCCCACACCATGATGCCGGGTGTTGGCCCTGTGTGCCTCGGTAGTATGCAGTCCTGATTGTGGCGCTCACCTGCACGGCGCCAAACACGCATACGACCATCATTGGCACCAAGGCCGAAGCGACTCTCATCGCTGAAGACGACACGTCTCCATTCGTCCCTCCATTCACGCCTGTCGCGACACCACTGGAGGCTGGATGCACGATGTTGGGGTGTGAGCGGAAGACGGCCTAACGGTGTGCGGGACCGTAGCCCAGCTTCATGGAGACGGTTGCGAATGGTCCTCGCCGATACCCCAGGAGCAACAGTGTCCCTAATTTGCTGGGAAGTGGCGGTGCGGTCCCCTACGGCACTGCGTAGGATCCTACGGTCTTGGCGTGCATCCGTGCGTCGCTGCGGTCCGGTCCCAGGTCGACGGGCACGTGCACCTTCCGCCGACCACTGGCGACAACATTGATGTACTGTGGAGACCTCACGCCCGACGTGTTGAGCAATTCGGCGGTACGTCCACCCGGCCTCCCGCATGCCCACTATACGCCCTCGCTCAAAGTCCGTCAACTGCACATACGGTTCACGTCCACGCTGTCGTGGCATGCTACCAGTGTTAAAGACTGCGATGGAGCTCCGTATGCCACGGCAAACTGGCTGACACTGACGGCGGCGGTGCACAAATGCTGCGCAGCTAGTGCCATTCGACGGCCAACACCGCTGTTCCTGGTGTGTCCGCTGTGCCGTGCGTGTGATCATTGCTTGTACAGCCCTCTCGCAGTGTCCGGAGCAAGTATGGTGGGTCTGACACACCGGTGTCAATGTGTTCTTTTTTCCATTTCCAGGAGTGTAGATTCCACGCATAATCACTGCTGTATTGCGTTCCAAAAACGGACCAACAAGCTTTTTAGCAGCTGCTCATGTCATTTTAGCTCACCGGTGTACTTCGCAGCATGGCACATGTTTGCACAAATGGTAGTATCTCTGTTCGCCTATTGTTTTCGGATACAGTGAAATGAACTTCTTAGTTGCCCAACGGACGCTTTATGAGCATGTCTTAATGGACGATCTCTGTCATCAGCAGTAGATCTCCAACTAGTCCAAATACAGATTCCAATGTAAATTATACTTGCTGTAAGGATAGGACAAAAGGAGGATTGCTCTCTCCGCATGTTGCGCAGTAACAGCCGACAATTGTTGATGTTATCTGCCAGCCAACAAGTCCGACAAAGATGGACAGCATCCAAGAGATGTTATCTAGGAGAGAGAGGGCCCCTGTTATTGCGTTAGGTACGTCAGCAGCAGAGCAGGTAGCGAGCACAGGGCTGGCGTTGTCAAGGCAGATGTATGGCCGCGCGCTGCCCGGCGCCACGTCTTGTTAACAGCGGGCTTATCGTGATGGGTGGTCGCGGCTCCCCCGGGCTTGCGTCACGGACGTGGGAGCGGCCAGTGACAGCAGACGGAGGGCTGTCAGTACCGCTCCGCCGCGGAGACCTATCGACCCGACCTTTCCACCGTCGGCGTCGTCTCGGAGAAGACAGGGAGCGACCCACTCCCCGGACAACTTACCGATGTCACGAACTTCTCGCTCTACCAAGTTGCATATTTTACTGCATCATCGTTTCTTTTTCTTGCGAGGTCACCTGCCTCTTGAGTTTGCTGCGGCCAGACACGAATTCCTCCCCTCTGCAAACCTTTTCATTTCAGAGTAGCTACGCTCAACGACCTCAGTTATTAGTTGGACAGGGGAGAATTTCGTAAACTGTACCACTTTTGAGATTTTAATTACTATAGCCCAACAGTAAGTTACATTATTTTTCAAACAATGCATCATCATCTGCAGTATCTAGTTTTGTTATCTGATTTATAGAATGAGAAATGTGAGAAAAATGAACACGATACTCTTAAGGTTTTGACACAGTTGCAAGTCGAACAAATTACGAAGTTCGTTACCTGGTTTGTATTGTAAGTAGGCTGTTTAGGTTTTTATGTTGATAACGCCAAGTAGCGCTCTGTATGAAAATCACTGTGTTGTGTGCAGTCTGTGGCTGATTTGCATGGTTGGAATATTTGCTATTGTAGTGTTGGGCAGTTGGATTTGAACAGCAGTGGAGTATGTAGGGAAAGAGATGGCAAAATTTTGAGAGCGGACGATCTGGACGTGTGTTCGTCAGAAAAACAAAATTTGCAAGACTGGATGTCATGAACTGATTTTATATATAATGACTTTTGAACACTATTAAGGTAAATACATTGTTTGTTCAAAATCTTTCATTTGCCAACTATGCCTATTAGTAGTTAGTGCCTTCAGTGGTTAGAATCTTTTATTTAGCCGGCAGTATTGGCGCTTGCTTTATTACAGTAGTTCGAGTAGCGAAGATTTCTGTGAGGTAAGTGATTCACGAAAGGTATAGGTTATTGTTAGTCAGGGCCATCCTTTTGTACGGATTATTGAAAGTCAGACTGCGTTGCGCTAAAAATATTGTGTATCAGTTTAGTGATGATCAGAATAAGTTAAGAGAGAAATGTCAGAGTACGTTCAGTTTTAATCAGCTGTTTGAAACTCAAATAACGTAAGAGGTTTATTAGCACAGTCTTTAATTAATTTTTCTAAGGGGATGTTTCAGTATCTTTGGGTTTCGTAAATTGTAACACCCTTACAGACTACATCCCTGAACTTACAGACATGCACTACTCTGTGGTTAACAAAATCTTCCATACTGTAGTTTTTACATCGCTATTTGTAGGCATGCAATATAAAACTTCTCAAACCCCTGCACATATTGCATGAATCCACGTTTCGTGTTTCATACATCTGACCATTTCTTCTATTTCATCTTCCTCGCACAATTTGCTATACCATTCGTCTGAGGTACAAGTGAGTTTCTATAGTGACTCGCCCGAAGAGTCTCCAAAATATTACCCCTTTTTTCACTGTCTGCAGGGTTAGGCGTTGAAGATTTGCTTGGAGCTTTCATCGATTCCATCGGATTCAGCAATATTTCTTGGCTGGAAGCCTCGATCTCACATTTTGGCTATCACGGGTCCTTGAAATTATGGGCAATACGTTTAGTTCACCAATGTCAAACGTCAGTTTTCTTGAGACGGATATGCTTAAACCTAGTGTAAGAATATACCCTTACAACTCATTTTCAACTTTGTTGGAAAATATTTTACTGCTACCAAATAATAATAATAATTATTATTATACTATCGACAACAGGAGTCGTACCAACAATATCCATCAGTACATCAATGTTGTACAGCTACATCCAAACTTATTTATACAACTACAGAAATCCGTAATTATTGATAACTGTTCAATTACCCGAAAGTTCCTAAATGCAAAATAAAATATACCGTACAGTTAAAAGGAAGTCACGCTTGATCAAGGTCCGCGTCACTTTCCATTTTTGACCAGACATACCGTCTGAGAAAAAGAATAATGATCTGTAATGAACGGGCTATGAAAAAGGACATTACTACCCAGACGCTCTGTTCGAGTCCCCCGTTTCAGACAACAACATCCTGCAGCTCGACTTGAAGTCCTGCCGTTCCCTCGTCAACCGGCAACTTCGTCGCTGGCGTAACATGTTATCCTCTGACGCAAGGTGGAGGTCGTGTGCGGAGGCCCGTGGTGAGCGGTGCTTGCCAAATTATGTCCAGGATATCAACAGATTTCCAAGGTTCTGTAATGCTGTGGGGATGCATCGGTGTTGATAGACATATGGATTTGTCGTTGCCCGTGGTCCCTTACCGCCAGGCAGTACATTGAAAAGGTCCTGATGGACCATGTGGTGGCCGGCGGTCAATCCCGGCCTAAACACCTACATGTGTGATGCAGGCTTGACAGACGTGTCCGTGGTCTCATTGGTCCACCGCTGTCTCTCATTAACGAATGGGAACGGATACCTTAGAGTGTCCTCCGTGGGCTTACAGGGAGCGCGCCAGGTGGTGATAACGTTCACGGAGGGCATACTCGATGTTGAAGCTCTCGAAGTTAAATGAAAAGCGCCCAGGACGACGGGATGAACGACTTTTTCCACTTTGTTTTCGACACTCTCGTTTCGTTTTATTAAACGATAAAGGATGTAACAATGTTTTGCTGTGTGCTTCATTTCTGACAGATAACAGTCATTTATTGCTCATTGGATCATGGTAGACGCCCAATGTAATATACCCGTAATTCTTCTGAACAATGTATTATTTTATTAGACAAAGCGTCTTCTTAACACTCTAGTATTTGCTTGTGAAACAACTGATCACGTAGAGACATACCTCTTCCACGAATTCAGAGAAGTAAAGAAAGAGGCTGATACAGATAATAGCACTATTTTTTAACGTGACGAGTCGATTGTTGGTAAAATAATTTTTATTTCCAGGCTTAATCATATTTATATTTTTCTATTGCCATTCATCTGTGACAATGCATGGCCTACAACGTGGTTAAGTGTTCTGTAAGCACCCTGTTCTACAGATAATGGCTGAACATGATGGAATATACTATTTCGATACATTGGAAAGGTGACATTTTGGTACAAGGGCTACTGCAGATGCATGAAACAAATACTTATTCACAATATTGCCGAGTAAGTTCCGGGAGTAATTCCCGTCATCAGCGGCATCAGATGACATTCTGTCTTCCAGAAAGGGAAAGAATGTAACTTTTTTCCTGGAGTAAGATTCCTGAGATGAATGGAGCTACAGGATAGTAATCAACGATGTCTACAAAGAAAATGGTAGCAGATAGGAATGCTAGGATTAAGAGATGAAAAGCTGTTTGTAGTTTATAATAAGACGGTCTTGGAATAGTGGTACAGAATATGGAGTGAAAATAAACAAAGCTAAGACATACGTGACACACAACAGTAGGATACCGAATCTTGTCATATTTAACACAAAAATTGGGAAAGGCGCACAGATAGAAGAAATAATACAAGTCTTCCCCCTATGAAGCATCACAGACCTGGGATCCGAAGGCATGAGAATAAAATTCGACTAGTGAAATAAGTTTTCATGAGCGAAATAGCGCTACTGATATCAAAGTTTGACGTGAAATCAGGGAGAAAGACCTTAAACTGCATGCAGAGGTCAAAGAGCACACCATAGAATGGATGTCGAACATTTACAGTCTGAAAACGAGAGATAAGGGTAATAGGTGTTACAGAAGTCTGTTAAAAATCAACGGGATAGAAAAGTACAATATGAAAAGAGAACAGAGGAAAGAAAACTACAGGAAAACAAAATAACGCCGCATCCAGTCGGCCGTAAAAGGAGCCAAACAAGGGGGAGGGAGGGTAGGGATTGAGGGGGGGGGGGGGAATTAAGTGGCAGACAAAGATTGTTTAGCCGGCATTATCCCGATTATTTCATCACTCTTGAATTAAAAGTATGGAAGTACGATGTGAGACTAATAATCACAACTCCCTGCTTTGACCATTTGTTGTATTTCGCAACGTCGACATGCAAGATTAAATGACAGTTGAATGAACATAGCAAGACACACATTGTCCTATGTCACAGGCAAAGGCGCGAGATAAACGAGCTATTTTATCAGATAATTACTTTCGTACAAAAGTGACAATTATGTTTTGTTGAAGATATATGAGCCTTCGACCTCAACAACAATATAAATCACAGCCTCTTATTTCCTACCGTCATGGTGACAAGTAGAGCACGGTGTTCTTTGTTGATACCAACAGAATTTATTAACCAAGTTTTGCTAATACTCAACATAAAATCTCTTTAATTTAGTTTTTATTTGAATTCAAGTCCATAAAATTATATTACTTCTCAAAAGCACGAGACGATTGCAAACACACACACATGCTAATTTCTAGGAAAGAATTATAACATGTGACGAATGTTCGTTTTTCACTTACGCCGAGCAAATTGTTCATATGGCTATCAGCACTATGAGACTTAACATCTGAGGTCATCAGTCCCCTAGAATTTAGAACTACTTAAACCTAACTAACCTAAGGACATCACAAACACCCATCCCCGAGGCAGGATTCGAACCTGCGACCGTAGCAGTGGCGCGGTTCCGGACTAGAAGCACCTAGAACCGCTCGGTCACCGCGACCGGCGTGATATCGAGCTTCCTTCTCTAGATTGTCGCACAGTTGACAAAATGGTAGATATCGAAGTAGACGACAGAGGGATAGAGAAACAATTAAAATCGCTCAAAAGAGGAAAGGCCGCTGGTCCTGATGGGATACCAGTTCGATTTTACACAGAGTACGCGAAGGAACTTGCCCCCCTTCTTGTAGCGGTGTACCGTAGGTCTCTAGAAGAGCGAAGCGTTCCAAAGGATTGGAAAAGGGCACAGGTCATCCCCGTTCTCAAGAAGGGACGTCGAACAGATGTGCAGAACTATAGACCTATATCTCTAACGTCGATCAGTTGTAGAATTTTGGAACACGTATTATGTTCGAGTATAATGTCTTTTCTGGAGACTAGAAATCTACTCTGTAGGAATCAGCATGGGTTTCGAAAAAGACGATCGTGTGAAACCCAGCTCGCGCTATTCGTCCACGAGACTCAGAGGGCCTTAGACACGGGTTCACAGGTAGATGCCGTGTTTCTTGACTTCCGCAAGGCGTTTGACACAGTTCCCCATAGTCGTTTAATGAACAAAGTAAGAGCATACGGACTATCAGATCAATTGTGTGATTGGATTGAGGAGTTCCTAGATATCAGAACGCAGCACGTCATTCTCAATGGAGAGAAGTCTTCCGAAGTAAGAGTGATTTCAGGTGTGCCGCAGGGGAGTGTCATAGGACCGTTGCTATTCACAATATACATAAATGACCTGGTGGATGACATCGGAAGTTCACTGAGGCTTTTTGCAGATGATGCTGTGGTGTATCGAGAGGTTGCAACAATGGAAAATTGTACTGAAATGCAGGAGGATCTGCAGCGAATTGACGCATGGTGCACGGAATGGCAATTGAATCTCAATGTAGCGAAGTGTAATGTGATGCGAATACATAGAAAGATAGGTCCCTTATCATTTAGCTACAAAATAGCAGGTCAGCAACTGGAAGCAGTTAATTCCATAAATTATCTGGGAGTACGCATTAGGAGTGATTTAAAATGGAATGATCATATAAAGTTGATCGTCGGTAAAGCAGATGCCAGACTGAGATTCATTGGAAGAATCCTAAGGAAATGCAATCCGACAACAAAGGAAGTAGGTTACAGTACGCTTGTTCGCCCAATGCTTGAATACTGCTCAGCAGTGTGGGATCCGCACCAGGTAGGGTTGATAGAAGAGATAGAGAAGATCCAACGGAGAGCAGCGCGCTTCGTTACAGGATCATTTAGTAATTGCGAAAGCGTTACGGAGATGATAGATAAACTCCAGTGGAAGACTCTGCAGGAGAGACGCTCAGTAGCTCGGTACGGGCTTTTGTTGAAGTTTCGAGAACATACCTTCACCGAAGAGTCAAGCAGTATATTGCTCCCTCCTACGTATATCTCGCGAAGAGACCATGAGGATAAAATCAGAGAGATTAGAGCCCACACAGAAGCATACCGACAGTCCTTCTTTCCACGTACAATACGAGACTGGAATAGAAGGGAGAACCGATAGAGGTACTCAGGGTACCCTCCGCCACACACCGTCAGGTGGCTTGCGGAGTACGGATGTAGATGTAGATGTAGATGTAGATGTAAATAATCGCCATTTCATGCACTGATAGCACCCAACTTCATCAAAAGAGAGAAAAGCTCAAATGAGGAATTCGAGATTCAAATCGAAGATGAGTGGTTTTTTTTCTATCTTTATGACGTTGTGTACCTTCACAGGTTTCCTGAAAGTCAAACTATTAATCAACGTTACTACCTTGAGGCTACTGCTCAGCTTCGTGATAAAATAAGGAAACAACGACTCGAATTGTGGAAGAGCAGGTCATGGCTTCTGCATCAGGACAACGAGCCGTCTCAAAGCGCATTCTCTGTTAAGAGGTTTCTGGCGAAGTGTAGCATCCAGAATTCTATATTCCATTGTTAGACCACCCATTTTATTCGCTTGACGTAGCACCATATGAATTTTATCTATTCCTCAAGGCCAAATCTGCAGTAAAAGGAACAAGACTTCGGACCGGTGAAACCGTGAAAGAAAAAGCAGCACCCGTTTCAAGGAACTTGCAGAGGAAGACCTGTCAGTACTGTTTCCAAGAATAGTAAATTCGCCACGGGTGTTTTCGGGACAGAGGAGGGGAATCTACTAAAGGTGACAGTAGCGAAACATGTATGTTTCTGAAATAAAATGTTATACAGGAATATTCTCGTTATTTTATAGCGACACATCGTATGCATAGGCGTGGAAATACTGGAATATGGGCTTAGTAGCGTTTTTCATGGTGGTCGTAATGGATCATTTTCGTAACTGTAAAGTGCAAACTTTTATTAATATGTTAACATCGGAGATAAATTCGTGTTGTATGAAGCATTCCTTATGAGGAATTCGTGTGGGAGTGAAACGTGGACAGTAAACAGGACAGAGAAGAAGAGAATACAAGCTTTTGAAAATGGAATAGGTTGATCGGATAGCTGCTGCAAAGGTACTGACACTTACTGGGCTAAAAGGAGAGTTAGGTTGACAAGGCAAATTTTGAGGCTGCATGGAACGTTCAGTTTGGTAACTGAGGGAAATGTGGTTAGGTAAGAACGTAGAGGGATAATAGGTGTTGAGTATCGTTTAGAGGTTCAAACGGATGTGGGCTGCAGTTGTGCAAATACACAACTGGCCATTAAAATTGCTACACCACGAAGATGACGTGCTACAAACGCGAAATTTAACTGAAAGGAAGAAGATGCTGTGATATGGAAGTGATCAGCATTTCAGAGCATTCACACCAGGTTCGCGCACGGTGGCGACACCTACAACATGCTGACATGAGGAAAGTTTCCAACCGATTTCTCATACACAAACAGCAGTTGACCGGTGGTGCCTGCTGAAATGTTGGTGGGATGCCTCGTGTAAGGAGGAGAAATGCGTACCGTCACGTTTCCGACTTTGATAAAGGTCGGATTGTAGCCTATCGTGACTGTGGTTTCCCGTATCGCGACATTGCTGCTCGCGTTGGTCGAGATCCTATGACTGTTAGCAGAATATTGAATCAATGGTTTCAGGATGGTAATACGGAACGCCGTGCTGGATCCCAACGGCCTCGTATCACTAGCAGTCGAGATGACAGGCATCTTATCCGCCTGTCTGTAACGGACCGTGCAGCCACGTCTCGATCCCTAACAAAAGGGGACGTTTGCAAGACAATAACCATGTGCACGAACAGTTCGACGACGTTTACAGCAGCATGGACTATCAGCTCGGAGACCATGGCTGCGGTTACCCTTGACGCTGCATCGCAGACAGGAGCGCCTGCGGTGGTGTAGTCAACGACGAACCTGGGTGCACGAATGACAAAACGTCATTTTTTCTGATGAATCCAGGTTCTGATTACAGCATGATGATTGTCGCATCCGTGTTTGGCGACATCGCGGTGAACGCACATTGGAAGCGTGTTTTCGTCATCGCCATAATGGCGTATCACCCTGCGTGATGCTATGGGGTGCCAGTGGTTACACGTCTCGGTCACCTCTTTTTCGCAATGACGGCCCTTTGAACAGTGGACGTTACATTTCAGATGTGTTACGACCCGTGGCTCCACCCTTCATTCGATCCCTGCGAAACCCTACATTTCAGCAGGATAATGCACGACCGCATGTTGCAGGTCCTGTACGGGCCTTTCTGGATACAGAAAATGTTCGACTGCTGCCCTGGCCAGCACATTCTCCAGATCTCTCACCAACTGAAAACGTCTGGTCAATGGTGGCCGAGCAACTGGGTGCACGAATGGCAAAACGTCGTTTTTTCTGATGAATCCAGGTTCTGTTTACAGCATGAAGATGGTCGCATCCGTGTTTGGTGACTTCGCCAGTCACAACTCTTGCTGAACTGTGGTATCGTATTGAAGCTGCATGGGCAGCTGTACCTGTACACGCCATCCAAGCTCTGTTTGACGCAATGGCCCGGCGTATCAAGGCCGCTATTACTGCCAGAGGTGGTTGTTCTGAGTACTGATTTTTCAGGATCTATGCACCCAATTTGCGTGAAAATGTAATCACTTGTCAGTTCTAGTATAATATATTTGTCCAATGAATGCCCGTTTATTATCTGCATTTCTTCTTGGTGTAGCAGTTTTAATGGCCAGTAGTGTCTGAAGAGAGGTGCACAAGAGAGACTAGCGCATTAAGCTACAATAAGCCATTCTTCGAAATGAAGACCACGGGAACAACACATTTTAATTGGAGATAGGAATCTGAAACCATTAATGTTACTGTATTTGGCTTTAACGTAAATGACGGTGCGATCCAATGTGAGGCGTTGTGTTGACTGTAGAAGGGTCCTTGTCGCTACAGTCTTCCAGTTAGTTTGCTCGCCCGTGGAGCGGACCTCCTGCAACCCGGCACAGACTTGGGTGTGTGCTGCACGTAGCGTCCCGGAAGGAAGCGGGCAGATAGCGCCAGACTCGGCCGGGACGTTAATTGCTGCCGTCGCAACAGACGCCGCCGTGCGCGCCGCGATTAGCGACACAATGGCAGCAGACCCGTGTCCCGCGTAAGTCGGCGCCTCTTCTCAGGTGCGGACTGCACACTACAGGTGGACGGGTTAGGGCCTCCCGCAGGCACGTTTCATCACGGTTTTCGTACCACAAGTGTACGAGTGGACAACTAGACGAAGTAAGTCCTGTTCACCGCAGGCCAATTGTCAAACAAGTATGTGAATGCTAGCGATTCAAAAACAAATGCGAGTCTAATACAACTAACGCTGACCTTCAGAAGAGAGGCAAAACATAAAAACGCTTCTCTTTGTAATACCTTGTAACTTTTTTTGTTTTGTTTTGTATACTGCTCTCCTGTTCATAAGCTCCGTGTGTGTATTGTAATGTGAACGTACTGCAGTCTGAGCAATGGAATTAGTGGCTTACGTAAATGCTACTGGAAGAAAAGAGTCACCAGATCCATCTAAATTATATAATCGTATTCCAGTCAACTTTTTCTAAAAGCAATTAGAACATCTAAAACTGTATACCTCAGAAGCTACTGTGATACACTCTACTGTGTCTGCAGCGGACAGCGTTAAAATGCGTGACGTCACAGTACGTGTCCTGGAATACTAACACACAGAAGGGACAGAGTAGAAATTCAGCATAAAATTACAAACTGAACTTTGAAAGAATAAATGTCCAAAATCCTTCTTATAAAATTCCCTGCAAATTTACATACCAAAACCGACCATATAAAATTCCGAACCTTGAGTAACACAGATGCTAACATGCAACATAACACTGTAAGGGGAAAAATGTCTGGCAAAAGATTAACACATCCATATGTTTTTTTTTTCTTTTTTTTGTTATTTATGTGCCGTTGTCATTATTATTAAATAAATCAGTGACACTGTTACACATTCGAGCACACATATCAATATGTGATAAAACAACATTGTCTGTAGACACTCATGTTCGTTAGCACATCACTAGTCACTTATGCACTAAACTGCACCGCAGATTACTGTTTACATGCTATTTGTAGCCATTTTTGCGCTGAAACGAACTAAAGATATTGTTTTGCTCTGTGCGGAGCGCCATTGCCGTCTAGCGACTGTAGGACGCATAGAGTGTGCACTCGTTGTACCACTATAATATTTTACTAATACATGGATATTGATCACCATTTTACTTATATAAAGGATATACATCGTTATTCGTCGTTGTACATACATAAAGGATATACATCGTTATACAGGGTGCTACAAAAAGGTACGGCCAAACTTTCAGGAAACATTCCTCACACACAAATAAAGAAAAGATGTTATGTGGACATGTGTCCGGAAACGCTTAATTTCCATGTTAGAGCTCATTTTAGTTTGTTCTCCCACCTACGCTCAATGGAGCACGTTATCATGATTTCATACGGGATACTCTACCTTTGCTGCTAGAACATGTGTCTTCACAAGTTCGACACAATATGTGGTTCATGCACGATGGAGCTCCTGCACATTTCAGTCCAAGTGTTCGTACGCTTCTCAACAACAGATTCGGTGACCGATGGATTGGTAGAGGCGGACCAATTCCATGGCCTCCACGCTCTCCTGACCTCAACCCTCTTGACTTTCATTTATGGGGGCATTTGAAAGCTCTTGTCTACGCAACCCCGGTACCAAATGTAGAGACTCTTCGTGCTCGTGTTGTGGACGGCTGTGATACAATACGCCATTCTCCAAGGCTGCATCCGCGCATCAGGGATTCCATGCGACGGAGGGTAGATGCATGTATCCTCGCTAACGGAGGACATTTTGAACATTTCCTGTAACAAAGTGTTTGAAGTCACGCTGGAACATTCTATTGCTGTGGATTTCCATTCCATAATTAATGTGATTCGAAGAGAAGTAATAAAATGAGCTCTAACATGGAAAGTAAGCGTTTCCGGACACATGCCTACATAACATATTTTCTTTCTTTGTGTGTGAGGAATGTTTCGTGAAAGTTTGGCCGTACGTTTTTGTAACACCCTGTATATACTTGTAGGTATTCTTTTGTTGCCCAGTCTTACTGTTAAATTTGTGTAGGTTATTTATTTCGTCGTAATTTCGCTATTTAGGCCTGTATTTCCTCTTTTAACTTTGCGTTCATATAGGTCCATAATTACTTTGGCTTCGAACCCGTTGTTAATAGCCACTTTTTGTAGTATCATTAGTTCTTTTTGTATTTCATCCTCTTCAAGAGGTAGGGTACATAATCTATGTATCATACAGTTGAAGTAGTCTAATGCTGCACTTGCTAATGGCATAAGGCCGAAATTGCAATCATGAAATAAAGAAAGTGTTACAGTCACTGGCGTAAATACGATGCCTTTTATAAAGTTTTGTCAAAAGAATTGAAATCTGAGTGAATATTTAAGTGAACAAAGCCTAATGGTAATTTTGAAATGCGATGCTTGACTGTAAAAGATCTTAGTCTGTCCTAACGTTCGTGACTTGTTTTGTGGCAATGGAAACTCGGTTCTCCTCTCAAGTAGTGAATATTAAATGCAGCGCAGCAGCAAACTAGCAGAAGGAACGCCTCGCTCAAGTGCAAAGGAAGGGAAGGCAAGTATGTATGCTAAGCACATCATACATTAAACTTTAAGTAACTATTTTCCGACACACGATTATAAAAATAAAACTTCAATGAGGGGACGCTGAAAGAAAATGAACTTACTGAATGATATAGAGGAGACTAGCATTTAAAACCTGCGTTGTGAAACTCACTTTTATTGTTTTCTTAAAAGACATCATATTCGCCGTTGACTGCATAAATTATTTATTTCAGAGTCGTAGTTTTGGCCGTTGGCTTAGTTTCAATTGGTACGACAAAAGACCTTGCTTCAGTACTTTAAATCCCGCAGAATGAACAAATGTCAGACAATTTTGAACTAGCGTATGCTGAAGGAAACTCTTCTGCAACACTACTTGTAAACGGCCCAAAGCCCAAAACTGCAATTGTGGAATAAATAATTTGTACAATCAAGGACGAAAATGATGTCCTTTAAATATTTCTACATAACGATGAACCCGACCATGATAAGTTAATTACCTTTATCTATTACAACAATCTTTACAAAATGCATTCATATGAAAAAATATAACTCAGCCAGATAATTCGTTAAGTGGTGAATGTATAACTCTGAGTCCAAGCCATGTGAGCACATGATTTGGTCTTCTTGACAAACAAACTAACAGAGCAGATACAATAAATAAAGACCATACTGAAAATTTGCCTTTCAAAAACTCATAAATTACGCGCGAGCAAGCAATGCTGCGGCAACGTTACCTGAATATCTTCATACTTCCAAAATCATGTTTAAAAAACCGTGTTGGCCTGCAGGAGTGGCCGAGTGGTTCTCGGCGCTACAGTCTGGAACCGCGCGACCGCTACGGTCGCAGGGTCGAATCCTGCCTCTGGCCTGGATGTGTGTGATGTTAGGTTTAAGTAGTTCTAAGTTCTAGGGGATTGATGACTTCAGAAGTTAAGTCCCATAGTACTCAGAGCCATTTTAACCATTTTTTTGAAAATCGTATTTCCAAAAATCAACATCTTTTGCATTTGTATATCTGTGACCTGCAAGTTATTCCCAGACTGCCCAAGTAGCGTGACCAACACCAGACTCTGTGACTTAATACTCGCGAAAGCTATACAGGCAACGACAATACACTGACAATTAACGATCACATTGCTTGTACTCAAAATCAACCATATCGACTTCTGAACACTTCTGTTATAAAACAAAAAAATCCAGTGTACAAGTAAGAAGTAAGACTCATCGAATAAGAAGAGAACCTATATCACTCTAATCGAATACCAAAAATAAGCTAGAAATCTTACAACCTGACTGAGCTATTCTTCAGAGTCAGTTATATTTATAAACAACGGGAAGAGCATTTGCACGTGCAGGAAAAAAGCAGCATTACTCGTATGGCCTCACGTCGGCCAAGTCCTGAAGAAAAGCCAACACGCTTTCTCATTATAATGACAGAGTTCAATGAAATTCATCAATTCAAATTCACGAAGACATTAAATTCACTTCCACACTCATGTCAAATAACAGAAATATACTTCAGATGCATTTACAAATGGCTGTTAGTTCTGCTAATTTTTGTACCTTTCCCGCTAAATTGGACAATTATTTAGATTGATGAATGTTGGATTACGCTCTGAAGGCACTGTTTCAGAGTACACATTATTTATACAGAATTTAAATAATTCATTAGGTTTCCGTTAAAATGTGGCTTTCAGATGTATAGCATTAATTGATGTGACCTCTGACTTTTAGAAGACTAAAACGACGCCGAATCTCTGGAATGGAACTCTTTCTGCACCGCAGTGTGCGCTGTTTTAAATTTACGTTAGGTAAACACAGTGTATTGGACCGAGTCCCGAAACTGGAACTTTGTCTCTAGTAACCAGGCTCTGAAGAATAGGAGTGAGGTACTGGCAGAAGTGAACTTCCTGTGTTAACTCAGTGAACGGATCGAAGCCATCTGTGACCTTAATGGCATTGGAACGCATGATGACACAAAAAAATGTCGGCATATTGAATAGTTTTTATCAAAACCGTTTCTCAAAGCTAGATAGCACTGTAGTACATCCAAAATCGGTCGCTCGTACGACAAAACGGCTGATATCGAAATAAGTGACCACAGAATTGCAACTGAAATCACTCAATAGGGGGAAGGAAGGCCACTTGACCTGATGGGGTACCAATACGATCCTACATCGAGGATGCGAAAGAACCTGCTCCCTCTTATAAGCAGCGATCTGTGGAGGAGCGATGTGTTCCTGACGATTGGAAGAAATTGCAGAGAATTCCCGTTTTCAAGATGGGTCATAGAAAGGACGCACAAGACTACAGGCCTCTTTATCTGATGTCGGCGTGTTGTAGAATTCTGGAACAGGTTTTATGCCCTCTTGTTTTAACGTTTCAGGATACTAATAATCTCATCTGTATATATAACATGGGTTCCGGAAACAGTAGTTGATACCGGCGCACAGATAGATGCCGTGTTTCTTAACTTCCGTAAGACGTATGATACACTTCCGCGCTGCCACCTAGTACACGAACTATGAGCATACAGAATAACAGACCAGCTGTGTGACTGGACTGAAGAGCTTGTAGCAAACTGAACGCAGCATGTCGTCCTCAACGGAGAGAGATCTCCAGATGTGTGATCATTCGCAATACACCGTGATTTTTTGCTGGATGAGTTTTGAACTTTACGAAGAATGATACTGCCCAACATGGATGTGGGTAGACAAGAGCCACAATTGCATGTTGTGATAATGTTAAGGATAAACTTGGGCTAGAATCTTTCAGCACCAGTGACATTATTGCTTATAGCACATTTCAGGTATTAGAAGTGAATAGGGACATTGGAACATCATATTTTATCGCTAGCATGCCCGAGAAGCGATTCTTCTTGGTATTATAGCTCTTAAGAGTAACCTGGGATGCCATCTGCATGAGGCGCCTCTGGGCATCTTAGTGAGTCGCGGCTCATAATTTGTTGCGACACTGAGCTCTACCCTAACAGGGCGTCATACGTCGATTACTTTTCATATATGAATGACAAAGAAGACCATGTTGTAAGTTCCATGAGGCTTTTCGCGGATGATGCTGCTGTATGTAGATAACTCGCAATGTTGTATGTAGATAACGCGCAACGTCGGAAAATTGTAGCTAAGTGTAAGAAGTGCTGCAGAGGAACGGTACTTTGAGCAGAGAGTGGCAGCTGGGCATTAACATTAACAAATGTAACGTACTGCATATCCATTACTCTACGATTAGACCTTTGTAGCAGGAATCAGTTACATCCATAACGTACGTAAGAGCAGGAGTCTGGAGTGATTTAAAGTGGAAAGATCACAAAAAGCTAATTATACGAAAGGCAGACGCCAGACAGATTCAATGGAAAAATTCTCAGGAAATGTAGTCAGTCAAGAAAGGAAGTGGCTTACAAATCCCTCGTTCCAGCAATACTTGAATATTGCTCGCCAGTATGGGTTTCGTACCGGATTGGAACGAGTGAGGAAATCCAGAGAGAAAAGCTCGTTTCTTTACAAAAAAAAGTGGTTCAAATGGCTCTGAGCACTATGAGACTTAACATCTGAGGTCATCCATCCCCTATAACTTAGAACTGCTTAAACCTAACTAATCTAAGGACATCTCACACATCCATGCCCGTGGCAGGATCCGAACCTGCGACCTTAGCAGTCGCTTGATTCCGGACTGAAGCAGCTAGAACCGCTCGGCCAGTTTCTTTACAGGTTGATCCCCCGAAAGCGTCACGGAGACGATCAACCAACTCCTGTGACAGCCACTGCATAAGAGGCATTCTACATCGTGGTGTGGTTTACTGTTAAAGTTCCGTGATCGTAGGTTCCTACAAGACCCAACATATTTATTGCTTCTATGTATATCTCGCGAAAAGACCACGAAGGTAAAATTAGAGAGATTCAAGTCAACGCGGAGCCCCAACCTGGAGTCGTTCTTCCGCGAACAATTCACGACCGGGACAAATGTTCAAATTTGTATGAAACTGCTAAGGTCATCAGACCCTAAGCTTACACACTACTTAACCTAAATTATCCTAATGTCAAACACACACACTCATGCCCGAGGGAGGACTCGAACCTCCGCCAGGATCAGCTGCACAGTCCATGACTAAAGCGTCCAAGACCGCTCGGCTAATCCCGCGCGGCTCTACCGGAACAAGAAAAGAGCGGGAGAAGGGGAGTGACAGTGGTTCACGTACATTCCACCACACGCCGCCATATACTTTTCGGAGTACATAGTTGTAGACGTAGATGTAGATGCAGATGCAGCGAGGAGAGTTATCCAGAACACCGAGTCACGTGGCGTACTGGATAAGGCAGTGGGGTCCAACCATCCAGAAATGCATTCCCACTAGTTTCCTATAATCAATCCACTTCCTCCAAATTCTTTTGCAGTTCAAAATTGATTCATATGACCTAGAGCATTTGAGATGTGGTGCTATAGACGAATGTTGAAAATTAGGTGGACTGATAAGGTAAGGAATGAAGAGGTTCTACGCAGAATCGGAGAGGAAAGGAATATGTGAAAAACACTGATAAGGAGAAGGGACAGGACGATAGGACATCTGCTAAGACATGAGGGAATGACTTCCATGGTACTAGAGGGAGCTGTAGAGGGCAAAAACTGTAGAGGAGGAGAGAGACTAGAATACATCAAGCAAATAATTGAGGACGTAGGTTGCAAGTGCTACTCTGAGATGAAGAGGTTGGCACAGGAAAGGAATTCGTGGCGGGCCGCATCAAACCAGTCAGTAGACTGATGACAAAAAAAAAAGAAAAAAGACATAGTTATCGAGGATAACTTAAAATCTGTAAGAGGGACTACTGTCGATAGTGTCATTACGTACACATTCGTAAACCTTGCTCATCGCTGGTGGGATAAAACTTTCAGATCTGACTGCGCGTTTTCGGTTGGAGCCTTTGTCTTCCTATTTCGTTGGACAATGCCCAAGGCAGTGATCGTTTAGCTCTCGTGTGAAGCAGTTGTTTGCAGTCGAGTTGTCGCAAGAATATGGACAGTTTGTGGATATTGATAAAATATGAGTACAGAAGTTTTCCATCGAATGGTAGGAAACAGTGGGTGATTAATCGGTTTATTCGCGGAGAGTGCGCATAATACACAAATCAGCATAGTCATTTTTATCCAGCATCATCAGTTGGAGGGCTATATTTTTGCTTTAACGGTTATTAAAGCTATACCGTGTACTTCTATAACGTGATAGTTCTTGTGAAAGTGGAACTAAATTTAACTGCTAAAATGAGCATGGTTGGGTCTAGGCATTGTTGTTTATTTATGAACTCAATAAACGAAGTGAATGTTATGAACAGGCGTCCTTTCAAAGTAACATTTTCAGTTAAATCGAGGATCTGATGATTCAATATTCGTCATATGAACTAATGGTGAAAATGAGTCTTTTTTACCAAGTAACGACGTGTTGTACATTCAATGAAATATTGTAATTGACTTAGATGTAGGTATATACAGTACATCTGTACGAAGCTTTGTAGTGAGTTTCACCATATACGAAGATGGCATCTGCTTGCTGAAAATGGAAACGTGAATATACACTCCTGGAAATGGAAAAAAGAACACATTGACACTGGTGTGTCAGACCCACCATACTTGCTCTGGACACTGCGAGAGGGCTGTACAAGCAATGATCACACGCACGGCACAGCGGACACACCAGGAACCGCGGTGTTGGCCGTCGAATGGCGCTAGCTGCGCAACATTTGTGCACCGCCGCCGTCAGTGTCAGCCAGTTTGCCGTGGCATACGGAGCTCCATCGCAGTCTTTAACACTGGTAGCATGCCGCGACAGCGTGGACGTGAACCGTATGTGCAGTTCACGGATTTTGAGCGAGGGCGTATAGTGGGCATGCGGGAGGCCGGGTGGACGTACCGCCTGTGTCTATGTGCCTGTGGTTCTGTCAGTGTGATCATGTGATGTATCTGACCCCAGGAATGTGTCAATAAAGTTTCCCCTTCCTGGGACAATGAATTCACGGGGTTCTTATTTCAATTTCCAGGAGTGTATAATACATATTTAAGATCGGGGCCTAATAATGACACAGACTCTTGTTAATATAAACAAAGCGATTCAATTTTAGTGAAGTTGATGAATGTTTTCTCAGGAACAGTGTTTTGTAACAACTCGCCCGAAAGCCGGATGCGATGCTTCGAGTGAAGATTTCGCGAGCGTCATTTCACATTAAGAACTTAGATTTCTCCACATTTCCCATACAGCGCCGATTTTGGGTCATTAAATTCTTTTATGTTCGGTCATTCAGGACATCACAACATAGTCTGGAGTTTCACAATAATATCCAACACGAAACAAGTAGAGAAAGAAACAACACGTAAGACTCGTCCATCGATTACGGAGGATCTGGGGCTGTACGAGGGCTGTTCAAAAACTGAGGTAACTTTTCAAATTGCGCGGACAACGTACATTCGATTACTTATTATTTTTGTTATGTTGGTACACATGTCCCGAACATATATTCACAGTTTCAAGTGTGCAGCATACATCGTTTGTTTTTGAAAGATATAAAGGTTAGATGCGTTTTAGTATGCTCTGCGATTTTCTATTATTATAAGAAATGGAGAAAAGAATTTCCATGAAATTTTGTGTGAAAAATGGAATCAAATGCTCTAAAACACTTACTTGAAATGTTATCAGTGGCATACGGTGAGTGTGCTCTAAGTAAAAAAAAAACATGTGTACAAGTTGTAGAAGCTCGTCCAAGATGGCCGAGAAGATACCAATGACGAACTAACTCTGGACGCCCCAGCACATCAACAACAGATGATAACGTCGAAGCTGTGAAGAAAATTGTTTTGAAAATAGCTGAATTCCCTAAGAGAAGTTGCTGAGAATGTTGGCATGTCAGTCGTCTCGTGTCATGCAATTTTTTCGGATGTTTTGGGCATGACACGTGTGTCAGCGAAATGTCTTCCAAAACTTCTCAATTTTGATGAGAAGAACTGTCGCATGAGCATAACTCAGGAGCTCTTGAATGACGGTATGGATGATCCTGATTTTCTCTTTAGAGGAATAACTGATGACGAAACATGGATTTAGGCTATGACGTCGAAACCAAAGCCCAATGGGCCTCATGGAAGCATTCCAGAGAGCCAACACGGAAAAAAGGGCGCCAAGTTTGATCAAATGTGAAAGTTTTCCTCACTATTTTTTCCATTACCGTGTCGTAGTGCATCATGCATTTTTGCCTCAAGGTCGTACGGCCAATATGGAGTATTACCTTGACGTTATGCACCGTTTGCGAGTATCAGTGCGCAAAAAACATCCGGAATTACCAATTCATGGCTTTTGCATCACGGCACTGCACGTGCTCATTCGTTGTTGCTTGGGAGAGGATTTTTGGCCAAAAACAACACGACAATCATGCCTCAGCCACCATATTCATCGGACGTGGTCCCCTGCGACTTTTTCCTGTCTTCAAAACTGAAGAGATCTATGAAAGGACGAAGGTTTTCAACGACTGAGGAAATAAAAACTGCGTCGCTGGAAGTACTCAAGGCTGTACCAAAAAGTGCTCATGAGAAGTGCTTCGAGGATTGGAAGAAGCGTTGGCACAAGTGTACTGAATCTGACGGCGATGACTTTGGAGACAACATGAATATTGATGAATGAATAAATATTTTTTCATTAAAACATAAAGTCACCCTACTTTTTGAACACACCTCGTACATGAGAGCATTGTGTCGCGGAACGAACACTACACTGGCGTGCAAAACATAAGGACGGAAGCAACTTTCTTATGATGTGTCACTACTAAGTAACATAGCTCGCTGAAACACTTGTACCATGAGTAGTAAGAACAGCTATAATAGAGTACGGAATATAATCGAAAGAAATACACAATGAGACGAATAGAAATAACTCTTTTATTCAATGACATGACTATCGCCTGATTAATAAAGTAAGTTCCTGAGGAATATCAGACCAGCTGTGTCGCTGGATTGAAGAGTTTTTAGCGAACAGAACACAGCATGTTGTTCTCAATGGAGAGACGTCTACAGACGTTAAAGTAACCTCTGGCGTGGCACAGGGGAGTGTTATGGAACCATTACTTTTCACAATATATATAAATGGCCTAGTAGATAGTGTCAGAAGTTCCATGCGGCTTTTCGCGGATGACGCTGTAGTACACAGAGACTTTGCAGCATTAGAAAATTGCAGCGAAATGCAGGAAGATCTGCAGTGGATAGGCACTTAGCGCAGGGAGTGGTAACTGACCCATAACATAGGCAAATGTAATGTATTGCGAATACACATAAAGTAAGGTCTTTTATTGTATGATTATATGATAGCAGAACATACACTGGTAGCAGTTACTTCTGTAAAATATCTGGGAGTCTGCGTGCGGAACGATTTGAAAGTGGAATGATCATCTAATATTAATTGTTGGTAAGGCGGGTACCAGGTTGAGATTCATTGGGAGAGTCCTTAGAAAATGTAGTAGAACATTAAAGGAGGTGGCTTACAAAACACTCGTTCGACCCATACTTGAGTATTGCTCATCAGTATGGGATCCGTACCAGATCGGGTGGACGGAGGAGATAGAGAAGATCCAAAGAAGAGCTGCTCGTTTCGTCACAGAGTTATTTGGTAAGCGTGATAGCGTTACGGAGATGTTTAGCAAAATCAAGTGGCAGACTCTGCAAGACAGGCGCTCTGCACCGCGATGTATCTTGCTGTCCAAGTTTCAAGAGGGTGCGTTTCTGGATGAGGTATCGAATATATTGTTTCCCCCTACTTATACCTCCCGAGGAGATCACGAATGTAAAATTAGAGAGATTCGAGCGCGCACGGAGGCATTCCGGCAGTCGTTCTTCCCGTGAACCATACGCGACTGGAACAGAAAAGGGCGGTAATGACAGTGGCACGTAAAGTGCCCTCCGCCACACACCGTTGGCTGGCTTGCTGAGTATAGATGTAGATGTAGATGTAGACATTAACTACACTGAAATGACCGCGATTCATGATGGACCCCGGGATATCAGAAAAGGCGGGACATGGATCCTAATAGGATGACCTGTACTACATCAGAAGTTCTTTCTGTGTATGGTCAAGTTTAATCGAGCTGTGTTAATTGGCAGTGACATATCATGCGAATGTTAGTTTCAGCCTCTTGCGCAACAGCGTATTGAATTTTCCATGTAGCCACACTCACCACAAAATTTAAATTTGCTTTATGACGTTCGCATATTTTTGGCCCTAATGGCTACACACTCTGCAGTGCCTACAGCAAAATAGTGCAACATATTTTCTAGCTATTCATCCTTCTGCTATCATTCTTGCTAACCTTAAACGTATGCCAACGGAATCGGCGCTCTACCAGCGTGAACTAATGTTTCACAAGCAAGCCATATATATTGCTACGGGGCAAGCACAATGAAAAATATGTTTTAAATATATTTTTATGTCGAAATCGACGTCCGCTGAACGACATTCTGCGGTATTCCCGTTAATGCTCTACGTCTCACGAGAGCAGAAATGTGGATGTGGCAAGAATCTGAGCGCACCGCTGTTCCTTTCGAAATTTAATGTGCTACTACTGGCCGTGGGCCAAACGGGCCAGGACAGACGGGCCTCGAATTGAAACATGTGACATTTGCAAGCGTCTTGTATCTTGTAAAGCTGCAGAACACGAATATAATATCCTCACCAGAGCAAAGAAGTTACGACTGTTGAGAAACCCCAACAAGTCATGTAAAAACCAGTATTAGGTTCTCCTGATCGGCAAAAAGTGTTACGTAGGCGAAACGCAAGTGTACATGAAAGGAAAGTAGAATATAAAACCAGTGGAAATGTGATAAGCGAAAGTATTTTTTTCTTCAGTAATATTTTTACAGGAGGTAATAGGTCTATTGATCAAGACAAGAAATTTGATCCTCTAAACATATGCTAAGTAGCAAATATTTGTTGAGATATCAGCCGTTTCATCCTATGGTCGCTACATATTAACACTAAAGCAGTGTTCAATTAGGTCGCCACTCGAAAGTCTTGGACATCCTTCAGCCATTCTCTCAAAGAATCGCTAACTTGTGCCAACAGACTTGGTTGCACTTGGACTTGGTCGCGTGTTTGGGATCAGAAAATATGGTGTACGAATTTTTTTACCTGCAACTGTTGACGCTACCACCATTTGATGTAATTTTTCCGATAGCCTGATCCGTTGAGACATGCAGCGTCAAGTTTAAACACACTCTGACTTATCAGACAGCACCCAGAGACGGCGAGTCGGGCGTCCTGGATTTCGAACAACGCGTGAACATATTAAGTTCTGTCTAAAGTTTCAAAAAAGTGTCAAATAAATTCATGACATTTTGAAAATGGCGTATGGAGACAATGCTGTAACTCTGAACCCTGTTTACAATTGGTATGAGCGATTTAGAAGTGCAAATGCGTTGTTACAAGACAAGCAGCTTTCGGGACGTCCGTTAACATAAAAAACAGAAAGTAATGTGGAAATAGTGGGAAATATTGTTCGTTCAAACAAGCGAATAACTAGCATTTTCTGTAGATTCATACGAAGCATTTTAACCGATAATTTTCAAAAGAGACTAGTCAGTTCAAAATTTGTCCCCACACTTTTGAATGGTAAACACAAGGAAAATCGTGTGTCACTTTGCAACGAGTTGAAGGATCGTCTTCATTCAAATACGGACTTCATGTAAAAACTGCAACTGGAGATGAAACTTCGGTCTATGGGTATGACACTGAGTCGAAAAGTTAGAGTTCTCAATGGAAAGCCAGTGAATCTCTTCGCCTTAAAAAGGCACATCGGTCAAAATCAAGTATCAAAGTCTATGTTCATTGTTCGTTTGTTCCGATTTTGAGGGCAAAGTGCGATCAGAGTGCGTTCCAAATGGAACAAAAGTAAACGCCGTGTTTTACAAGGGCTCACTGTAACGTTTTCGAAACGATGTACAAAGAAAGAGGCCAGAAAAATCGGCCAATGGGACTCTTCTTCATCAGAACATCGCGCCGTGTCACAACTCGCTTTTGATTCGCGAATTTTTGGATGGAAAAAATGTTCCTGTCTGCCCACATCTACCTTACTCACTAGATGCGACTTCTGGTTGTTCCCAAAAATTAAAACCGTGGTTAAAGAAAAACACTGTGACACAATTCCTGATATTGAGAGGGCCACGACAGAGCAGTTGAACACCTTTCCAAAAGAAACCTTCGAGTAATACTTCCAGTCATTGATTCAGCGTTGGGGTAAGTGCATTCCTAGCCAAGAACAGTACTTTGAATAAGATTAAATCAAATTCCATGGAGGCTTAATAATTTGTTTCGAATAAAATTATTCACCGTATTTTTTGATCACAGCTCGCAAACTGTGGTTGCGGGATGCACCAGCGAGTTTAAAATGCAGCCATAGCCAGAAATGTAACGATAATTCAGGTAAATAGGGATGCCATGCGGCCGGATTTCCTCGACCAACCCATCACTAATTAAACGTTTGTGTCAGATACTGACCCGTCCACCTCTGGAGCTGTGTAGTCAGCGCGGCTGGCTGTCACGCGGAGAAACTGGGTTCCATTCCCGGTATTGCCGGGGATTTTTCCTTCGTGGACTCAATCTCGTGAGGCCAACTGAAGAGCTACTTGAACGAGTAGTATCGGCTCCACGTCACGAAAACTGAAACAACCAGCAAAGTGGTGTACAGTCCCCAGGCCCCTCCATATCGCATTCAATGACGTCGTTGGCAGAGGATGGCACGGCGATCGGACGGTACCGATGGGCCCGCCAGGGCATGAGGACGTAGTTTACGTAAGGTACTGACATACGAGGAGTAGAAAATACGGTGGAACACCGTCGTGCATAGCGTAACACCATCGTGCATATAGCACATCCGCTGCCTTTGCTACGGGTTACATTCCTAATAGCACCTCCGTAAGATTTCCGACTCTGAGGCAGGTAAATGCATTATTATATTCTCCGTCTATTCACTACGTGTTCCCACGAGTTCACGATTCTTTGACAAGAATGGATGAAGGACGTGTAAGAATGGGCACCTCCTGTAGTCTCAACAGACAAAGGGGTATCACAGATGAGAATGGTCCGTGGTTGATCTAGTATTTGCTTCCGGTCTTACAGTTACGGGGCTCATTTCTAGTACTGACCTTTACTGTCTTCCGTAAGAATGTAGTACACATTTTTAAACACCATTTAAAAATACATCAGGATTAGCATGGTGATTTATAACTTCCATGGTTCCTCTAAATTAATCCTTGTATTGTTGATACGTTTCCCACAATTTCATTACAAGCATCTGCTCATCCAGAACCAGTCACACTGGGATGCTGCTCCCTCCAACTACTTTACAATTTAAGAGAACACAGCAAGACGCAGCCTTACAAAATATAATTAGCATAATGCGATTATTATACTTATCATCACTACTATGATTAGGAATTCGAACCATGTCATTGTCACTTGCTGATACAGAGAACCTGATGTAAGAGACCACGATTTAGAGCTGCTAGTAGATTCTCAGCAAATTCATTGTTTAAGATGCTGGTTGGCTAAAATTTGAACCCTCTTTAGGAGGTACGAGCCAGAACTGGCACTGCAAGGACAACAGTTCAAAAGTCGCAACACCTCACGCGTACCCGTTGCCTTCCGTTCCACACGCGCCGCTGAGTTGTGAAGCGCTGTTTGTTGTCGGCCATGCTGTACGGCATTGACGTCAGGTCACTCAAGACTTTATCCGTAGACAAGTCGAATGCTTTTGATTGCTGGATCACTGCGGAGTGGTCACTTCCGTAATCAAGAGCACGGGATTAGCCGAGAGGTCTAGGGCGCTGCAGTCATGGACTGTGCGGCCGGTCCCGGCGGCGGTTGGAGTCCTCCCTCGGACATGGATGTGTGTGTTTGTCCTTAGGATAATTAAGGTTAGGTAGTGTGTAAGCTTAGGGACTGATGACCTTAGCAGTTAAGTCCCTTAATATTTCACACATATTTGAACATTTTTTCGTAATCAAGAAGAAGTACATCTTGGTCCCGTAAATGTGCTGAACAGTTACGCTCGCAGAAAAGCAGCATATTTTACCATTTTTAAACGAGAAACAGAACACTAAGGGACTGTCCATCCAAGAAAAGACACAAGGTAAACGTGGGTTTTAGCAGAAGAATTTCAAAGCCACAGAATGTCAACCTGACAACAGAGAAAGACATTCTGTTGGTCGCCAAATTTGTGTCGTTAGAAGCCGTGGGCGCGAATCTTTCCTGCGAACACTAGCTGTCAATTTCTGCTGATTCGCCAAGTATTTTCGTTGAAGATTTTCATCCCCTTCACAATGTTCTCAAGACAATATCCATGATGGTCTGACAGTGGACACTGCCATGTGTATAGTGTGTCCCTTGCACACCTGTGCAGTAAACGGCTTTTTCTTTATTTCCAGTATTGATGTCCATATTGTTATTATAGAAATAAGTTCGGAGCGGATAAACAGATTTAATTGCTATCCTTCTTCACTGTAACGGTACCTAGGTAGCTGTTTACTTGGAGACCTGTCTGGCTGGTAGACGGATAATCAAAATTCTCCCTCTAATGGCCACTGGAAAGATTTGCAGTTTTAACTAGTAAACAAAGTAGCTGTTGAGCATAATTGGCTGTAAAATACATTTTTATTATCACAGAAATGTCGTCTTCTCAACACTTAACGGCATAGTTAAGTTGTTAAAACGAATTCCATGAACCTGTACAAAAGAGACCATTCCTTATTCTAATCAGTAGTCCCAGTGCTGCCTGACCATGGAATTCTTCTTGCTTGTGAGGGAACGAAGTGGCTTCTCCTGTCTTCTGATACCAGTCACTCTGCCTTTGTCCGAAAGCATGCGAGTGGCTTCGAGAATTCTAATGATGTCACCGTCTTCTCCATGGCCGAGAGAAGTAGTCAGGTCTTTCATCTGCGAATGCCGCAGTAAACAAGACTGTGTCTTTCCAATTGAAAGAAAGGTATTCAGTACCACTCCGACTAACAACAGAGATTATACCCAGTGATTTCTAGAAGGTGTCGTAAGATTTAAAAAATGTTTTTTACTTAATAATGCAATTTTGAATGTATATGCTATGAGTAGTGTTCCTAAGATCAATAGGAATTCACAGTAAAGCCTTTCAGCACAGTTGATATGCATAGGCTTTCACAAATGATATCACAGGCTGTAGAGGCTGCAGGGGAGGGGCCGGGGGCTTAGTACAAGAAGTTTTGATGAAGAATTCATATCCAAAAATGCGTCGTTTGGATACAAAATAAGTTCGCAGAATCTCCCGCTTCATGGTATACACACAAACTGACAAGGAACCCCTTTAGTCGCAAAGGCCAATAACTTTTACGGCATTCCACGTCCCACTTATTGTCTACCATGTAATCACGAGATTGGCTGCTAATGGCAATGCCAATGGTGAGCACAGCATGGGGCTATGGAGCGTTAGTCGACGAGTAACTCACATCAGCGCACACAAAGCAGAACAGTGGCAACGATAAACAAAGCAAACACTGCACTATATCTTCAACGACACTTGCCGAAGTTTACATTTTGTCAGACAGTAACACAACCAATTTTGGAAAGTGAGAAAGAAGTGGATGATAAGTCAATTGAATGTGTGCTATCGTATACGCTCGACTGTGAAAACAATGTACGCTAGGGGTTCAATAATGAAGATACTGTAGTTCATCATCCTTGTCAGATAGGTTGCCACATATCCTGTCTCCAATGAAACGTAGTAAAAAAAACAACCGTTCTCCAGGAAGAGCACCGAACATAATTACGTACATGGAAGATCACTCGCAAGAAAATAAAAAAAAAAGAAAACAATTAGGAACAGAGGCGGCCGGAGGCACTACAGTCTGGAACCGCGCGACCGTTACGGGCATGAATGTGTGTGGTGTCCTTGGGTTAGTTAGGTTTAAGTAGTTCCAAGTTCTAGGGGTCTGATGACCTCAGAAGTTAAGTTTCATCGTGCTCAGAACCATTTGAACCAATTTTGAATTAGGAACAGATTTCAAATTATTCTGCAGCAATATGAGCGGGTAGTGTGTAAAAATACTACGAATATTCAAATATTCAAGGGAGAACAAAGCGCACTTGTTACAAAAACTGGTGTTTGCGCGTTTCAGGGATGTCCGGTACAATTTACAGAATGTGCATGTTGTGACCTACTGTGTTATGCACATCAACCTGCGCGCGGCATAGGTTACAGTGATTTCAAAGGAAGTAGTGGATGGTTGCACAACTTCAAACAGTGCTACAGAATTAGAAGACATAAAGTAAATTTCAAACTATTCATGAACTTGACGATGCGCAGCAAACTACAGAGTCAGCTGGAAAATTTGTAGATGAATAAACAAACTTATCCCATTGTTCAGAGTAGAATTTGTTTTCAACTCGGACCAGTCGGGATTTGAAGAGGAACTTCATATGAAAGCAACACTGGAAGTTAGAATTAACAAGAGAGTTTTATCAAGATCAACTAACAGAAATGCCTTAAGGCAGCTGTATATAATTATGTTTGGTAATCTAAATAGTTGGCTGAAACGTTATTTACTGTGTTGCGAGAAGATGGATGTACTCCACCCCCTGCGATTCTTTCCCGTGTGCTTGATCTTGGAAGGGCAGTAGGGAATAAACCGACAGTGGGAAAATGGGCCAACAGCTAGTCAGAATAACTCGCTTTTGCTTGATTCCTGGTCTGCACATAAAAATCACATTCCTTTAGAGCAACCTATCCGCTCCTGATTATCGCACTATCTGCAGTTGCGCTTTAAATGATAGGCAGTTTCACAATAACCTCCATGATAGACTGTTTCGCAGTCAGTTGCGTGCCATTACATAAAGTTCTCTCGCCTCGTTACACCATTGTAACTCTTTACGCTTCTTTAACCCTTAACTGCTCTAGTGGGGTCCCGGAGAACCCCAGACGATAGAATACAATACATAGTGCGTGAACGGAACAACAGATGGCACCTGTGTTCTTGGCAATCCTCAGTGAAGTGCTGCCACAGTCGCGACACTCTCGCTGATTTTTGTTAGACACCGCGACAACAACGCCCCAAGCGGTGGAGAAGCTATGCTGCTGAATACCGTATTCAGTAAATGTGAACAGTACCGTTTATATTAATTTTTAACATGGTTTTTACGAAAGGCAGCGTATGTAGCGCAATCAGTTGCAGTAATAATAGGAAGAAGGCTCCACATTTGTCATTCTTCAGGTTTCCTAAGGACCCTGAGAGGTACGAAACATCACATTGGAGCGCTATTTAATTACGATTTTTTTTGTAAACTGTATTGAATTACTGAATTGGTTTTTCTTTTTTAGGAGCAAAAAGTGGTTGATAAATAGTAGAATACAGGACCTGCTGCAAAAAGATGCCCTTTATTTGCACAATAACGTGAAGTTGTGTGCGTTACATTTCGAGTCAAACCAGTTCATTGGCGCAGAAAAGAAGAGATTGGTATGGAATGCAGTTCCTACGGTATTTGATGTGCCGAATAAGTCACAACTAGTGACGATGAAGAGAAAATTGCCATAGAAAGTGTTACTGCAAAAACTCTCCTGACACAGAAGAAACAGCTACCGCAAGTGTTACTACATGACAGACATATATAAAATCACTAACAACGGAATCTGCAACACAGACATCTTTTGAAGATGAAATTATTCGCGTGCTGGTAAACGCTGTGAAATGTAAAAACGTGCAAATCATTAAACTTCGTACAAAATTACTACGTGACAAGGAAAGTGCCCATCATAAGAATAAACTGCAACCACAACGTCTCAGGACACAAGTACAAAAGGACAAGGTCATTTTAAAAAGTATTGGTTCCAAGTACTTGAAAAAAGATGCTCTCGATTTATTGATAAGCCGAATCAGTATACCATTGAATGGCAAAAGTGGTGCCAGATGGAAAGATGAAACTAAATTATTTGCACTTAATTTGTTGTATTGTAGTACTCAGACATACAGTTTTTTATCACACTGGTTTAGCCTTCCATCGGTACGTGCCTTACAAAAGTATGTGGAAGATATACAATTAAACTGTGGAATAAATAATTACATATTTCATCTTTTAAAGCAGAAAGTGCAGCAGTTATCTGAAGCTGATGTAATTGTTAATTTTTCTATGGATGAGATGTCACTAACGGAAAATTTGATATATGACAGCTCTAGGGATCGTGTTATTGGAACTGAAGACATGGGTTTCATACGTACATCTGTGGTTACCAATACTGCATTAGTTATAATGATTAACGGCATTTTCTTAACTTTTAAACAGCCATTACTATATTATTTCTCCAAAGGACCAGTAGGAGCCACCCATCTGACGCACATATTTTTTGAAGTTGTCAAAAAACTCACAGAAATTGGTTTGGACTGACATTGGTTTGATTTTATTTTCGGTAAATGTATCAATGGCATATAATAAAGTTTTAAAACAGTCATGCTTGTTATTGCGATAACCTGATAGAACAAAGAATAAGATGCAAATTGTATTTTTGGAAGCAGGCTTCCTGCAAAGCAGAACGTAATGAAAAGTGATGTGTTGCTTCATTTTTACACAAGGAAGAGCATCTATATACTTAATGTGTGGGATATACAGTGTGTATTCTCTTACTTACAGTGGAATAAGTGCGAATGTATGCTACTTCTTAAGTATTTCTTCAAGAATATGTTGCAGCTTATGTCACTTCATTCGATAGTTTGTCCTCTGTTTACTTATGTTTCACGCTCATTTATGTCACTCGCTGTTCTCCTAACATTTGTGACGCAAAAATATACCAACTGTTTTGTAAATTACGTACAAAGAGAATTAAAACAAACATTATTTTTACGTCGCATCTGCCGTCAGAGAAAGGCGAGCTTTCTGGCCGCTAGGGGCGCTAGTGACACTTGAACTGTCAAATGGTAACAACGTTCACAGCAGTGAGTGTAGCGACTGTGTATATTAGACTGTGGTGCTGCCTTTTAACGCGGAGTGTTGAATGCGCTGTTTCCAGTATTATTATGTGAGATAAAGATAAAGAGGACTCAGAATACCCCACCAGAGTATTAACGTAAGTTGTTTTTGATTATCTCAATTAGTGTTTTTCTTGATTGAAATATTAGAGTACTTCGAAAGCAGCACACATTCCATGATAACGTTAATTGTTAAGGTTATGTGAGTATGAATGCATTATTTTTCAGAATGGCATCATCGAAGTCATTAACAGATGACGAGTTGGAAAGAATAGTCAATGATCCTGCGTTTTTGCAATCTGATGAGGAAACCACAGCAGATGAGGATGAATTTATACTAAGTGATCATGATTCCACCTCTGAAGCTACATCAGAAAGTAGTTGTGAAGAATCAGATGAAGAGGCTGTCAAATATTTTTTTGGAAAAAAGCAGCGCTACAAGGGGTCAAAAGAAGCTCCTCCTACAACTCGTACCCGTGCTCACAATATAGTTAGTTATCTTCCAGGTGGTAAACTTGAAGCAAAAACGATTGATTCAACTGACATATTATCTGCTTGGGAACTGTTCGATAGTGAAGATTTATTCGCAACTAATACTCACCAATACAAATGTCAAGATACATGACATATCAAACAAATACAGAGCTCCTAACCCAGCGTTCACAAAGCCGCTAGATATAATAGAACTGAGAGCATTTATGGGTCTGCTTTATTTATCTGGAGTAATGAAATCCAATCACGAAAATTTTGTTGGACTTTTCGCTAATGATGGAACTGGATGTGTTTCAAGCCACCATGATCGTTCAGAGATTTTTATTCATTTTGTCTTGTTTGCGATTCGATTGTGCTGCTACAAGAGATGCTAGGAAGGCTGATGACAGACTTGCAGCTATTAGAGATGTGTGGGAACTCTTTATAGACAAATGTCGAAAGTATTATACTCCAGGAGCGTACGTGACAATCGATGAAATGTTAGTACCCTTTCGTGGTAGGTGCAAATTTCGCATGTATATGCCCAAGAAGGCAGCCAAATACGGCCTCAAAACTATGTGCCTTTGTGACTCACGAACATTCTATTTATGCAATGCATTTGTTTACACAGCAAAAGGGAAAAATAAAAGTACATTGTCAATCCCAACACAGGATGTTTTGAAGTTAATAACACCAATTGAGGAAGCAATAGACATGTGACAGTAGACAATTGGTTCATGTCACTTGAACTCTGTGATCAACAAGAAGCCAAAAAGTTGACTGTCTTAGGCACTCTAAAGCAAAATAAACAGCAGATTCCAGAAGAATTCAAACCAAACAGAAAGCACCCCGTAGAATCTGCATTATTTGGGCATCACGAAGGAAAGACAATTTGTTATTATGTTCCTCGGAAAGGTCGAGTTGTTGTGTTGCTTTCATCTATGAATCACGATCAGAAAATTAGGACTCAACAGAAAAAACCTAATTGATCATTGATTACACAGCCACAAAAGGAGGAGCGGACGCACCGGACCAAATGTGCGCCAACTGTTCGTTATCACGGCGAACACGCAGGTGGCCAATATCTGTATTTTATGCCATTCTAAACTTAGTAGGAGTCAATGCTGCTGTCTTGCTTCAGTGCACCAAACAATATGATGAAACAATTTTTTTAAAAAGAAGAGAATTGCTACAAAAGCTGGGAATGGCTTTAGTAAAGCCCCTTATACAGCGTCGAGATGTCCGACCCCTTTCTCGTGAACTGAGAGACGTTATATTGATAATTTTTACTTATTGTTGTTAAACTTGGTGGTACTCCTCTTTCCTCATCTTCAGAGCCAGAACCCATGAGGAAAGCAAGATGCTACATGTGCGCAAGAAATGTGGACAAGGAAACCAAAATAGTGTGTAAAAATGCTCAAAACATGTTTGCCCCAACCACAGATTTTCAGTGTGCCAAAATTGTTTGTAGTCATATCTCAAATATGTAAAAATGTTTATAATATTCAGTGATAAAAGTTCAATTCAAAATAAAATTTCCTTAAATTACAGTTTCGTTTTTCTTATTGGGGTACTCCGAGACCCCACTAGAGTATTAGTGTAAGAGCATTTCACTAGAGTAGTTAAGGGTTAAGAGTGGATACCTAGCTGAACGTTACGCACGGTTTGTAACTCCCAAGAAGTTTGTCTTAGATCTTGATGGTGTGAATTTTTGTTGTCACCGTGGCGCGCCGGTTTTCATTCCATTTTCATGATGCAATTCTTGAATGTCGGCGGTGTCCATTTTGTGAAGTTGTAATACATACATCCCATAGAAGACTGATTTCTGCAGCTCACGGACACCTATTTTCTGTCGCCCTCCTGATATAAGCTGTTAACATGACAGCCCTTTGTAAAGGGAAGTCACAAACACGCGACCGTGGAGGCACAGGTGGCGGCTAAGATCGGGACATATTTGTGTTGACAGCTGAAACCAGCTTTCCAGGAGCGTGTGGAGAGCCAGTTTCACACTATCCGCCACAGGTAAGGATTACCTCTTGGTTTCACCGGCCGCTAAGACTACCGCGTGACCGGGAAATCCCTTCCGTTGGAAAGCTCAATGGCTTCTCGTTTCTCATGTTTGTTTTTCGCGTCCACTACAAAATTAAAGCTTACCCCAAAATTAATAAATTTTGATCCATATGTGTCACTGATAAGTTATTGTAAGTTAAATGTTACAGATAATTCCTTAACTGTAAAAGCGAGTATCTAGGCAACTCGTTATCCGATTGCAATGAACCATGTGTCTACGTATACATCTAATAGAACTGTAACGGACTGTGATTACTGAAATTATTCACATATTCGAATGAGAGGCCGAAAATTGGACTTCACAAGTTAAAAACAGCTATTCTTACCAAACGAATAGAGAAACAGTACTGTATATAAGAAATTATTTAATGTATAATTCAAATAATTTGTTAATATTTACTCTTATAAATCAGAACGCGGAGGAAAACCATAGACATTATTGTTTATAAATAAATTATGGTAGATAAAAGAAAGCTGATAACAGCTTAAGATTTTTCGGAAAATTTCTGGGTGATTTGATGTAGCATATGTGGTTAAAAGGTTACAATTCAGAATTTCAGCAATTTTCGTGTTCAGTAGTTTAATTGATTTCAGTGGTGCTTGACCGAGGTTTCGTAGGTGGACAGCGGCAATTTGGAGTGGAATTAGGTTCGGACGCCCCTGGAGGCGCTCATGCTGTTTAGAAGAAAGTTCTATCTGACGAGCGGTGAAGTAGCTGCTAGTTCGCGTGTGTGAATTATTCAAAGTGTTGCTTTCGGACATAGGTATTTTCCGGCATCTGATGAGCTTATTACTTTTCGGGTTGAGTGGCACAAGCCGCAAAAGGTGTCAGTGTGAGATTTTTAGTCTGAGATACTGTCAAACTTTAACGGTTTTCTAAAGGTAACTCACGTAATTAATCATGTTTTATTCGGTCCAAAATCTTTGAGACACTCGCTGAGGCTCTGAAATTAATGTATTGAGAACGGCGACTTTTGATTTTTTATGTTATTATTGGAAATATTCCTGAATTTTTGGAACTTTAAAAAATACGTTAGTGCGTCCATGATTTTTGCATAGCAATTCCTTACTTCACTTATATTACTTTTGAGGATCATTGGGTACATTGTGACGAAGTGAGTTGGCGTCCCATAGACGAACTTGTACGTCCAACCACGTTTACGGGGACCCATTGAAGTGTTTGTGCTGTGTAATGTGTGGGCAAATCTTGTAATGTAGTATCACGTGGGGCTCCTCACTGACATAGAACTTCTGAACAAATTAGAACTTTGATTTGCGGAGAGTGATGAGAGAGGCTGTGTCTCATTTCGTCATCCACACTTTCTCATACACGCCGTACAGTCGCAACACGTTGAGTCATTAGCAGCTAATATTTTTTCCTGTGATAATTGTTAACACGTCACTTTCAAATGAGCCTTACTAAAGATTGGACTTGCGACCTCATACTCAATGGGTTCCTCGCGAGCAGAGTTCACCGTCAGCAGTCCCTGTTGGAAGTGCGACAGCATATACCACTTAGGTCCAAATACAACAGCGGCCGAGAGAAACTAATACTAGGAGGGTAGACCGTGATGCTCCACGGACTCTTGATTTGGACGTTCTTCGTCACTTATAAGAGAACGCGACGAGTACGTGTCACATTGCCCATGCCATGGGCTGCTCTAGAGCACACAGGTCGGGAACCATTGTCACCAGTGTGTCTCTAAAAATAACATCACAAACTCCCTAAACAAATTAAAAGCGTCCTGACTGCGATGCCTTGGTTGAAATGTGTTGTCGGTGTAGGCCTCACAAATCCGAGACATAGACACGTTCTGTGTTCGGCGTCTCGGTGCTAACCTTTGTGGTGAATTCCCCGCACAGAACTTATTCTCAGTAATTAATAAGAGAAAAAGATGGCCGCCTGAATTTCTGCAGTGAAAGTCACGGGGGTTTTGGTATTTTAATTCTTTAGAGATCCGCTCGTACTTGGCAATGAAGCAAAGCTCCATCTGTCTGGAAAGGAGAATCTAGACAATTCGCTCCATCAGAATACCGAAAATGCGCTAGGAGTCCTAGAACATTGCAAGACTTATCTAAGATACAAGTAATCTAGCAAATCGCAAATACTTGAATACGTCGGAGATCTAGGTAATGCAACAGTTGAATGAGGACAGTAATGCCCACACATTCTCACCACCAAAGAGATTTACAAGGGTACCTCAATCATAGTGTGATAGATGAGTACTACAAAGGACAGAGAAACGACGCTCTCATGTCGTGGCCCCTTTGGTACATCGATATTGTCTGATGCGATTTCTTCCTGGGGGCTTTCCGAAGTACACCGTTTCACACCACTTTTGCTCGCAAATCCTCAGGATTTTTTAAGTGTTATCACCACTGCAGTAACATGTATTGAGTGTGATACGATACGCTGCCTTCTGGAACTCTACTAGTAGCACGGTTATGAGCAGAGCTGCTCTTACTCCAGCACATAAACATTTGCTAACACTTTCTGAATGTCAATTTTACTACAACTCTTTGCTACTCGCAGAACGCATTGGGTGAGTTGGCGCTGTGATAAAACACTTGACTCGTGTTCGTAAGGGACTTCAAATACTTATCCGGAAATTCGAATTCAGGTTTTTCGTCATTTTCCAAAATAATTTAGCGTAAATGCCGAGATAGTTGCTTTGAAGGACACGACCAATTGTCTTCAACAATCCGAACTTGTATTCTGAGTCTCATAACATCATCGTCGACGGGATGCCTTTATCTTCATTTACTGTCTAGTTGCAACTCATAAAATCCCTGCGCGGCTCCACAGACTTCTTGAGTACAACGAGATTTGTTCCCTCCATGACGTGAGGCGTAATTTGATAGTTAGTTACACAGTTCATTGGTAGTCATTTATGTTTTGTAAATAGCGATATACAGAGTGCTACAAAATGGTACGGGAGAAGATGTTATGTGGGCATGTGTCCGGAAACGCTTAATTTCCATGTTAGAGCTCATTTTAGTTTCGTCAGTATGTACTGTACTTCCTCGATTCACCGCCAGTTGGTGCAATTGAAGGAAGGTAATGTTGACTTCAGTGCTTGTGTTGACATGCGACTCATTGCTCTACAGTACTAGCATCAAGCACATCCGTACGTAGCATCAACAGGTTAGTGTTCATCACGAACTTGGTTTTGCAGTCAGTGCAATGTTTACACATGCGGAGTTGCCAGATGCCCATTTGATGTATGGACTATAACGGGGCAATAGCCGTGGTGCGGTACGTTTGTATCGAGACAGATTTCCAGAACGAAGGTGTCCCGACAGGAAGACGTTCGAAGCAATTGATCCGCGTCTTAGGGAGCACGGAACATTCCAGCCTATTACTCGCGACTGGGGAAGACCTAGAATGACGAGGAAACCTGCAATGGACGAGGCAATTTTTCGTGCAGTTGACGATGACCCTAATGTCAGCGTCAGAAAAGTTGCTGCTGCAAGGTAACGTTGGCCACGTCACTGTATGGAGAGTGCTAAGGGAGAACCAGTTGTTTCCGTACCATGTACAGCGTGTGCAGGCACTATCAGCAGCTGATTGACCTCCACGGGTACACTTCTGCGAATGGTTCATCCAACAATGTGTCAATCCTCATTTCAGTGCAAATGTTCTCTTTACGGATAAGGCTTCATTCCAACGTGATCAAATTGTAAATTTTCGCAATCAACATGTGTGGGCTGACGAGAATCCGCACACAATTGTGCAATCACGTCATCAACACAGATTTTCTGTGAATGTTTGGGCAGGCATTGTTGGTGATGTCTTGACTGGGCCCCATGTTCTTCCACCTACGCTCAATGGAGCACGTTATCATGATTTCATACGTGATACTCTACCTGTGCTGCTAGAACATGTGCCTTTACAAGTACGACACAACCTGTGCTTCATGCACGATGGAGCTCCTGCACATTTCAGTCGAAGTGTTCGTACGCTTCTCAACAACAGATTCGGTGACCGATGGATTGGTAGAGGCGGACCAATTCCATGGCCTCCACGCTCTCCTGACCTCAACCCTCTTGACTTTCATTTATGGGGGCATTTGAAAGCTCTTGTCTACGCAACCCCGGTACCAAATGTAGAGACTCTTCGTGCTCGTATTGTGGACGGCTGTGATACATTACGCCATTCTCCACGGCTGCATCAGCGCACCAGGGATTCCATGCGACGGAGGTTGGATGCATGTATCCACGCTAACGGAGGACATTTTGAACATTTCCTGTAACAAAGTGTTTGAAGTCACGCTGGTACGTTCTGTTGCTGTGTGTTTCCATTCCATGATTAATGTGATTTGAAGAGAAGTAATTAAATGAGCTCTAACATGGAAAGTAAGCGTTTCCGGACACATGTCCACATAACATATTTTCTTTCTTTGTGTGTGATGAATGTTTCCTGAAAGTTTGGCCGTGCCTTTTTGTAACACCCTGTATGTACTATGGAGAGGGAAGCGACCCTGCAAAGGTGTCCGTTCTTGTGTCACGAAACAGAGAGAGCGTAATGAATCCAGGAGGATATCCAAGAGATAGAGAAGATCCCAAAACACAAACTTGATCGGGAGAAGGTACTGACGACACAGTCACCGACATAACCTGTCAGTCTGCTTGATGAATTTGAGTAATGGGTATACTTACTCCAGTACGAGGGTTTGGACCGTAGTGCTCTTAGTGTCAGACCAGTGTTTTAAACACAGCGTCACAGCTCTGAACGAACGTTAAGGACTTCTGACGGTAAAAGATGATACTATCACAAACGATGGCATTACCTATCGAGGTCACTCTGCAAGGAAAAAAAAATACGAAAAAGTTGATAAATAATGCTCATTTTTTGTACATGGTTGCGCTGTTTAAGATTTTCCTGGATTAATAATTGTGTCGTTGCATAGATCGGGTAACTGAGTGTGCAAAATTTCGACGGAACATTTGATCATTACGCTTAGGGGATAATGCTACTGTCACTTACAAGTTGATTACCTTCGGACCAAAATTTGGAAAACTGGGTATGGGGACCAACAATGGAATTCAATGACGTGAGGAGAGTGAAAAAAAGTACGGCAACAAAATAGAAAAGTGAGAGGACCTGTCTAATTGTATAGACTAGTTCCGGCTGTGGTCTGTACATTCCAAATTTTATAGCATTGAAAATGACACTTGGTTACAATCTCGAGGGCTGCAATTTTGCATCAAGTGACGTCATTTCGCCCAGTGAAAGCAGATAAGATCTAATAGTAAGAGAGAGCTAGAAAACGAAATTCGTACCTGCCTGTATGGTTAGGAAAGAGAAAAATGTAATTCCTAACCACATAGCTGACGCTTAACGATGGCAAGCATTTAAGAACCATACAGGCCCGTTTATCGGGTCCAAAGCTGCTTGAAACTAATTAAATTTTCTTCTGGGTTCAATGAAGCGTCGCAATATGATTAGCGCCGTCAGGCTTATGTAAAATTTAAAATTACTTAATGCTACAAGCGATGCACGGTCAATTACTCGCGTAACAAGAACATCACAGTTAATTTACAGAGATTCAGTCATGTGAAGGCTGCAAAAGCAGTTGCAATGTGCTGAAAGCCGAGTGAGGATTGTAACTCTAATATGACCGCTTAATTGAATCACGCACTCGGCATCGGTATATGCAACGCCAAAGACGATCCATATGTGAATCTACAACTAACAGCTGCGAATGTCACTGTGCTGGATTCACAGAATTAGAAACTTTGTCCCACTGCCCCCTCGTATGCCCCATTTGGAATCATGATACACAATACTCGTTCATTAATCTTGAGACAATAATATGTTATGGATTAATAAAATATCAATAGCTTATCAAGGAACAATGGCTAAACAGTGAAAGTAGTTGACAGTAGTTACATCAGAGCGCAGAAAAACACCAACATTAAAGATGAAGGCGTGTTAACACCCCATACCAACGACACCAGCTGCTGTTAACTCCTCTTAGTTTTAAATCCTCACTTGCAGATAAAAATAAGATGGGAACTCTATTACATCATGACGCAAAAATACTTAAGAAAAAAAGTCGAGAACGTAACAGATACGTTTCTGTTAATCCATTGTGGACGTGGGACAGCGGCTCGTCAAATATTTAACAAGGAAATTCGCCAAACAGCAGCGCAATTCGAGAAGTTATTTTATTTTGTTTCCATAGACGGCAGTCAAGTCTTCGAAGGAAGCACTTGAGAATTTACGACATACAGAAACAGATGGTCTCAGTATGTTAACATCGATAATATTTAAGAGCTGCATGTTGTTGTCTTCAGTCTTGAGACTGGTTTGGTGCAGCTCTCCATGCTACTCTATGCTGTGCAAGCCTCTTCATCTCCCCCTACATCCTTTTGAATCTGCTTAGTGTATTCCTCTCTTGGTCTCCCTCTACGATTTTTACCCTCCACGCTGCCCTCCAATACTAAATTGGTGATCCCTTGATGCCTCAAAACATGCCCTACCAACCGGCCCCTTCTTCTTGTCAAGTTGTGCCACAAACTCCTCTTCTCCCCAATTCTATTCAATACCTCCTCATTAGTTTTGTGATCTACCTATCTAATCTTCAGCATTCTTCTGTAGCACCACATTTCGAAAGCTTCTATTCTCTTCTTGTCTAAACTATTTATTGTCAATGTTTCACTTCCATACATAGCTACACTTCATACAAATACTTTCAGAAACGACTTCCTGACTCTTAAATCAAGACTCGATGTTAACAAATTTCTCTTCTTCAGAAACGCTTTCCTTGCAATTGCCAGTCTACATTTTATATCCTCTCTACTTCGACCATCATCAGTTATTTTGCTCCCCAAATAGCAAAAATCCTTTACTTCTTTAAGTGTCTCATTTCCTAATCTAATTCCCGCAGCATCACCCGAGTTAATTCGACTACAAAATCTTAGGGGAGGCAAAAATTAAATTTTAAATCAAACAGCGAAAAAATTGAGCAGGAAAAAGAGGAAAAATTAAAACACTGACGAAAAAAATCGAGCACATTTGTTGTCCTCAGTCAATTTTAAAGTAATGGAAACTGGGGACTCTACCCAGAAACTGAGGACGCCTGGTCACCGCAGTTTAATGATTAAAAGTGTAAGTAGGCTGTTTAGGTGTTGTTGTTGTTGTGGTCTTCAGTCCTGAAACTGGTTTGATGCAGCTCTCCATGCTACTCTATCCTGTGCAAGCTTCTTCATCTCCCAGTACCTACTGCAACCTACATCCTTCTGAATCTGCTTAGTGTAGTCATCTCTTGGTCTCCCTCTACGATTTTTACCCTCCACGCTGCCCTCCAATACTAAATTGGTGATCCCTTGATGCCTCAGACCATGTCCTACCAACCGATCCCTTCTTCTGCTCAAGTTGTGCCACAAACTTCTCTTCTCCCCAATCCGATTCAATACTTCCTCATTAGTTATGTGATCTACCCATCTAATCTTCAACATTCTTCTGTAGCACCACATTTCGAAAGCTTTTATTCTCTTATTGTCCAAACTATTTATCGTCCATGATTCACTTCCATACATGGCTACACTCCATACAAATACTTTCAGAAATGACTTCCTGACACTTAAATCTGTACTCGAGCTGCATATAGGGCCTGAAAATGGCATATTGAATTGTCGAAACTGGTAGAGAAAACAAAATAAAATAACTTCTCAATTTGCTCTGGTGTTTGGCGAATTTATTTGTTAAATAGAAGATACCTTGTCAAAGAAACTCGCGAACTGTAAAAATCATATACTTGATCCTCGGCAGCTTTAAGATATTTGAATTTATATGACAGTTATATGTGGTACATAGTGTAAGCAGACTTACCTTTTTGTTATTATACATACAGTTGTCAAGTGATAACAAACGATGTACATACAGTTGTTTGTACCTCTGTATTAGATACGGCTGACGATGGGTTATACATACAGATACCGGTTTGACAAATGAACATTTCAATTGCAGCTCATGGTGTGTAGAAGATGTTCTTTAATAAGCCGGTGAACTGTTTTGGAAACATAGGCAAAAGAAGAAAAAAAATTCTTACGTAGACAATCAATTTACAAAAGTTTATTCAGCCAGGTTATTGTATGACCTTGACTGAATTACCATTTCTTCTCTTTGTTTCTCTTCTTCTGCGTCTATTCTTGTCTTAGTTTTACCGACCCTGTATTTCGTTCTCTGTCAGCTCTTTTACTCTCTGGTCCTCTCGAACGCAGTCCGCCCACCTCCTTTTAGGCCTTCCTCTTTCTACTCCTATCTCCATTACTCTCCTTGCAACATGGCTTTGCACTCATACCACTGGAATCTTATCCCCCCACTTTCTTGGACACGTAAACATCTCTTACGGTTCCTCGTGTTTAGTCATTTGCGATCCAGTCCTGATGATTCCGCATATCCACCTCAACTTCATCTCAGATACATCTCAATTGTACTGATTTTTGGTTTCGCCCATTCTCTGCTCCATACAGTAACTCTGCTCCACGACTTTATAGAGCTCTTCGTGGGTGACTGTCTACAATTGTTAGATAGTTTGAAAAAAAAGTGAGTTTGCGCCTTCAGCTGAACAACGGTATCTTATCCTCTAAAAGTTACAATTATTACAATCATCTTCACAGGATAAAGCATACAATTTCGTCATAAATTAACCAACCAAATTTAGAACATATATATATGTCATAACAGTCTGTATTGACACTGTCCGTATAAAGGCGCTGGGCGTTGGCACAATTACAGTAGTACAAACTTGGTGGTAACTTCATACTTAAAAACTAACACTTAAATTATTAAGTGCGGGGCTATCACAAAGAGTGCGCTACTGTAATTACACCGAGGCACAGCGCATGTATATGGACTGTGGTGAGAGAGAGTATTATGACAATGATATACGTTCTACATTTGGTTGGTTCATTTGTGACGAAAATTTATCCTTTGATGCACACTGTTTTTATCCTTTGATGTACACTGCTTTTGTCCTGTGAAGATGATAGTAAAAATCTAAACGGGTAGGGAGTAAACGTAAAATTGCACATCTGATGCCATAAATATGGCTCTTTTCATATGTATTTTGTCATAGGTGATTACAGATTTAATTGAATAAAAATTTGTAAATTAAAATATTAAGATTATTGATTTCGATATGAGACGATATGTGAGAGAATCCTACATGTCCACTCGAGAGCTACAACCTTCGTCACAAATATACCTGCGTAAAATTGAAAGGACTTCAAGATAAATTAGCAAGTGCGTTTTGCTAGTCACATATTCGATAGAAGTTTTAAAAACCTGCTTTTATTTCATGTCCTTTAATTAACACAAATCAATAATAATACGAAGGCAGTACCTAGCTGTACGTCGTCTATATTGTTTTGTTTGTAAAAGGTGTATGCCTTGGATGGTTCATATCTCTAGCCGGCCTCCCAGATGTCAGTTTTCCACGATTTCGCTAAATCTTTCCAGGTGAATGCCACGACGCTTCAAGGAAGCAGCCGATTTCCCTCACCTTCCTTTCCCAATCCGAGACTGTTCTCCAACGCTAACGAACTCGTCGTTGACGAGACGTTGAGCTCTAATATTCCGTGCACTACTACGAAGAAAAGGTCGTGCCATTTTTCCAGTAAATTGTTCTCACACGATGCGTATTTCCTTGCCATTTTCTTACGTGTTCAGTGATTCGAATTTTCCAGGGTCTAAAATAATTTGTTGACTTCATAAATTTACTTTTCCGCCTGTTCTTGAGCAAAATAAATGGTGCAAGAAGACCAAATTAACCTGAACTTGGGCGAAGTGCACTGTACAATGCAGTAACAAAAGAATATTTGTGATTAAACAATGTTTTCTTACATCCTCTGCGTCTCCTTTCATTCGTTACTTACATTATAGAAGAAATAGAAATACTTATATTATGATTATTGATCATGACTCTAGTTGTTAAAGTTTCGGAAGAAGATGGAAGAAAGACATCTAACGTGCATAAGCGTCTGCAAGGGGTAGAGCTGGGGAAGGTGGCAAGAGGTGTTGCGAATTTGAGGTACAGACTTTTTTCGATTACAGGATTTCCTGTTATTTTACTACACGGTAGATATAGGATTGCCGAATGCGAAGCGAAATAGTGTGGCTTTAGCAATGACTGTTTAACTTATGTTTGCTTGGGTTTTAGTCTGGTCCAGGGGAATTAAGCCCTTTGTGCGGCAATGGTTTTGTCGCAGTCCTGCATTCGTAGTGAATGTGGAGATTTAGAAAACACTGCGAAAATAGTCCCCAATATATTCCCTACCACTTCCTGGTACAACCCTTATGGAGCAGAAGAAATCGATTAATCCAACGCGCTGGCACGCGGATTCTAACGCCTATTATCAGCACAAAATAAGCATGGCTGAAATCTACCTGCCAAGAATACGTCCCTAAATCCAACAACGTCTTGCTGCAGCACAACTTAATCATTGCAGTCATTTAAGGTTTGTTTGTGGTAAAAGAAGACTGCCCACGGCTATCTAACACCACATTCTGTTATACAGTCGCCTACTGACCGTAGTAGACTCCGTGAAGCGTGATTTTCCTGAACAGTTGGTGTGTTCATCTTTATTTCAGCTAAGGAACCAAATGCATCAATGGAACAGAAAAAACACAATTCTCTGCGCTGGAAGAGAGGGGGGAAATGAAAGGTTTCAGGGTAGGAAACTTCTCCACTCCAGGAATCTGGACCTCAAATTGCACGGAATGCAACACATATCATTATTCAGGTACAAAGGTATCAATTTAGCGGTACAGCAGTCAAGTGAAAATAGTGAAATACGATTATCATCTTAGATCAGGTCACCAACCCCAGACTGTTACGATTTGGCTGTTCTGGCCAATCAGAGATTGTTTTAGGTTTCCCACACTGGTCCAGAAAACTCAAAAAATCTAGCTTTGAAAAAAGATTTTTTTTAACTTTGAGTACACTCTATGGCAAAAGAAATCGACTCACCACAAAGGAATTATCCGAATGGGACAGAAATCGGTAGATGCGATGTACATACACAGACAAGATGAGCAAGTCAATAACGCATTAGTCCATCTCTGGCCCTTATTAAAGCAGCTATTCCCGGCTTGGCATTGATTGACACAATTGTTGGATGTCCTCCTGATGGATATTGGGCCAAATCCTGTCCGATTGGCGCTTTACCTGTATATTTTCGAGTCCGCAAATGGTTGGAGGGCGCTGATCATAATGCTCCAAAAATTGTCAATTGGGGAGAGATCTGGCGACCTTTCTGGCCAAGGTAGGTCATGGCAAGCACGAGTAGAAGCTGTACAAATTCCCGCTGTGCACGAGAAGGCATTATCTTGCTTAAACGTAATCCCAGGACGGCTTAACATGAAGGGTGAAGAACAGGCCTTAGAATGTCGTCAACGTACCGCTGTGCTGTAAGAGCGCCGTAGATGATAACCAAAGCGATACTGCTATGAAAAGAAATGGCATCCCAAATCATCTCTCCCGGTTGTCGGGATGTATGGCGGGCGACACTCAGGTTGTTATCTGGGCGTTCTACAAACACGTCTTCGCTGGGCATTGTGGCTCAGCTCGAAGCGGGACCCATCAATGAAGACAATTCTACTTCAGTCAATGATATTCCAGACTGAAGAAGTGTCTGGAGATGCCTCGGGCTGCGGTGGGATACCAACCTGAGTGTCGCCCGCCTTACATCCCGATCTGGGATGCCATTTCTTTTCATAGCAGTATCTCTTTGGTTATCATCTGCGGTACTCTTACAGTATAGCAGTACGTCGACGATATTGTACGGCCTGTTCTTCACCCTTCATGTTAAGCCGTCCTGGGATTACGTTTAAGCAAGATAATGCCCGCCCACACTTGGCGACAGTTTCTACTGCCTGTCTTCGGGTTTGCCAAACCCTGACGTGGCCAGCAATTTCGGCCGATTACTCCCCACTCCAGTATTGTGGGCAGGGCCCTCCAACCAACTACGGATTTTGACGATCTAATGCGTCAATCGAAATTTGGCACGATATCCCTCAAGTGGACATCCAACAACTTTATCAATCAAGGCCATGCCCAATAACTGCTTGCATAAGAGCCATAGATGGACCAACGCGTTACTATTTTGCTCAGTCTGTGAAGCTCTTTGTCTATAATAAATTCAACTTTTTCTGAAACTATAATCATTTGGCCGGCCAGTGTGGCCGAGTGGTTCTAGGCGCTTCAGTCCGGAACCGCCCTGCTGCTATGGTCGCAGATTCGAATCCTGCCTCGGGCATGGATGTGTGTGATGTCCTTAGGTTGGTTAGGTTTTAGTAGTTCTAAGTTCTAGGGGACTGATGACCTCAGAAGTTAAGTCCCGTAGTGCTCATAACTATTTGAACCAATTTTTTTAATGCCATAACATGACATCTACCTGCTCTCGTCCTTTTTGGATAGTTCCTTCGTGGTGGTTCTTTTTGTGCTAGTCACCTGTGAAAACGGAATACATGAAAAGTATTAAGCGACTAATGTAGTATGATGAGAGGTTTTGTAAACAACCGAAGCGATACGTATAGCATCAAAATTGAACAACCGTTTATATCCTATCTTTGTACTTCGAGAAACATTGATTATATTGGTGGAGGTTATTTTTATTAGTAACCAACAGAACTGTCTCAAGTTTTCAGAGATTTTTGCCTTTTATAGTTTCAATTCTCGTGGTCAAAGACTCATTTTTGCCATGTGGCCAGAAATAGGTTGTCACAGTATTTCTTGCTTTACATTCCAACTTGCTGAATGCTCTGGATTAAATCACAAGAGGGATGTAATTTGATATTGTTGAATTGGACAGGTGCAATATATATTCATACTGATAACACAAAAAGATGTGAGGGGTTTGTTGTACCTTGGCGCACTTTCAGTCTCTAGCCAGTCTTTTAATAGAAGTTTACTATGTTTTCTTATTCCATTCGTAAATGATAACATTCACTTTTTAAGTGCTGCAGTCTGCTTCTCTAATTACAAAAATTAGTCCGGAAAATTAGGAGTTTTAAAAGTATGAAAACATGTTTCAAAATATAACATGGTTTTATACCTGTGAACAAATATTCGATTTGAGTGTAAAAACTCTGGAATCGACAAAATCTTGTCGCTATTGTATTTAATATTCTATCTGTTAGAGTATTACTCTTCTACACAGCAATAATCAGTAAGTGTAATCAAATTAAGCAGGAGTATTATCAAACACCAGTTACAAGTTAACTATATTTCAATTAGAAGCTATTCTAAACTAACACAAATTTCCAAGGTAGGTATATTTTTAAGACAGTGAAGAAACTCAGTAATCTGCTAACATCTTTGGTTCCATGGGGAATACATTCTTCCGTTTCAAGGTCAAAGGTGGTAGAAGAACGACGAAGTGTGGCTTAGCCGTGCACGCCTTACGTAACTAGTTTAAAAAAAATGTTTACTTGCCATAAAACTCTGTTTTCAAAATCGTGGAATCAATTATATCAAAAATGACAATTTTGGAATTTTGTCCCTCTTTACAAAAATTTCCGTGGGCGTTTATGCCAATGCGCAGACAAAACAGAAATGTGATGTGTTTCTGGTCTGTGCGTACAAACTGAAGCAGTAACTACGAGCGACATTTTTTAGTATTAAAGAGTTAAGACTACCATCACCGCTAGTCGAATCGTGCGTTAATGGTGAAGTGTGCGGACCCGGCCTGGGAGCGAAATCAATCAGCACAGTCACGCCAACTAAAACACCAAGGCCGCCGGCTTCTTTGCTCGCAACAAAGCACATCCGGCAGCGCGCCCCGACTACGTGTCCGGGAAGTACACGGCCCATTATGACGGGCGGCTCCACTGTCCAGCGAGCTAGCCGGGCGGTCACCTGCTGCGCGGCAATGGGTGCGCCTCGAATCCCGCGAGAAAAGAGGAAAAAAGGCCGGCCAGTACTCCTCTGTAAGGGCATTACGTTCTTTCTGCGGGGCTTTGTCGGCGAGATCAGCAAATACTCGCACAAGCCGTTCAGAAGATCAGCAAAAACGCCTCGTTAATGAAACTTGAGGATCTGCTGGCGTATCGACTGTTTAGATAACTCAAATGTAAATAACTGCGCAATGTCGTCAGACACAACCGATATTATAACAGGTGAACACTTCGCAGTTTCAAACGAAACTAAGGATCGGATATACACAGGGTATTCCTCCTAAGTGTGGTCAGTCGCATTTTTTCCGGTGTTTCGGCAGATATTTGCAATTTAGCTTCTGCAATGCGTGGCTGGAATGATCTCAAACAAATACCGCCCGTCGCGTCTTACATGCGATGCCCAGTGTCGACGGAAAGCATCGGCTTTTTCTCGTTACAGCCAAAATGGTTCTAAAGCGTAATTTTAAGTGTCCATTATTGCGAACCCAAAGTTGTCTAGTGCGATATTCGTTTTATCGATAATTATGGACAGGGATAGGAAAGCACGAAGAACAATCGGTATTCCAGTGGCGACAACATCGCCCTGACCCACCCTGACATTTCTGCAGCACTGTCGTTCTCGCTGCTGGAATACTGGTTATTCTTCGTGTTTTTCCATAAACAGCAATGAAGCAGATATCGTACTAGACTCATTTGGCACCGCTCTATCCAAAGAACATGTAAAATTCCACAGTGAAAGTAATTTTATTTGTAAAGCGAAACAAACCGATGCTTGCCGTCGATAACGAGCGCCGCAACATTTGTTTGGGCTCACTCCAGCTGAATAGGGAAAAAATGAAATTGCACACATCCGCTGACACATCAGAGAAAATGAACCTGACTACTGTCGCTATATGCGAAAGTGATAGGGTGTTCACGTAATTCAATTTGTCTTATATACTGGTTTTTTAGCGCATATAACACATGGATGCCAGTGACAGTCATCTAATTAGAAACAGTTTTAATCAGCATATTAATTTTGGATATTGTGACCATGTCATTCGTGATCTGCTTAACAGCCAAAGATTCCATGGTTTATTCCATAGGCTGTTGTTTTTGTTGTGATCTTCAGTCCTGAGACTGGTTTGATGCAGCTCTCCATGCTACTCTATCCTGTGCAACCTGCTTCATCTCCCGGTACGTACCGCAGCCTACGTCCTTCAGAATCTGCTCTGTGTATTCATCTCTTGGTCTCCCTCTACAATTTTTACCCTCCATGCTGCCCTCTAATACTAAATTGGTGATTCCTTGATGCCTCAGAACATGTCCTCCCAACCGATCCCTTCTTCTAGTCAAGTTGTGCCACAAACTCCTCCTCAGTTCTATTCAATACCTCCTCCTTAGTTATGTGATATAATCTTCAGCATTCTTCTGTAACACAAACACTTTCGAAAGCTTCTATTCTCTTCTAGTCCAAACTATTTTTCGTCCATGTTTCACTTCCATACAAGGCTACACTCCATACAAATACTTTCAGAAACGACTTCCTGACACTTACATCTATAGTCGATGTTAACAAATTTCTCTTCTTCAGAACCGATTTCCTTGGCATTGCCAGACTACATTTTATATCCCCTCTACTTCGACCATCACAGTTATTTTGCTCCCCAAATAGCAAAATTACGTTACTACTTTAAGTGTCTCATTCCCTAATCTAATTCCCTCAGCATAACCCGTCTTAATTCGACTACATTCCATTATCCTCGTTTTGCTTTTGTTGATGTTCATCTTATATCCTCCTTTCAAGACACAGTCCATCCCGTTCAACTGCTCTTCCAAGTCCTTTGCTGTCTCTGACACATTTCCAATGTCATCGGCGAACCTCAAAGTTTTTATTTCTTCTCACGTGTTCCAATATTTCTACTGAATCGAAGCTGATCTTCTCCGATGTCGGCTTCTACCAGTTTTTCCATTCGTCTGTAAGGAATTCGAGTTAGTATTTTGCGTCCATGACTTTTTAAACTGATAGTTCGGTAATTTTCACATCTGGAAACACCTGCTTTCTTTGGGGTTGTAATTATTATATTCTTCTTGAAGTCTGAGCGTATTTCGCCTGTCTCATACAATTTGCTCACCAGATGGTAGAGTTTTGTCAAGGCTGGCTCTCCCAAGGCTGTCAGTAGTTCTAATGGAATGTTGTCTACTCCCGGAGCCTTGTTTCGACTCAGATTGTATATTATATACTTCGAATTGCAAATTGTGTTATTTGTGGTAACAAAATTGTTAAACAAATAGATGCATTATTGTTCAGTAATGTCAATTAATGAGTACATTAGTGAAACTTTCGATGAATGTTCGTTTGTTTTTTATATCGATCTGTTCATTCAAAATAATATCGGGATGTATCGTCAAAAACGCGAAAATTTCTATTTCTTCCAAAATATTTAGCAAGCCACTTTCTTCAGTTGTATGTTGGACTGTCAGCCACCGGTTATATCTTTGGATGTTAAGCTCATCGCCAGTGACAAGTACATAATATCCTAGATTAATGCCTATTTAAACTGCTATATAATTAAATAATATTATGTGACGATATTGCTAAACGTCTTTGGCACATGTTAAGAACCCAGAATATAATCAAGTAAAATTATATGAAAAGTAGCAGTCACATTTTTTTTGGTCATCAGTCTACTGACTGGTTTGATGCGGCCCGCCACGAATTCTTTTCCTGTGCTAACCTCTTCATCTCAGAGTAGCACTTGCAATCTACGTCCTCAATTATTTGCTTGACGTACTCCAATCTCTGTCTTCCTCTTCAATTTTTGCCCTCTACAACTCCCTCTAGTACCATGCAAGTCATTCCCTCATGTCTTAGCAGATGTCCTATCATCATGTCCCTTCTCGTTATCAGTGTTTTCCACATATTCCTTTGCTCTCCGATTCTGCGTAGAACCTCCTCATTCCTTACCTTATCAGTCCACCTAATTTTCAACATTCGTCTATAGCACCACATCTCAAATGCTTCGATTCTCTTCTGTTCCGGTTTTCCCACAGTCCATGTTTCACTACCATACAATGCTGTACTCCAGACGTACATCCTCAGAAATTTCTTCCTCAAGTTAAGGCCGGTATTTGATATTAGTAGACTTCTCTTGGCCAGAAGTGCCTTTTGTGCCATAGCGAGTCTGCTATTGATGTCGTCCTTGCTCCGTCCGTCATCGGTTATTTTACTGACTAGGTAGCAGAATTCCTTAACTTCATTGACTTCGTGACCATCAATCCTGATGTTACATTTCTCGCTGTTCTCATTTCTTCTACTTCTCATTACCTTCGTCTTTCTTCGATTTACTCTCAACCCATACTGTGTACTCATTAGACTGTCCATTCCGTTGAGCAGATCATTTAACCCTTCTTCACTTTCACTCAGGACAGTAATGTCATCAGCGAATCGTATCATTGATATCCTTTCACCTTGTATTTTAATACCACTCCTGAACCTTTCTTTTATTTCCATCATTGCTTCCTCGATGTACAGATTGAAGAGTAGGGGCGAAAGGCTTCAGCCTTGTCTTACACCCTTCTTAATACGAGCACTTCGTTCTTGATCGGCCACTCTTATTATTCCCTCTTGGTTGTTGTACATATTGTATATGGCCCGTCTCTCCCTATAGCTTACCCCTACTTTTTTCAGAATCTTGAACAGCTTGCACCATTTTACATTGACGAACGCTTTTTCCAGGTCGACAAATCCTATGAACGTGTCTTGGTTTCTTTTAGCCTTGCTTCCATTATTAGCCGTAAAGTCAGAATTGCCTCTCTCGTCCCTTTACTTTTCCTAAAGCAAAACTGATCGTCACCTAGCGCATTCTCAATTTTCTTTCCCATTCTTCTGCATACTATTCTTGTAAGCAGCTTCGATGCATGAGCTGTTAAGCTGATTGTGCGATAATTCTCGCACTTGTGAGCTCTTGCCGTCTTCGGAATTGTGTGGATGATGCTTTTCCGAAAGTCAGATGGTATGTCACCAGACTCATATATTCTACACACCAACGTGAGTAGTCGTTTTGTTGCCTCTTCCCCTAATGATTTTAGAAATTCTGATGGAATGTTATCTATCCCTTCTGCCTTATTTGACCGTAAGTCCTCCAAAGCTCTTTTAAATTCCGATTCTAATACTGGATCCCCAATCTCTTCTAAATCGACTCCTGTTTCTTCTTCTATCACATCAGACAAATCTTCACCCTCATAGAGCCTTTCAATGTATTCTTTCCACCTATCTGCTCTCTCCTCTGCATTTAACAGTGGAATTCCCGTTGCACTCTTAATGTTACCACCGTTGCTTTTAATGTCACCAAAGGTTGTTTTGACTTTCCTGTATGCTGAGTCTGTCCTTCCGACAATCATATCTTTTTCGATGTTTTCACATTTTTCCTGCAGCCATTTCGTCTTAGCTTCCTTGCACTTCCTATTTATTTCATTCCCCAGCGACTTGTATTTCTGTATTCCTGATTTTCCCGGAACATGTTTGTACTTCGTCCTTTCATCAATCAACTGAAGTATTTCTTCTGTTACCCATGGTTTCTTCGCAGCTACCTTCTTTGTACCTATGTTTTCCTTCCCAACTTCTGTGATGGCCCTTTTTAGAGATGTCCATTCCTCTTCAACTGTGTTGCCTACTGCAGTCACATTACGTAACACGAAACTATATACACAAGTGATGAGTATATTTTGAAAGGTATTTCGAGTTCTGAAAGGCAGATGCCACTAATGACGGGTATGCGCTCGACAATTGTCCGAAAAAAATATATAAATAAAAGTAGTCTGTATGCGGTAGCAATGTATAAGATGGTCAGATACAGTCTCAAAAGCTTGTAAGGATGTTGCAGGGTAGGTTGCCCTGATAAAAAAATTGTTAAAAAAAGAAATTCTATACGTTCCGCCTTATCCGAGTTAATTAGCACTGAAGTTGTTACAGAGGCCGTTACGTACCAAATTCAAGTGGCTTGCCAGAGATGGTGTCCTCAAATATGTTCTTCCTTTTGCTTCCTAAGACCGAACAAGAAGATCGAACCCGAGGCAAACGCTGAGCAGCCTCGCGCCCTGAGTCTACGCTAATTAGAGCAACTCACACTGATTGTATCCGGTTGGCCGTTTGAATCTGGGCGCACGACGGTCTGACTGGCTGAATTCAATGGTAATTTATTCGGAAAAGGCGCAACGTATCGAATTTTTCTTAACAATATATTATTTCTCAGCACAACGTATCCAATTTTTTTAACAATATATTATTTATCCGCACATTCTGCCCCACAAAATAATTACAAGCTTTTCAGACTTATTCTGACTATCCTGCATATATGAATATGAAGATGGTGTCTGTTCTTTCAGACATATGATCTTGAGCTGTAGGAGAATGAAATTACAGTGGATCCAGACCTTTAGCTGCTGACAGGCGTTGATAAATACCAACGGGGACACTTGAAAATGTGTGTTCCGACCGGGTCTCGAACCCGGGATCTCCTGCTTACATGGTAGACTCCCTATCCGTCTGAGCCACCGAGGGCACAAGGGATAGTGCGACTGCAGGGATTTATCTCTGGCACCCTCCCCGTGAGTCCCACATTCCCAACTTACTGTCCACACACTACGTTTGTAGTGCGCCTGTCCACCATACTCATTACTCGCGTCAGACAATCTACCGATTCCCGTAAGAGCTCGGGCAATGTGAGTGCATCAGCACTGTGGAAGATGATTGGCCGGTTAGTCTTATCTATATGAAGATGGTATCTGTAGACTGACTGCCACGAGTAATGAGTATAGTGGGCAGGGGAACTACAAACGTAGTGTGTGGACAGTAAAGTTGGAAATGTGGGACTGACGCGGAGCGTGCCAGAGATGTCCCTGCAGTCGCACTATCCTCTGTGTCCTCTGTGGCTCAGACGGATAGAGCGTCTGCCATGTAAGGAGGAGATCCCGGGTTCGAGACCCGGTCGGAGCACACATTTTCAACTGTCCCCGTTGATTCAAAGCCTGTCAGCAGCTAAAGGTCTGGATTCATTGTAATAGCATTGTCCTGTATATTTCCAATATTCGCAAGCTGCAAAGCACCAACTTTTCAAGACGAACTAAGGATCGGCATGCGTGACAGCTTAAACTCTCGGCGAGCGCCTACCAGGAACCGAAAGACGGCAGGTGCAAAATAGCAACGCGTAAGGCAGACAACTAGTGCCAACACAAAACCAAGGGTAACCAAAATTAGACGGATTCGGTGGAGAAATATTAATTAAAAGGTGGCCAAGTAGCTCTAACTTTATCCCCTCTGCTGCTTCAAAAAGAAGAGAGCACGACTGCAGGCAAAATTTAAGCAAAAACTGCCGTCTCTATTCATATCGATTACGAGCGAGGTGCTTTACCTTCATTTGTTTACGAAGTATATTGTCTTTCCGCATACCCTATTGTTTGGTTCATGACTAGTATGGTAACTCCCACCGAAGGTTTAAGCTGTCATGCACAGCGATCCCTCGTTTCATTTGTACCTTGAAAATTACGGAGTATTCGTCTCTCTAAACATCGGCGATTGGCAGGGATATTACCCGGCTGATTTCCCGTCAGTTGTCTGAACACTGGCTCATATGTATAGAAATAAAACTGTATTACGTCTTTCCTTGCTTTCGTCAATGCATCTTACAGTACCTCTGAGGTTCTTTCCAACGACGGGCGCCTAAGTCAACACAGCCTGTTCACATCTTAATGCATAGCGCACAGTGTCGCTGCGGGATATGTTTAATGCTATTTTGTCGAAAACTAACCTGGTGATCCCGCGACTGTGTGCTACTACTAGTTGGTTCTTCCAAGAATATAATGTATTAAAACAACGTAAACAACTTTGCATGATAAGAACTGAGTTGTTTTGAGATAGTTCTACAAACTGCAAGAAACACAAAGATAACCATTCTTTCTTAGAATTATATTTGCGTTGTTTTAGTGTATTATTAGGTCCAATTATATACTACTGGCCATTAAAATTGCTACACCAAGAAGAAATGCAGATGATAAACGGGTATTCATTGGACAAATATACTAGAACTGACATGTGATTACATTTTCACGCAATTTGGGTGCATACATACTGAGACATCAGTACCCAGAACAACCAACTCTGGCCATAATAACGGCCTTGATACGCCTGGGCATTGAGCCAAACAGAGCTTGGATGGCGTGTACAGGTACAGCTGCCCATGCAGCTTCAACACGATACTACAGTTCATCAAGAGTAGTGACTGGCGTATTTTCACGTGCCAGTTGCTCGGCCACCATTGACCAGACGTTTTCAATTGGTAAGAGATCTGGAGAATGTGCTCGCCAGGGCAGCAGTCAAACATTTTCTTTGTCCAGAAAGGCCCGTACAGGACCTGCAACATGCCGTCGTGCATTATCCTGCTGAAATGTAGGGTTTCGCAGGGATTAAATGAAGGGTAGAGCCACGGGTCGTAACACATCTGAAATGTAACGTCCACTGTTCAAAGTGCCGTCAATGCGAACCAGAGGTGACCGAGACGTGTAACCAATGGCCACGGGTGATACGCCAGTATGGTGATGACGAATACACGCCTCCAATCTGCATTCACCGCGATGTCGCCAAATAGGGATGCGACATTCATGATGCTGTAAACAGAACCTGGATTCATCCGAAAAAATTACGTTTTGGCATTCGTGCACCCAGGTTCGAGGTTGAGTACACCATCGCAGGCGCCCCTGTCTGTGATGCAGCGTCAAGGGTAACCGCAGCCATGGTCTCCGAGCTGATAGTCCATGCTGCTGCAAACGTCGTCTAACTGTTCGTGCAGATGGTTGTTGTCTTGCAAAGGTCCCCATCTGTTAACTCAGGGATCGAGACTTGGCTGCACGATCCGTTACAGCCATGCGGATAAGATGCATGTCATCTCGACTGTTAGTGATACGGGGCCGTTGGGATGCAGCACGGCGTTCCGTATTACCATCCTGAACCCACCGATTCCATATTCTGCTAACAGTCATTGGATCTCGACCAACGCGAGCAGCAATGTCGCGATGCGATAAATCGGAATCGCGATAAGCTGCAATCCGACCTTTATCGAAGTCGGAAACGTGATAGTACGCATTTCTCCTCCTTACACGAGGCATCCCACCAACGTTTCACCAGGCACCACCGGTCAACTGCTGTTTGTGTATGAGAAATCGGTTGGAAACTTTCCTCATGTCAGCACGTTGTAGGTGTCGCCACTGGCGCGAACCTGGTGTGAATGCTCTGAAAAGCTAATCATTTGCATATCACAGCATCTTTTTCCTGTTGGTTAAATTTCCCGTCTGTAGCACGTCATCTTCTTGGAGTAGCAATTTTAATGGCCATTCGTGTAGCAGTCCTTTTTCTTACGCTGTTTCTTTTACAATCGGGCACCGCCACTGAACGCACTTTTAGGATTATAAAAAAAACTCGAAAAAAAGCGAGTAGGACTTGCGCTCCGAGGGTTCCGTGCAAAGTTAATTATGTATGTAATAATAATAATAATAATAATAATAATAATAATAATAGTAACAATAAGGTCGTGTAGCTCCGTGGCCTGTTGCAAGTGTTTCTGTTGGACGCCACTTTGGCGACTTCCTTATCTGTAACACATCTGAGTTATCCACCCGGCAAATAGGGCCTACAGATTAACTTCAGCCGTATTGTTTCTGGCGACTGCTCACATCGTTGAGAGGTAAAGGCTATGTGAAAACGACAACAGGAAAATCCGTGGGCCGACCAAGATTCGATCCCCGAGCTCTCAGTTTCCAGGCATGCGAATTGTCGTTAGGCCACCGAGCCCGACTTGTATTCACATACTTCATCTACAGTTTCTGATGAAGATTGCGATTATTACAATATGTGACATATATGGCCGTATCTTTTGATTCCACTGAGTAAAATCTTAAGTTATTTACACTACTAAGGGGCCGTAGACCTTAGTATATGGCATGAATATCAACTCGATACCTCTAGCTAACAGTCGGACAGACAGACAGAAAGACGGACAACAAAGTGATCCAATAAGTGCTCTGTTTTTAGGGACTGAGCTATATAAGTCTAAAACCACCCAACATTGCATTTACATCGTTAACTAAACTATTTTTAAACATGGATAGACGTCTGGGGATGAACCTGTCTGAACGAATCCGCTATGTGATTTAATAAATAGCTTTATTGAAAGTGGATGGTAGCTTTCACTTCTGTAAGAATTAACCTGGAATATGCTTAGTTATTCCTGGTGTCCGCATGCATTATAAAAAGCAGTTCTTCTTACTTACTTATGTTCTGTTTGGAAACTTGTATTCATCTAATTTTTTTTTCTACCACATACGGCTGACCTGTTACATACAAGCTAACATTCGGCGTTATTTCACAATAGTATTGAAAAAATCGTACAAGTTCACTCAAACGTTACTGTAGAATCGCTTCCTAAGACTTCTTGTCCCATTTGATTCTGTTTTGGTTATTCTCTCCACCGTTTGTCTGCAGTATAGTTCCATTAACTCTAGCAGAAAGGCTGACAGTGGAGTGATGAAATTTCAGTGGTTATCTGAGGTTAAATGCAAGCATCTTGTAATTTGCATCAGTATGTGAATACTTTATGTGATTCAAGTGTAATCCAGGTCCTCATTTATCATGTCCTTCCTTTTTTACCCCACCTTGTCTGTGTTATAGGGTGAGTCAATGGGTGGTTTCATGTTTTTTTTTCGGGTTTGCTTTGCGTTTAGTAGTTGAGTTGCTATTCGTCTGCTGAAACCACAAGTTAACCAACCTTTTATCTCTTACCTGGGAGAAGAGGTCTATCTCTTTTGTTTGAGAGTTGTTCAACTGTTAGCTTGGTATCGGAAAAGACCTCTCTGGTCGCTCCTGTTTCACATGTGGGTTTTCTGGCTGCTCTGAGCCGAGTGTCACTCTACTGTTAGCTGTTGGTGAGTGTGGTTCACAGCTCTTAAGTAATCCTTATACTACCAATAAAGAAAGAGACCGTAGCTTTAACCGCGGTCTTCATGTGTTAAGCCGTTGAGAATAACGAAATCTAACTGAAGGGTTCCGATTAATTCTTCGTGAAGTCCTATGCATTACTGATGGTAGACAGTGCATGCATGATTTTATGATTTATCCGAGGTCGAAGTTTGCTCTGTTCTATTGGAACATTGTGATGTGGAGTGCGCTCCACGGAATATGGTTAGACTGCGCTAGGGTGCTTTTAATCTTGTCTGAATGTGAGCGTAATTGTTACTTTGTGTTTTTGCTACATTTTTTTCATTTACTGTACTTTTCGTTCACCTGTCACAGTGTCTGCCTCATTTTGCCGTTGTCCTACGTTCTCTTTATTCTATGAGCCTGCAATTCCGTTATTCCATCTCTATACATTGTCCTTTCTAGTTTAATTGATCAGTGCCGAGTGCATTAATTAAGCTACCACATTGTCGTGTTTTATGAGAATTTTTCTTAAGTGCCTTTGTTTAGTACGAACCATGCGTTCCTTAAACCACTGGGGTCTTCCGTCTTGCTAGTTTTGATATCAATTGGCGGGGCTTTATGATCTATTTGTTCCAGTTGGCGTGTTGCGTGTTCCCTTATTGATTCTATACATTCTGTGATTTTCTTTTATTTCTGTTTGGAAATGTTAAACGTGTCACTGGGTCCAACAAGTGTTCAATTCAGTTCACTGTACATTGTGAGCGCGAATTCTCGCGTCGTGTGTTTATGCAGTCGTTTCAATCGGTATAAACATTTTTGCATTTAGTAAATGAAGGTAATGGTAGTGGTTTTTCTCCTCTGAATATCGTATTTTTTTTGTGCGAATCTAGGCTGAATAAATGAAGTCGTGTGTTTTCCTCTCTTTCCCCTCATGCATACCTTGTTAAATTGTGCAACGTAATGTCATTTTATCAAAGCAGATTAATTTATTTTGTGTTTAGGCACCAGTTAAGAATGCTGATAGCATGTCCACCCACGATTTTTTGTGGCTACCTAGGGTATAAACGTGTTTAGTAAAATCTCATATCGTGTGTCTCATTGCCTTCTTTACATCTCGCCAAATAACTACGTAGTTTGCAAGTCAATGTTTTAGTGTCCTTCGTCTTTAAAATACGAGTATGAGACTACTTTCACATGCTGCACAAAGACAAGTTATTGATAATTTTTTTGAGTTTATTTAACAATATTACCTACTATGAATTTTTATGTAGTTCACCGCAACTGAAATTTTATTACTTTTTCTTCTGAACAAGTAGTCTACTTATTTCTATTTCCGTCTTTTACCCTATATTAGGAAAGGCTTGGGCTGGTGATGGCAGTAGGATTTAATTGAGAATTTGTCCCTTGTACGTGGTTTAACCACTGCTTGCTAACAAATTTTATGTGTGCATGCTAACTCGTACTTGACATGCGTCGATTCAGTCAAATACCAGCAGGAAGATATAGACGTATAACTAATGTCAATCAGTTAAAAGGATGATAACATGTTCCTTAGTATTTTAACAACGTAGCACCATTTGATACCGCACGCAGGATGAAGAAACGTGAAATAGGATTGTATAGCTTACTATCGGGCCACATGCTTAAAATTTGTTTCTTGAGCAGTACTTTAAATGTAACAATACCAGAGAAGGAAAGTTGCCACTCACGATATAGCGGAGATGCTAAGTCGCGATAGGCAGAAGAAAAAGTTTCACACAATAACAGATTTCGGCCATTAAGGCCTTTGTCAGCAGTAGGCACACATACACACATGCTAACGCAAGTTGCACACACGTCTACAGCCTCAGAGAACAGAAACTAAGTGTGGTTTCAGTTCTCTGAGACTGAAAACGTGTGTGCAAGTTGCTTTTGCGTGTGTGTGTGTGTGTGTGTGTGTGTGTGTGTGTGTGTGTCTACTGCTGACAAAGGCCTTAATTGCCGAAAGCTATAATTGTGTGAATCTTTTTGTTGTGCCTATCGCGACTTAGCATCTCTGCTATATGGCAAGTGGCAACTTTCCTTTTCTGGTATTGTTATATTTCAGTCTGGATTTTCCATTGTCCTTTAAATTTACTTTCATATGGAGGAAAGAATACTGAAATGGGAGAACTGGTTCCCCATGGTCTGGGCCGCCACCACAGAACTTGGAAGCGTTTCACACTCGCAAACTTCGTACGACTTAATGTATCTTCTGCTGCTAAATTGTCCTATAGCTGTGTCTTTACATCATTACAAATATTCTGTTACTGGTTTCTTAACGCTAAAATACGCTACAGTCGTGTTAATTTACTGATACATAAATGATGCTATGCCGCAAGGCTGACAGGTGCTATTATCATCGGAAGCTTGGGGGGAGGGGTGACTTTTCCAGAGAAGTAGTTTCCTTGCAACTGTTTCCTCGTCTTTTAGCTGAGTTTCTACAGAACTTCGCAGAGAGTTTATCAGTGTCTGCAGGGCTTTTTCCTCTCTGCGTAAGGAGGAAAGAATGTTACGGGGAATGGAGCGGCATTCTTCATGCCTGCATTGTTGCTAAATGGCGGCCGGACGGAGTAAAAACCCTTTTGTCTCTTAATGTCTAAGGCTGTTCATTTTGGCGCGTGCGCAGTTCTGAGCGTCTCTTGGAAAGGCTCGTCGTCTTCTTTTGCATGACGTACATAACCTGATCGAAAATCTCTTAAACACCACTCTGAAAACACAGTGTGTGTCACCATCCATTGCTTTTGAGGGTTGGGAAGTATTTACACAAGTCGTCCACAGCATCATGCTCGATGAGCAGAATGATTTCGAATAGAGAGGCCCGCAACTGTTACACCAGAGAGATGTCTGCCCTGTTTCACTGGTACTTACGTTATTGTGAAGTGGAAATTATAGACAAACTGTAAACCCAATCATCGCTGTGATGCAGCTCAGCTCCTGAGGTCTATAATAAAACGATTTGTCTAAGTGCGAGGAGACCGCTTTCGTTGTCCTGCGACTGGCCTTTTAAGGCGACCCTTACTCGCAGTCAAACCGTCAATTTATCAATCTTTCTGAGTACAGGATATGTCTGGGAAGAATCGCTGTGGGGGTTATAACTACCCAGTGTAGCCGACGACGCGGGAATACCCACATCTTAGCTATCCAGCATTTGAGTATGAGGCCACTTCGAGACTTTCAACTTTACACATAGCGACAGTGTGTGGTTCAAAGAGGTCCAGTGGTTTACGAGGAGATTTGGAACATATATACATGCGTATGTCCATTTCTACTATAATGTGTGTGTGTATTTAAGGACTACAGTTATTAATCATCCGCTCACACAAACAATACACCAGCACATTATTAGACAACTACAACGTCACATCTTTGGGCTTACTGAGAGACACAGCAATCTGAAATTGTGGACCGTCTGCGCGAAGTTTTAACGATCATACCTTGAAGCACCGGTGGCCACTTTATGGAGCCCTTACTAGGGCTTATCTTTTGGAGATCATAGCATACTAATTCCTGTAGGTTACCAATTAATAATAAGGCAGTTACAGATGAGGTGGCAGGTGCCACCCACAATGTCAGTATTGACTCTTGAGCAAAGAAGTTTGACGACCACCGTTCTGGGCTATTAGGTTGTGTCCTTTTAAATTTTTTTCTTCACAAACGACTTTAAGACCCCTCTGTTGCGATCTTAAACAGCGTCTTCTGGCGTCTCTGATAAGCTGAACACAGGTATTATTTTACCTCCGCAAATATTATTGTTGTTTTAGTAGACATACTGTTAACTATGTCTTGAAGCTCTAGTTGCTATTCAGTTCGCTAATATGATGAGAGGTCACTGCACAGCCAGTCTCCTGCAACTGAAAAGGACTTAGAGAAAGCTGCTGAATGATGGGACGCAATGGAAATGATTTTGTCCTGATGGGTACAAATGTTTCTGCTGTGTTGTAACATTAAGCACGATGTCACTAAACGAAATAAATAAGAGGTAGCTTTGATTTCAACAATTATCTCGTGTTGTAGCTGAACTATTCAGTAACTAGTGAACTTGTCAGTGATTTAACGTAATCAAAATTTGGTAACCGATCTTAACTACACTGCTCAAAAGAAGTAGGGGAACATGACTTTGGGCGTCTGCCATACCTCACTGAGCAATAACTGAAGACTGGGTACGTTACGAAATTATACCTTTATATTTCACAAATAAAGAACATAACAATACATCATTACATTACCGATCATTTACGTAATAGGAACTGCAATGTCTGAAAGGTGTTAAAAACAAATCGAAACAATGATTCATCCTGCCATCCTGGATCCATTTCATTGGAATTCGAGAGCTTCAGTGACATGTATGCTCTCCGTCAGCATTTATCATTCCCTGACACCTAAGTGGCATGATCCATATGTGCCAATAGGTGGGTCCCCATGGGTGGACCACCATGGATGGCTGCCCCATGGGAGCCCCCCCTGGGGGTGCCCCCCCCCATGGGTGCCCCCCCATAGATGCCTCTGCCTTTGGTGGCACCTCCCCATGGGTAGGCCCCACTTTAGGGTGGGGCCCCCTTTGGGTGCCCCCCAATGGGTGACCCCCCTATGGGTGGCCTCCCCAATTGGAGCCCTCCCATTGTGGTGGCACCTCCCCTTTGGGTGGGTCCCCCAAGGGGTGCCCCCTCCCTTGGGTGGTCCTTCCACATGGGTGCCCTTAACATGGGTGGGATGCCCCTCATGGCTGGACTGCCCCCACCCCATGGGTGGGGCACACTCCCCCATGGGTAGGGTGCAACTCTCCCCATAGGTGGGGTGCCCCGTGACCATGGGTGGGCCACCCCCTCCCCCCCCCCATTGGTGGCCCAAGGGTGTTCATCAAGAATCTGTGGCAGAACAGTCGACCATGAACACTTCTGTGAAGCATGTCTCATATAATGCATGATTGGAATCAATGTCAGCCATTCCATGACTTCAATGTCCAGGGTTGGCAGAACATTCCTCCTTATACCTGCTGCATAATCCCTGGAATTAGAAGGAAGTTGTAGCTACCACTGTATGCAGCAGCCACCCCATGTTCCAATGGGATCTGCTCGATGTAAAGCCTGGTGGTAAGGCAGACAACGACACTGTCTGTACGGCCCCCACCACAAGCCTCCCCACTATATCATAGAACCATCAAAATCTATTGATTTCCTGGATGTCATTTGGCATGTACCACTCACCATGGCAACAACCTTGCGTCAGAGGATATATGGAGTCGTCTGGAATAACAAGTTTCGCCTGTTACGAAATTGACATTGGATATTTCCATCGAAACAGGCCTTGGAAGTCCCAACGGTACCGACCGACCGCCGTGTCATCCTCAGCCCACAGGTGTCATTGGATGTGGATATGGAGGGGCATGTTGTCTCTTCCTTCCGTATGTCAGTTTACACGACCGGAGCCGCTACTTCTCAGTCAAGTAGCTCCTCAGGGCTGAGTGCACCCAGCTTGCCAACAGCGCTCGGCAGAGCGGATGGTCACCCATCCAAGTACTAGCTCAGCCCGACAGCGCTTAGCTTCGGTGATCTGACGGGACCCGGTGTTACCACTGCGGCAAGGCCGTTGGCGACAGTGGATATGGGAATGGCAAAATCGAAGGCGAGCTTATAAGATGTTGTCTCGAACAGGACGTCCGAGTAATCCTTTCTCGTAACCTCTTTATTACAGTCTGAACGGACACAGCGGCTCCAGTGGCCCTTCCGATATCGTCTTGAAGTACTCTGGCGGTATCCGTACGAAGCCGCAACGCAGGGAGGCCACATATCTACCTTCGCGTGGGGTTGTACTGCGTCGGTGACCTTGTGCAGCTCGCCTTGCTTACTGACCTGTTTCCCTCTAGCGTGCCAGAACCTACGAACGACACATGGCGATGCACTGGCGTCTACAGCAAACCGACCGGAAACCCATCCTTTCTGGATCAAAGATGCCACCCTTGCAACTTTCACTGCATTAACACGCACCGCACGCGTTTGGCTGAGCACAACGTCCACAAATGACAACTGCCAACTGCGTACGTCACTAAAAAACGCCATTACTCAATTCCTTCTGAAGGGTCACCTGACACTGTAAAACATAACACTGCTAATAGGTGGCGAATAATTTTAATTGTTGCGCTCACTGAAAGCGAATACCTCAAGCCATCCACAATGTAGCACATGTATAGAAATGGATTCAACATACCGTAATTCTTTTGAACAGTGTATGTTGTGTCACGCTCTTTTCTGTGGCATTGCGGCAAAAAGGACCAGTGACGCCTTCCCTCTAGCGGTCATCATTTCCATGTGAAAATCTGCTTGTATTCCCAGAAACAGTGCTGTACCAGTGTCGATCCGATACGGGCGAACAGCACTGGAAAACTCTTATCAAGTCGCTGTTCCAACTTTAGTGCGGAGAACCTGGGGGCCGCCGCAAACTCGCCTAGCGACCGTCTGCGGTGACCCCGTTCTCTGTGGACTTCACGTCACAGGAAAGCAGGCAAGTGCAGCAGGTACGGCGGGTTATGGCGTACGTTGCGATGCAACTTCTGGAGTACTTCCGACTGCGAATAATTACAAATCTTCAATATCATTCTGAATTAATGTGTATGTTCACTTGTCCTTTTCAGGGTACTTGAAACGAGCTGACAGTTTGTCACGTAGGCTGAATGTAAACACCGTGCATTACAGAAATTAAAAATATTTGTACATGGCAGCACGTTCAGAGACCGTAAATAGTCACAGTTGAAAGAAAACAGCCCTCGGTCACTATTTTTAACGAATTAACCGCGTTTCAGCACTGCTGGGAGTGTCTTCCCCAGAATTTAAATCAAAGAATGGTCTATAACATGGTCACAGAATTATGACTAAAACGTATGATACGGAGTATAAATACAGAATTATCGTGAAAGACTGGCAGTACGTATATATCATTTATAAAATAATAAATATTCTAAAAGGGCATTAGTCACAAAGATATTTAAGATACAAAATTGTGATGGTGAGCCACTAAAGGCTGCTCGTTACTTACGAGGTCACATGTTGCAGACGGACTATTAATCATGCCACCGATCATTATTGGCTAGAAAAACATTAGACTGCGACCCATTTTGAGCAGGTTTATGTGATCATCTGACACAAATGTAACACATTAATCCTGTAGTAAAACCCAAGCAACTTAATTTTAGATGCGGCAATGCACTGCGTGGACAGCTTTCTTTTATGCTTCTATGAGGTCTCCTTCATCTGCCATTTCAATGCCGAAATTAATAAGAAGGAGACACCGCCCTGTGTTCTGTCCATTCATATTATGAAAATGTATGTGTGTGTGTGTGTGTGTGTGTGTGTGTGTGTGTGTGTGTGTGTGTGTTTTAAACATCTTCTCTTGTAGAAGTGGTCCGGGTTCAACCAAACTTGGTACACACATCTCTTACTGTCAGACAACATATCGGGGTAAGTTTTCACTTGTGTGTTAAAGTTCAGGAGATATGACGTGATAAACACTGAGATTCGCGTAAAACTGCCGCATTGTGCATGACGTTTATATTTACTTCTTTGCTACTAACTCTTTTCGCAACACATTTTACAGATAGTATTCATATATTTCGCTGTATGTACTTACACAGTAACATCATTTTAAGACAGCTAGTTCAAGATACATGACGTCATAAACACTGAGATGCTGGAAAAAGGCTGCGTTTTGCATGAAGTTTTAATACATTTATTCTTTACTGCTAAGACACTCCTGCCGTAGAGTCGCCTTAACGAAATTCCTGACAACTGCCGTCGTTTTTAACAGCTTTCAACTGCGAAGAGGAAACGGCTGTAGGCGAATATAATAGCGGTCTATAGAGCAACGAAGAGGCATTGAAATAGAGACGTATACAAAATCCCATTGTTGTCACGCGAACCTGCTGAACCCAGAGTACAAAAACTGTGATACTGTACTTATACGTTTGTAAATTATGTATATTTCTTTGTACGATCATTCCATAATTTTAAAGGTGTTTTCACGAATATATGGAAATGAATTTTTTCCATATCAAACTACAAATGCAGTTGGTTCTCTGTTTTCTTTTCTAATAGAAAATAGGCAAAACGAACACACAGGCAATGTCTCGTTTATTAGGTAGTGTTCTGTAAAGTGCCCAACTACAGTAAATACCGCCTTTACCCTCTTAAATGGACACCTACAACGAATTACTAGCATCAGTTTAGTTTTATCCTACACTTACGACTGCCTGTTTATTTCATTCTTTATAAAAATATCCTTCGTGAAAATATCAAGAAATTTGTTGATTACCCGCTATGGACACATTAGCGCACCTCGTAACGTAACTGGAGTGGTAGCACTCTGTTATTAGAGACGAGATCCTAACTATAAAATGTAAGTGCTCTGAGTTAACGATGGGTGTTAAAATTTAGTAACTTGAAACGACAAGCGATCCATTAAACGCAAATGCACTGCGACCGTGCGTACTTGCGCAGTAGTATCGTAATCTGGAGGACAACGCCTCAGTCCATGTCCGGCCCTACGAATTTATGTTTTCCCTAAATGACTTACTTTAAATCTCTTAAAGATGATGCTAGAAGGTAATTTCCATTTCTACTCTTCCTCAGTGCAAGACTTCACTCCATCTCTAATGACCTCGTCAACTAGAGGACGTTAAGAATTAATTTCCATTTAAAACGTTTTTTTTAGTGCATCACATGAGCCACCTGGCGTGTTTAATGCCACGCCACAATCTCATGCCGACAGCCCCGGTTCTTTAATTTTTCCGTGGTACGCGGAGCACATACAGCTAAATGTTCTGACAAGCTCTTTTATTACGCTGGTCTGCAAAACTTGAGAACGAAAGTAGCTTTTGCTTGATGTTTCACTTTCAAGTAACATGGTTCGATAGAAGTTGGACACACAGAACTGCTACAGGCTACTACAGAAACTAACATAAGGAAATCCGCAATAAGATAAACAGAAACGACACATTTTTTTCAAAGACAATACTTACCGGTACAATGAATTCACTGCGATCTACACTGAAGCGCCAAATAAACTGGCACAGGCATGCGTATTCGTACACAGAGATATGTAAACAGGTAGCATACGACAGTGGCGTCGGCAGCGCCTACATAAGACAATAAATGTCTTAGCGCAGCTGTTAGACTGTTTACTGCTCCTACAACGGCAGGTTGTCAAGATTTAAGCTAGTATGAACGTGGTGTGATGGGACACAGCATCTCCAAGGCAGCGATGGAGCGTACTGTGAATATCAGGTATCTGGTAAAATATCTAATCTCCGACATCGTTGCGTCCGGAAAAAGAGATCGTACAAGAAGGAGGCCAACGATAACTGAAGAGAATCGTTCAACGTGACAGAAGTGCAACCCCTCAGCAAATTTCTGCAGATTTCAATGCTGGACCATCAACAAGTGTCATTTAAAGATTCAACGAAACATCATCGATATGGACTTTCGGAGCCGAAGGCACATTGGTGTACCTTTGGCGACTTCATGACACGAAACATTACGCCTCACGGGAGCCGGCCGAGGTGGACGAGCCGTTCTAGGCGCTACAGTCTGGAACCGCGCGACCGCTCCGGTCGCAGGTTCGAATCCTGCCTTGGCATGGACGTGCGTGATGTCCTTAGGTTAGTTAGGTTGAAGTAGTTCTAAGTTCTAGGCGACTGATGACCTCAGAAGTTATGTCCCATAGTGCTCAGAGCCATTTGAGCCTCACCGGAGCCCATCAACACCATCGGACCGTTGATGACTGGAAACATGTTGCCTGATTGGACAAGTCTCGTTTCAAATTGTATCGAGCGGATAGACGTGTTTGGGTATGGAGAGAGCCTCATGAATCCATGGACCCTGTTTGTCAGCAGGGCACAGTTCAAGTTGGTGAAGGCTCTGTAATGGTGTGGGACGTGTGGAATTGGAGAGATGTAAGAACCCTGATGCTTCTAGATACGATTCTGACAAGTGACTCGTAAGTAAGCATCCTGTCTGATCACCTGCATGCATTCATGTCCATTGTGCATTCCGACGGTCTTGGGCAATTACAGCACGAAACTGCGACACCTGAGACGTCCAAAATTACTACAGAGTGGCTCCAGCAACAGTCTAAGTTTAAACACGTGCGCTGCCCACCAAACTCCCCACATATTGAGGACATCTGGGATGCCTTGCAATGTGCTATTCAGAAGGGATCTCACCCCGTCCTATTTGTACGGATTTACGGACAGCCCTGCAGGATTCGTGGTGTCAGTTCCCTCCAACAACTACTTCAGGCATTAGTCGAGTCCATACCACGTCGTGTTGTGGCAGTTTTCGCGGGGTCTACGCGATATTAGGCAGGTGTACCAGTTTTTTTGGCTCTTCAGTGTAAGACAGTCTCTCGGACGTTATAAAAGACGGGACATGGTTCTTAAACGGGTATGGGGGCAGCCACAGACGGCAATCCATGCTCGGTAGCGTGCTCTCATGCTGGCCACAAGGTGGTGGAACGGCGCTCCAGTTCTCCTCCAGCGCGGCTGACAATTGCTAGACGATTGTTGGTGGATGTAAACATGCTCCTGAGCGTTTCCTACACATGCTCGGTGGGATTTAAGTCAGAGGAACGGGCAGGCTAGTCCATTCACGCAATATCCACTCTTTCCAAGAACTTCTTCACTTGCGCTGTTCGATGTCGTCGCGCTTTTTTATCAATTAAAAAGAATTCTGTGCCGAATGCACTCCTGAAAAGACGCACATCGGCAAGAGTATCGTGTTCCAGTGATGTTGATTGATAAGTGTACGTAGTTGAACACAATGCCTCCTCTCACCATAACACCTGGGCCACCATAACAATCATGTCCCAGTCTTCAAGAAGAGTCGTGGAGCAGATGCGCAAAACTATAGACCTATATCGCTAACGTCGATCTGTTGTAGAATTTTAGAACATGTTTTTTGCTCGCGTATCATTTCGTTTCTGGAAACCCAGAATCTACTCTGTAGGAATCAACATGGATTCGGGAAACAGCGATCATGTGAGACCCAACTCGCTTTATTTGTTCATGAGACCCAGAAAATATTAGATACTGGTTCCCAGGTAGATGCTGTTTTCCTTGACTTCCGGAAGGCATTCGAAACATTTCCTCACTGTCGCCTGATAAACAAACTAAGAGAATACGGAATATCAGACCAGCTGTGTGGCTGGATTGAAGAGTTTTTAGCAAACAGAAAACACCATGTTGTTCTCAATGGAGTGACGTCTACATACGTTAAAGTAACCTCTGGCGTGCCACAGGGGAGTGTTATGGAACTATTGCTTTTCACAATATATATAAATGACCTAGTAGATAGTGTCGGAAGTTCCATGCGGCTTTTTGCGGATGATGCTGTAGTATACTGAGAATTTGCAGCATTGGAAAATTGTAGCGAAATTCAAGAATATCTGCAGCGGAAAGGCACTTGGTAAATGGAGTGGCAATTGACCCCTAACATAGACAAATGTAATGTATTGCGAATACATAGAAAGAAGGATCCTTTGTTGTATGATTAAATGATAGCGGAACAAACACTGGTAGCAGTTACTTCTGTAAAATATATGGAAGTGTGCGTGCGGAACGATTGGAAGTGGAATGACCATATAAAATTAATTGCTGGTAAGGCGGGTACCAGGTTGAGATTCACTGGAAGAGTCCTTAGAAAATGTAGTCCATCAACAAAGGAGGTGGCTTACAAAACACTCGTTCGACCTATACTTGAGTATTGCTCATCAGTGTGGGATCCGTACCAGATCGGGTTCACGGAGGAGATAGAGAAGATCCAAAGAAGAGCGGCGCGTTTCGTCACAGGGTTATCTGGCAAGCGTGATAGCGTTACGGAGATGTTTACAAACTCAAGTGGCAGACTGCAAGACAGGCGCTCTGCATCGCAGTGTAGCTTGCTGTCCAGGCTTCGAGAGGGTGCGTTCCTGGATGAGGTATCGAATATGTTGTTTCCCCCTACTTATACCTCACGAGGAGATCACGAATGTAAAATTAGAGATTTTCGAACGCGCACGGAGGCTTTCCGGCAGTCGTTCTTCCCGCGAACCATACGCGACTGGAACAGGAAAGGGAGGCAATGACAGTGGCACGTAAAGTGCCCTCAACCACACACCGTTGGGTGGCTTGCGGAGTATAAATGTAGAATGTACAATAATCCTGGGTGCATTACGTGCTCCCACATTTCACCATGAAAGGGTACGTCCAACATTGTTGATCATGGTCTTTATAGTGATCCAGTGCTTATGGAGTTAGGGATGCATTAAGTTGCTTGGCCGTATTGACCTCAATCTCTGGCCACGCTACACTCAACAGGAAACGTTATTGTGACACTGTACTCCATCCCCAAGTGCGTCGTCTTAGGAGTGCCCTGAATTCATTTTCATGGATAACAGTGCGCTACCATATCGAACAGCACACAGCCACAAACGGAGGAATTCTTTGAACGAGGGGATATTCGGCGAAAGGGCGTGCCTGCACGTTCCACCGACTTAAACACCATCGAGCACGTGTGGCATGCGATGGAGAGAAGTACTGAAACACGTCCACATGCACCAATGACCATCCAGCGGTTGTAAACCACGCTGGTAAGGGAATGAATCGCCTTACCATAACATCTACAACTACATCGACATGGATACTCTGCAAATCGCATTTAAGTGCCTGGCAGAGGGTTCATCGAACCACCTTCACAAGTCTTCATTATTCCAATCTTGTATGCCTCGCGGAAAGAATGAACACTTGTACCTTTCCGTACGAGCTCTGATTTCACTCATTTTATCGTGGTAATCGTTCCTCTCTATGTTGGTCAGTGTCAACAAAATATTTTCGCATTCGGAGGAGAAAGTTGGTGATTGGAATTTCATGAGGAGATTCCGTCATAACGAAAAACGCCTTTCTTTTAATGGTGTCCAGCCCAAATCCAGTATAATTTCTGTGGCACTCTCTCCCATATTTCCTGATAATAAAAAAACGTGCTGTCTTTCTTCGAAAATTTTCGATGTACTCCGTCAGTCCTATCAGGTAAGGATCCCACATCGCGCAGAAGTATTCTAAAAGAGGACGGACATGCGTAGTGTAGGCAGTCTACTTAGTAGGTCTGTTACATTTTGTAACTGTCCTACCAGTAAAACGTAGTTTTTGGGAAGCCTTCCCCGCCGGCCGCGGTGGTCTCGCGGTTCTAGGCGCGCAGTCCGGAACCGTGCGACTGCTACGGTCGCAGGTTCGAATCCTGCCTCGGGCATGGATGTGTGTGATGTTCTTAGGTTAGTTAGGTTTAAGTAGTTCTAAGTTCTGGGGGACTGATAACCACAGCAGTTGAGTCCCATAGTGCTCAGAGCCATTTGAACCATTTAAGCCTTCCCCACAACATTTTCTATGTGTTCCTTCCAATTTAAGTTGTTCGCAATTGTAATACCTAGGTATTTAGTTGAATTTACGGCTTTTAGATTAGATTGATTTATCGTGTAACCGAATTTTAAGGAGTTCTTTTAGCACCTATGTGGATGACCTCACACTTTTCGTTATTTCGGGTGAAATGACACTTTTCGCACCATTCACATATCTTTTCTAAATCATTTTGCAGTTAATTTTGATCTTCTGATGACTTTATTAGTCGGTAAACAACAGTGTCATCTGCAAACAACCGAAGACAGCTGTTCAGATTGTCTCCCAAATCGTTTATATAGATAAGGAACAGCAAAGGGCCTATAACACTACCTTGTGAAACGCCAGAAATCCCTTCAGTTTTACTCAATGACTTTCCGTCAATTACTACGAACTGTGATCTCTCTGACAGGAAATCACAAATCCAGTCACATAACTGAGACGATATTCCCTAAGCACGCAATTTCACTACGTGTCGCTTGTGTGGTACAGTGTAAAAAGCCTTCCAGAAATCCAGAAATACGGAATCGATCTGAAATCCCTTGGCAATAGCACTCAACACTTTATCTGAATAAAGAGGTAGTTGTGTTTAACAGTAACGATGTTTTCTAAACCCACGTTGACTGTGTGTCAATAGACCGTTTTCTTCGAGGTAATTCATAATGTTCGAATACAATACATTACTCCTACTACATTTCTTGAATATTGGTGTGAGCTTTGCAACTTTCCAGTCTTTGGGTACGGATCTTTCGTCGAGCGAACGGTTGTATATGACTGTTATGTATGGAGCTAATGCATCAACATACTCCGAAAGGTACCGAATTGGTATACAATCTGGAGCAGAAGACTTGTCTTTATTGTTTTAAGTTTCTTCACTACTCCGAGGATATTTACTTCTACGTTACTCATGTTGGCAGCTGTTCTCGGTTCGAATTCTGGAACATTTACTTCGTCTTCTTTTGTGAAGGCATTTCGGAAGGCTGTGTTTAGTAACTCTGCTTTGGCAGCACTCCTTTACAACTTTATAGGCAGTGTGGGAACACGTAGCAGAGCATGCATGACCGCCTGTGGCTGTTCACAAACACACTTTTAAAAACCATGTTCCGCCTTTTCTAATGTCCTGAGGGCTATGGCGGGTTACGGTGGCTTCAGTGTAAGTATTGTTTTGAAAAAAGTGTTATTTCTGTTTGTGGGGTGCTGTCCACTTGTCTCGTATAGGGTACCTGAAGTATGCTGCGTTCTCGGAATGCTACACAACAGTTCAACCAAATAAGAAGAATGACAGTACTTATCTTGTATTTACAACAAGTGTCACAAGCGATGGGCGATACCCAAACGGTAATGTTCTTCGTAAGAGACTAATGTCCAAATAAGCAATGGATATAGATCACTAATAACTGTTCTGCGAGTGCCGATCTACAACTGTGCGAATACTGTCCTAATACGGAGCGAGTACTGACCGATACTGAGCGGCCGAGGCTGGCAGGAGCGACTCTCATATTCTCTTCTTGCAAAGGTTGGTCCTGTGGTGGCGCGGTCCTTGTCAGCGGGCTACTGGCTGGCGTTGCCTCACCGCCTTCTCTGGTCTTGAGTTCTTCCTCTTCGTTCCGGCGCTTGTGGTTTCGCCAGAACGCTGTTTGTCTAACTACGTTTTTTTAATGGCTCTAAGCACTATGGGACTTAACATCTGAGGTCATCAGTGCCCTACACGTAGAACTACTTAAACCTAATCAACCTAATGATATCACACACATCCATTCTAGAGTCTAAATTCGAAACTGCGACTGTAGCAGCAGCGCGGTTCCGGACTGAAGCGCTTAGAACCGCTCGGCCACAACGGCCGACGTATTTCTTTCAGTTACATTCTACATTTCCCTGCATCAGTTCTTTCTATACGTCCAAGTGTCATCAAGCTATGTTACTTGGCTGTGACAAAAGTTACTTTAGTCCTTAACGTTTTGCACATCAATTTCTGTACGTATTCGCCGCCGTTATCATTGCTCAGGGAGAAATAACTTCGCTAAATCCAGTCTTTCCCGCATGTAGAAAATAATTTTCTAAAATCGCCCAAGAACCCTTCAAATATTTATTTCTTAAGAGAGAATATGACACATCACAGAAAGAGTTAAAAGTGCATGAATGTCTCGCTAAGGAGAGTTGACATTTAGAGTGGGAATAAAAAAGTCATTAGAAAAGCAAAGCGCTGTCCACTGTTGGTATGTAACGCGAAGCACTATACGTACGAAGTTTAGGCGTGAGGTGCTTCCTTCTAATTCATTATACTATAGTCATATTTCTGTGCATGGTACGCATTAGTATACGCTTTAGTATACATTCACTATTGTTCACTAATTTTAAACGTTGCTGACAGCGGCATCCGTAAATAGGGCGATTTTTTTCACTGCGAACGATCTCTACAGATTGATCGGTGAGAGAATACGAAACAAAAGTGGTCTACTGAACTTAAGTCTGGGTAAGTATGATTTCCACGCTACAGACCATTTATTCAGCCACACGTTGTTACAGGGACTGAAATATAACACGCGCTGTACCAAGCAGCCATGGCTACAGAATGAATGGTTTCCTTCTAGAGTGTCTTCTAGAGGGTGCACTGTTCCTCATACAGGGTGTTTCAAAAATGACCTGTATATTTGAAACGGCAATAAAAACTAAACGAGCAGCGGTAGAAATACACCGTTTGTTGCAATATGCTTGGGACAACAGTACATTTTAAGGCGGACAAACTTTCGAAATTACAGTAGTTACAATTTTCAACAACAGATGGTGATGTGAAAGATATAGAAGACAACGCATTCTGTGGGTGCGCCATTCTGTACGTCGTCTTTCTGCTGTAAGCGTGTGCTGTTCACAACGTGCAAGTGTGCTGTGGACAACATGGTTTATTCCTTAGAACAGAGGATTTTTCTGGTGTTGGAATTCCACCGCCTAGAACACAGTGTTGTTGCAACAAGACGAAGTTTTCAACAGAGGTTTAATGTAACCAAAGGACCGAAAAGCGATACAATAAAGGGTCTGTTTGAAAAATTTCAACGGACTGGGAACGTGATGGAAAGGTAGGGCGACCGCATACGGCAACCACAGAGGGCAACGCGCAGCTAGTGCAGCAGGTGATCCAACAGCGGCCTCGGGTTTCCGTTCGCCGTGTTGCAGCTGCGGTCCAAATGACGCCAATGTATCGTCTCATGCGCCAGAGTTTACACCTCTATCCATACAAAATTCAAACGCGGCAACCCCTCAGCGCCGCTACCATTGCTGCACGAGAGACATTTGCTAACGATATAATGCACAGGATTGATGACGGCGATATGCATGTGGGCAGCATTTGGTTTACTGACCAAGCTTATTTTTACCTGGACGGCTTCGTCAATAAACAGAACTGGCGCATATGGGGAACCGAAAAGCCCCATGTTGCAGTCCCATCGTCCCTGCATCCTCAAAAAGTACTGGTCTGGGCCGCCATTTCTTCCAAAGGAATCATTGGCCCATTTTTCAGATCCGAAACGATTACTTCATCACGCTATCTGGACAGTCTTCGTGAATTTGTGGCGGTACAAACTGCCTTAGACGACACTGCGAACACCTCGTGGTTTATGCAAGATGGTGCCCGGCCACATCGCACGGCCGACGTCTTTAATTTCCTGAATGAATATTAAGATGATCGTGTGATTGCTTTGGGCTATCCGAAACATGCAGGAGGCGGCGTGGATTGGCCTCCCTATTCGCCAGACATGAACCCCAGTGACTTCTTTCTGTAGGGACACTTGGAAGACTAGGTGTACCGCCAGAATCCAGAAACAATTGAACAGCTGAAGCAGTACAACTCATCTGCATGTGAAGTCATTCCGCCAGACACGTTGTCAAAGGTTTCGGGTAATTTCATTCAGAGACTACGCCATATTATTGCTACGCATGGTGGATATGTGGAAAATATCGTACTATAGAGTTTCCCAGACCGCAGCGCCATCTGTTGTTGACAATTGTAACTACTGTAATTTCGAAAGTTTGTCTGCCTGAAAATGTACTGTTGTCCCAAGCATATTGCAACAAACGGTGTATTTCTATTGCTGCTCGTTTAGTTTGTATTGCCGTTTCAAATATACCGGTCATTTTTGAAACACCCTGTACGTGACGCCCTAGCGCCCTCTCCTGACATAGCAACTGGTAGTGTTGTGTCCGGTTCACTTATCTTTCTCATTCACCTTGCAGTGCACGTGATACAGCGTTGAACACAATGGTTCCATATTCGAATCGAGAGTCTGCCGACATGGTGTTTACTTACGGAAAGGCAAATGGCAACGGCCAGCAGGCAGCAAGGTTGTATCAGGAGACCTACCCCGCCGACAACAACACCAGGATTCAATATTTTCAACAGTGTTTCACCGTTTGTCTGAGAAAGCCTCGTTTGAGGAATCAGGAAATCACGGAGGAAGTGCCAGAAATGTTGGGCCATCAGGCTTGGAGTAAAATGTGATTAAAACTATAAGGTGACCGCCGTGGCAGTACCAGGCAGTTGGCCCGCCAGACGACCGCTCGGAACATTCACCGTGACAGCTGTTACTATCCTTATAACTTACAACTTGTGCAAAGCTTACTAGTGACAGACTTTCCACATCGGAAGCAGTTTTCTCACTGGCTTCTTCAACAGGCAATCATAATTCCAGGATTCGTGAGATCCTACCTATTCACAGATGAGGCCACCTTTACGCGGAGTGGTATCTTCAACTTTCATAACCGTCATCTGATCGATAGTATGCAGAACCGCCATGGTGTGGTGACAGCGAATCATCAGCATCAGTGCAGCCTGAATGTGTGAGCAGGGATAACTGCGATCGTATTTTTGGACCAGTCTCCTTTTCACGTCAGCTAACAGGCCAGAACCATCGGCGTTTCTTGCGGATGAATTCGCCTCCCCTGCTCGAAAAAATCTCATTGACGATTCGAAGGGTTATGTGTGTTCCAGCCTACTTCGCTTTTAACGACTGAACGTAACTCATTCTTGTCTTCCCTGGTCGATGGATCGGACGACGGGGTGCAGTCGCATGGCCTGCTCGTTCACCGAATCTCAACCCGCGAAATTCATGGTTACGGAACCATATCAAAGGTATCGTGTATGCAGAGCCCATTCCAGATGTGGAGACACTGGAGCAGTCTATCCACGCTGCCTTTGACACTGTTCAGATGCAGCCTGGCCGATGTGAACGTGTGAGACAAAACATACTACAGAACACATGCGCATGCATTGAGGTACACGGAAGCCATTTTCAACACGTACTGTAACTGTGGCTGCATGGTAGAGCGCGTATTAGACCACAGTCTCTGTAACAATGTATGACTGAATAAATGGTCTCTAGCATGTAAACCACGCATTTCCGGACATAAGTTCATTATAGATTTTTTGTTCCATATCCTCTCATCAATCAATCCCTTGAGTTTAACATGATGGAAAAAATCGCTCTGTATATATTATATAACTTTATTGCAAAAAACCTTGACCATGTTTCAATATCACTAAGGGGTTTTGTAAAGTTTCTTCGCAATGCTTAGAGTAAGCTACATGTTAACTATAACTTCTGTTTAATGTATTTACATGATAGCTACTCATTTCTGCTCCTATATTGCTTCTCTACGGCAACAGATGTTTTACCAATCTTTAGCACACCTGCCCTTACCATTGTGCACAAAGTAGTACATAACATGAAGTACAATGCACCACCTTAAAGAGGGGAAAAAGACGTCTCAGCAGGTATGTAGATAGGGTACGTAAGTGATATGTGTAATTAGTTGCAGGGCCGATGAGGTTTCCATAAGGATTTTTCTGTAAATATTTAATGGCACTTGCAACTCTGTTTCCACTAAAGTGCTGGACACATCAGATTAAAGTGCTCATCGATATGCATGACCGAGCTATTTATAAGCTTGATTGCGCATTTAATTAACGACTGGGAGGCAGTTTAATCACACAAATAATTAATGTCAGTTCAGTGAATCAATGAAAACATTTACACAATCAGCATTGCAGTTGTTGGCAATCTTATAGACACACTGTTTAGATCATAAATTTTTCATATTTAATTTTCGATTTCATTCAACTGCTCAGAAGTTTGTGCAGTCACCCCTGTAGTTTAAATTAAGTTAGGGATAGTGAATGTAGATTGGAACAGTGGACAGAGAAAGTCATTTCGTGTAAGATAAACATGCCATACATGTATGTAAGATGATTATTAGAGGCACAATGAGAGAAGACTGAAAACAGATCGAGGCAATTAAAAAATGTATTTATTCAACTTAGATTTGTGGGCATACGATGTATTTAGTGTAATATGTCAATTTAGTCAGGTTTTTGGAGAGTATCTAATGCATCTACAATTAAGAATGTATTTATGTGTAAAATGATGATAAAAAGAACTGATGATTTCTCTGGCACGTTGAATGACGTAGGTTCTTCGAATTTCCAGGACATGAGGGCCAAACATATAAAAGGTAGTTGCCATTTTGCATCTTTTGCCCTTGCTTCGACAAAGATGAACCGGCAAGAGCTATGCTGGTCGGAGCGGTGTTCTAGCCACACATGTTCGAGATCATGATTGTTTTTCGAGACACCAGTTATAACGCTTTGAAATATTTTGCACGGGATATAATTAATTTGCAGTGGTCAACACCTGGAAGCATTAAGAGTGATTTTCAGTGAAACATAATTTTCCTGTGTTGAGCTGATTCTTAGTAAGACTGTAACTCAATATGCTTAGGGATCTGATTATTTTAGGGCTGATCGACATTTAGAGTCGTTTCATCGCATGTCTGTGGATATGGTACCACAGACACAGTCCCCTTGACTCTTCAGAGATGTCACTAAACCCGCCCAAAGATGTAAACAACCATGCATGAACAGCTCCTATCAGATGGAGGGGGTCCGACAGCCGATCAGTTCCAGTCATTCCACCAGAAAGGAGATACACGGCTCGTGTTGTCTGTAGTTCAATCACACCTAGACTGTCAATACGTCGGTTCGATCTCGTCCCCATTGTTACTTTGTGCCAGGAAGGGCTCTCAACAAGAGAAGTGTCCAGGCGTCTCGGAGTGAACCAAAGCGATGTTGTTCGGACATCGAGAAGATACTGAGAGACATACCTCATTCAGGCCGCCCATGGGCTATTACTACAGTGGATGACCACTACCTACGGATTATGGCTATGAGGAACCCTGACAGCAACGCCACCATGTTGAATAATGCTTTTCGTGCAGCCACAGGACGTCGTGCTACGACTCAAACTGTGCGCAGTAGGCTACATGATGACCAACTTCACTCCCGACGTCCGTGGCGAGGTCTATCTTTGCAACCACGACAACGTGTAGTGCGAGACAGATGGGCCCAACAGCATGCCCAACGGACCGCTGAGGATAGGCATCACGTTCTCTTCACCTATGAGTGTCGCATATGCCGTCGGAGACGTTTGCAGGCAACCCCGTCAGCCTGAACGCCTTAGACACACTTTCCAGCGAGTACAGCAAGGTGGAGGTTCCCTGCTGTTTTGAGGTGGCATTATGTGGGGCCGTCGCTGGAGGTCATAGAAGGTGCCGTAAAGGCTGTACGATACGTGAATGCCATCCTCTGACCGACAGTGCAACCTTCATATTGGAGAGCCATTCGTCTTCATAGACATGGCGAATCCGCGCCCCATCGTGCACATCTTGTGAACGACTTCCTTCAGGATAACGACATCGTTCGACTAGTGTGGCCAGCATGTTCTCCAGACATGAACCCTATGTAACATGCCTGGGATACACTGAAAAGGGCTGTTTATGGACTATGTCACCCACCAACCACTCTGAGGGATCTACGCCAAATTGCCGTTGAGGAGTGGGACAATTTGGACCAACAGTACCTTGTGGATAGTATGCCACGACGAATACAGGCAAGCATCAATGCAACAGGACGTGCTACTGGGTGTTGGAGGTACCGGTGTGTACAGGAATCTGGACTACCACCTCTTAAGGTCTCGCTTTATGGTGGTACAAGATAAAATATGTGGTTTTCATCATCAATAAACAGGGCGGAAATTATGTTTAAGTTGATCATTGCTCCAATTTTCTGTACAGGCTCCGGAACTCTCGGAACCGAGGTGATGCAAAACTTTTTTTGATGTGTGTATATAGTGAGATTACAAACTACCTTACTTCTGGCTCAGTGTACTTTAAATTTGTTTATCAAAAGAGACTAGTTAATCACTAGCCTGCACTTTAACTTTGTAATGAAACTGGATTAGCTGTTAATATTCAACTTTAAAAATTGTAGCGTATCTTCAGCCAAACATTTATTCTGATTTGTACACTGTGGACAATATTTATTTAATAAAGCATTACGTACAGTTACATCATCCCCTATAACGACGACAGAGCTAACCAGTTAACCAGAACAGAATGTGTCACAATAATCAGTAAACAAATAACCAGTTTCAACCACGACAGACCATCTACAGATCAAGAATGAAGTGGTAAATATAAAAGAGAAAATGGAAATAAACTGAAAACTGCAATAAATTCAGAATAAAGACAACGGAATAGAATTGACTACAGCCCGACTAAAACAGTCATATTGTGTTATGGTCTAATTACAGCAATGCTAATGAACAGCACACAGCCAACAGGATTACAAACACAACTGTAACTCTTTAGCTGGTTAAAAACCATACAGTCAATTATTTTTTTGCAATATTTCACCACGTGTCATCATCAAATGTAACTGTATAGCTCTTTTCTGCCCTACGCATATATGGTATCACAATAAGAGATTCTGACTACATACTATCCAAAAAATTGCTCTAACCTCTATGGGACTTAACATCTAAGGTCATCAGCCCTCTAGACTTAGACCTACTTAAACCTAACTAACCTAAGGACATCACACATAACCCTGCCCGAGGCAGGATTCGAACCTGCGGCCGTAGCAGCATCGCGGTTTCGGATTGAAGGGCCTAGAGCAGCTTGGCCACAGCGGCCGGCACATATTTTCCATTTACTAATTTTTATCCTTGGCAGTCTTACACTGACGTAGTACTGTATATTTGCTATGGTGATTGTATTCTGCCATTTTTATTTTGATGCCGCTTCTGTATGTCTATTTTCTATTCCTGTATTTATTATTTTATTCTAGACAATAAAGGCCACTGGTGGCTTTAATCGGCTCTTGAGTTACTAATTAATCAGCATTTGTGAAAACTATATCGTAGTAAGTCTCGTACATAATATCAGACCAATACAGAAGCTTCCGCACACCTAAGAACCCTAAAACAAATATTGTTACCGTTTGCAGAATGTGGCTTATCTTCAAGGCTTAGTGTAGACATAGTTTAATATATAGTATGCGTAGAATCTTAGATATATTGGATGTAGCGTCACAGAAAAATCCTTTCAGTGAGAACTGAAGGTTTTTGCCATTTTCATTCGTTAACAATACATTGTTCAGTCGTCAAATTATGGAATTCAGTTGGTCCCTCAAAATCGACGTGGCCGACTGCATCCGTGTGAAAGTTTTTGAAGTCATTAAAAACCAACTGCTTATATTGACGACAATACTTACTTTCCGGCATGAATACAAGTACACATTTTTAGCGATTGCGGGTTTCATTTCAGATGACAAATCATCTTCAAACGTATGTTGAAAAGATAGAAAATATATAATATTACAATATTTACTTGTGGCGACAAAGAATAACAATTTATTTGCTTAAAAGATAAGCGATCAGGTTCCCGCAGACGTCTTTATGCACAAAATTACGTATAGTCTTTGTATTCTTCCCATGCACTAGTAATAGCTTACTGTGAAGCGAAGTGGTTGCATTCTCCCCAGTTTTTCAGAGGAACTGTATCATTCTGCCATCCACGGAGGCTCACCTGAAACAGTAGGAAACAGAGATTTAGTTATGTTTTTAAGGATTTTTCAATACTAATTACCAAATTTAAGGCTTTTGCGTTACTACTTACAAAATGTTTAATTTCTTAGCGTTTATCGTTACTGGGTTACAATGCGTTACTAACTGATCAGCTTATGGAATACTACGCAGGATTTCTAGGCTGTTGACTTGCCATCGATCAGATGAAATCCCTGGCAGATGTTTCATGGTTTGACTACGAAATATGGACGCGGATTGCAATGCAGCACGCACAATAAGTGAGGAATGTGTGGATGCATCATGAGGCACAAACAAGCCTATTTAAACAACAATCAAAGACCTTTCGTTCTTCTCACAGTAGAAAGTCTCCATTACTGAAATACAGAATTGAAAAAATAAACAAAATGACATGGAGACATTCATATTTATTCCTCATCTTTGTCCACCTGAAGTGATGTGGTCTACAAATTACAAAATTCTAACCGTCTTATTCTTCCGCTTTCCGGGCTTTGATCAACAGTGAGTCTTAATCTGTGAGAATTCGGATTACACATCCATTTCTTTATAGATTCTCCGATATAGAAAATAGCATGTTACACATTATTCTGTTAAAGTTAATTCCACCGCTGTTTGGAATTAGCATAAGTCAACGGTTTGTAATTTTTATAATCAGATGTTGTTTGCTGGGAGGACCGAGTGTCAATTCATCTGATCTAACTGTAAAAGTTTTCGTATATTGCGTACATTTCCTGACATGCGTAATTTGACGCTAAAGTATAGTCATTCGCCATGAATGGCTGTGGTGAGTGTGTGTTAAGTTCAGTGTCGTGTTTGTGCTCCTTTAGAATAAAAACGGAATCAGGGAGTGGGCTGTAATTCTGGAGGGTATTGAACAGGATCATCTAAAAATCATTAAAGAGACAATAGTTTAGCCTCCTTCCTCGTTCGGCACTCTTCCATCAGCAGCGTCTAAAGCCTCCTGTCTACTGTTGTTAGACACCGTAGGATAATCTGAAATTTAAATCAAAATATTGCCGTACATATTCTGGCAAATTATCTTTTTCGACGTTGGATTTCGAAGTATTGTGTAACTGAAAGTTTTAAAAATTCACAACGGCGTCTTCCACTTCGTCCAGCTACAGAACTATCTCATTGTGCATTACTATTTTGAGTATTTAATTAACTCCTCTACCAGCTAATCCACTGACAAATAGCAGTTTGTTAAAATTTGCACACATTTTTATTCAGCTGCTACTCAAATTAAGCTTAATTAGACAGACTATATATATATATATATATATATATATATATATATATATATATATATATATATATATATAGTATCTGGATGTTTCATTTGTTTGTACTGAACACTTTTCATCTATTAATGCTAGGGATCTTCAATTATCTATAGGCATAATTAAATAATTTCATTTACATACTATGCCGAACATGAATAGGCGAAACTTGATTCTTACACACAGATAAACAATTAAGTTGCAAAGGATGTAATTAATTTTTATCTATATGACGGAGCATACTTAAAATCTAGCAATTTAGTTCATTTACAGCAGACACAGATTGTTTCTCGAAACCAACGTCCGTCTGCAAAACACCCGCGATTGTCTACTACTTTATAGATGAGTTAGTGTGTCAAACATTTGACTTTAAGAATGTAAGCGGGAAGAACATTATAAAAGATTTGAAATCATGTTTAAAGTTTGTACGGAGTCGCTGAGCGCTCTTTTTACCAAACCCTGGATGAGTACAGTCCGCGTAATTTGCTCTCCATTTTAAGCAAAACCTAGTTTTCACTCATTTCAGTGAACTATTGTCCTATAATGCCATAATTTTGCAGTTGCATGTAGTGGTGTATGTGGCTACATTTTCTGTCGATGTATAAGGGGCAGCCAAGTAAAAGCCGAATGTCCCACACAACGTTGACACGGAATGGGCTCCATTCAAGAGTAATCACCACACGAATTAAGAAATTTATCCCAGTGGGAGACGAAGAGATTAATTCCTATTTCTCAGAATGGGGTCAGTCGCCGAGGGCTCGACAACCGCACCTATTCTTGTGCTTCCTCGTCCGACTGACACCGACGCCGCTGCATGTCTTCAGGTAGCCAAACATAAAAATCACACGGTGAAAGATCCGACAGTACGGAGGATGTTTTAGTGTTTCCCACGCAAATCGCTATAGTGTAGCCTTCGTCCGATTGGCAGTGTGGGGTGGACGTTGCCGTGCAACCGGATGATTATGTCCCACAGAATTCCTGAGCGGTTTGATTTTACGGCGTGTCGCAGTTTCTGCAAAGTGTCTCCATAGCGCTGCTTCCACGTTCGAGGACCACTACGAACGAAGAGCCCCTGCAGTCGAAGATGGAGGTCTTCATGACCTTACCGGAACTTGTGTGAACAAGTTTGGTTTTGAAAATTCTTGGCAGATTAAAACTGTGTGCCGGACCGAGACTCGAACTCGGGAACTTTGCCTTTAGAGGGCAAGTCCTCTATCGACTGAGCTACCCAAGGACGACTCACGCCCCGTCCTCAGAGCTTTACTTCTGTCGGTATCTCGTCTCCTACCTTCCAAACCTAAGCTCTCCTGCGAACCTTGCAGAACTAGCGCTCCTGAAAGAAAGAATATTGCGGAGACATGGCTTAGCCACAACCTAAGGTAGGAGACGTGGTACTGGCAGAAGTAAAGCTGTGAGGACGGGGCGTGAGTCGTACTTGGGTGGCTCAGTTGGTAGAACACTTGACCCCGAAAGGCAAAGGACCCGGCTTAGAGTCTCGGTCCGGCACACAGTTTTAATCTGCCAGGAAGTTTCACATCAGCGCACACTACGGTGCAGAGTGAAAATCTCATTCTGGAAGTTTGGTTTTCTTTGGCGGGGGAGATGGAGGATGTCTGCATGTTGGCTGTCCCATTTTCCATCTGACTGTCGGAATGCAGTCAGACGGGATCACCCCGTTGCACGATAACGCCCGTCCCCACCCTACCAGTCGGATGAAGGCAGTTTACATTTTCAGTTCAGAATGTTTTAAATACTGATTATTTTCAGTGTCTCGGTTGAAAAACACTGAAACATCCACCGTACAGTCCGAATGTTTCACCATGTGATTTTCACGTGTTTGGCGGCCAGAAGACAGACATGCGTAGACATAGTCGGATGAGGAACTGCATGAGTGGGTGTGTTAGCGGCTGATCGCGTTCTACGGAACAGGACTTGATCGTCTCGTCTATTACTGGGATAAGTGTCTTAATCCGTGTGGTGGCTACATTTGAATGGAACCATTAGATCGTCCCGATGAGGTGATTGTTCGGTTTTCATTTGACTGTCCCTCATATATCATGAAGACTCAAACAAAAGGATCTGCTTGAAAGAACGCTAAACAGCAGAATATACTGTTGTTTTCATTTTCAATCCAGATTGTTGTAAGTACTGATTATTTTTAGTTTGAATAAAGGTGAGCTCATTGGCTTAATTAATTTAAATTAAAATTATTATTGTTGGTTAACGGCGCTCTTGGTAACGAAACCTTGTACGTAATTAATGTTGATACAAAGGATATTACGTATTTTGTAAAAACTTAATGGAATCTCAGATTGAGACGCAGGTTCGGCTTTCAAAAGCTTAAGTAGCTAACGTTATGGAACGACATAGTTGCGTCGCCAAACAAGTCGCTTCCGTCCTAATTTTAAGGCCCAGAAATTTCTAGTATTACATAATTAAACTTGGAGAACTGAGAGTTTGTTGATCCTGCAAAATAAAACAGATTTCGAAATATACTGGTCGAATTATCATTCATAAAACTTTACAATGGGTCTACTTACATCTGTGTCGAGCCGCTGTCTGAAATGGATGATGGGAAGAATCTGATGTCGCCTTTTTCATAGATACATGACTACACGTTCGTAAAACAAAGTTTAGTACAACATCAGAAGTTTTCAGTTGTTAATTTTCAAAAGACTTTGCCTTTTAACAATATATATTTCTGTACTGTTCACTCAATGGAATCAATAATTTTGCAAATGCTTCAATCGAAATAACATCAGAGATGTTAAGTAGGACCTTATAAGTATTATTATCACACCTCCAAAGAGCTATTCTATCAGGCACAAGGGTTTAATTGTGTGGTTTTGTCAAAAGATGCGTTATATTGCACAATGTGTTGAGAATAAAGTTAGTAGTAAAGAAGTAATAAGTTTGGAGTTAAAAAGTTCTGCCTGATGCGGCAGTTTTACACAATGAACAGCGAACATGTAGTAAGTGATACACTTTTCCCCTTTTTCATATTGTTGGGGAAGGGGATCTCAGCGAAAAAAAATTCATAAAAGGTTGAAATTACGTGTACAGCTTGTTGGAAGTTGCCATGTGCACTCATTCTCAAGTACTGGTTGACTATAATCTGGGTATCTGCGTGTGGTGAGTAACGCAACGTGAAGACATGTATAGAATTTCTAACCGTAATACATGTGTTACTGTGATTCACCTTTACTATAACATAATACTTTGAATGAGGTTATTATTATGACAGCATTTTACTTTTTTTTTAGAAAAAATCGGTCAGTAACTGCGAGATATATATAAAGTCAATTTTTGTATTGCTCCTGGAAGCCACTAGATAAGCATTCTGCTATTAGGAATGTGAACCATGAACCGAGTTAGCCATTTAGTACTGTAACATAGATATCCACAATTTTTCAGATGGTACTAGTAATAGTAACTGGAATACGTGCATCAGCTGCAAAAGTACAACCATTTTTTAACATTGGTGAGTATAAAAGCATTTCAGTGGTCCCAGAAGCAAGAATGCCTTTCAGGTTCTGCACTTGTGCTTCGTAGAGTTTATTGTTTCATAGCAACTTGAAGAAGTAATCAATAAAACTCTCTCAAATGAGAGGAATGGATTTTATACACAAATAAGCTGCTGCAATAAAATGGCTGGAGTGAGGCATCGGAAGGAGAACCATAGTAACATCGGTCAGAGGTAAATGTTGTGAATAGTTCTAGTTTTTCAAACTTTTTCTACATTTACTGCATCTTAAATTCATTGTTTGCATCTGTCTGTGCTGTAAATATTGTAACGAACTGTCCGTATGCCACCGTTTGTAAAGGGTAAATGCAAACACATCTCTCCCATTACTTACTGTAAATTTTGTCGCAACGCCTGCCCACTGTCACAGGGCATCGCACGCACAAATTGCGAGTGAGAGACACCCCAGACAAAAAGGAACATGCACTCTGTTGAGGTCACGCAATACTAATGTGCATGCGTTGGCTACACGCTACGAGATGCCGCGATTTGGAGGAAACTGGTGGGATGGTCGCATTTAAGCCATAATATTCATTTTCTCTTGAAGTTGTAATAAATTCTTACCTGATCTTTTGCAGATAATAACAGTAACTAGTTACTTAACTTCTCTTGCTCAATCTGGGAAATCCTGAGACAGTATAGAATGAAATTTAATGTAAACAAATATGAGATCTCAGTCTCGACTACAAAGAAAGACAGACCAACAACTGAAGAATGCGGAAATTATCAAGTGACTGGGAAGTGTGACAAAGGGAAGAAATGAGAAAGAGATCAAGTGACGTGACAAATAAGCTGAATCATACCCCGCTAAGTATTAGGAGCCTAGTTTGGAACAAAGTCTTCCCACAAACAAAGCAAAGAAGTTATATACACAAGTTACGACATTCCAATACTGACCTATGGATCTGAAAGATGGGAATGAAAAATAGAAATGTAAGCAGGTTATAGGCCTGTTGAACGAACTTCCTCAAAATTAGCATAGGTGTAACAAGGAGACGAAGGGTAAGGAATAAAATGGTAAGGGGAATAGTGAAAGGGGAACCCTTAAAAAGCCGGCTAGGATGGTATGGTCACCTAAAGAGCATAGAAAATAAGAAGATTCCCAAGAAGATACATGAAATGAAGACGTGAAGGAAACGGCCAAGAGGAAGACCAAAGGATAGACGCTACGGTAAGATAGATGTTCGAATGTCTATACGAACGGTCTCTGGTCGTTGCTAAACCGAAGACTTTGTACCCTATGTTCCTAGCTGAAATAGGAACCAAGCACCAACGTTCACTCAAACTGCTATTCTGTGCGCGGCCTTCTCGAACGTATTTGTTACAGCGCTTTCACACCACAATGATAATTGTAATTATTAACTCCCATCACCTTTGAAAATTACAAATGCATGATGACTTTAAAGTAATGTTCCGCTTTGATGTACTTGAAAGACACTCTCTAATTATTATTCTTGCTGTTGTTGTTACTGACAGTTGCAATGATTAGACAGAAGTAAGTAGGTATCGTGAGCCGTATTTGAAGCAAACTATGAAAAGTGCGGAGGAAGGAAAGAGAAATAGGGCGGCATGGGGCAAATAATTTATGTTTCGAAAGCGGGAAAAATTGAGAACTCCTGCACTATGAGACCGAATATCGCCTCGTGGCTTTGAAGGCCGATGACACGCTGAAATGAAATCTGTGGCAACGACCGGACCATGTGCCTAACTGCACGCAGTGCAGCGTTTCTTCGGCGTAGCCCTAGAAGGGGAAAGTTGGCGTCTCGTCGCTCCGGCAGCTTTTAACGTCCAGGAAGATTCTCGGTAGTCATTTGATAGTGTGCTGAGTGGAACTGGGTCCGTCCAGAAGGGACTGGGACGAGGAAAACTCCCCTCCCCTCTCCTGTAACGAACCCGTGAACTCCAGAAATTTGCTCGAGTTAAAATTACTTTGTGAGTGACGCTTCAGCGAGCCGAGTGGTAAGCGGACAGTCGCCAGCCAATCACAGTTCTTCCTCGAGTGCCACGTGATCGCTGTGTTCCCTATTTTGTGGGTTATATGCAGCGCTTTGTAAAGCCTGGCTGGCTGTCAACCGGCAACGCTGCTCCCCACCACTGCAATCTGTCAGTCACGCAGAAGCTGAAAGCACTGGTTGAATAATCAGACAAGTCACGCTTACATACTTTCTAGTAAAGCACAAAAAAGCCTAGATATTGGAAAATTATTAATCGGCCTTGTCTTTTCCAACCTCCACTTAGGCCAACACCATATTGTAATAGCTTATTATACAGCCAAACAAAGATTTATTATGATATTAACTGGCAAATCCCGCACTGGCTATGTATTCATTTAGCCAATTCTGTATTAGAAACGAAATTTCGAATGTACTTCTGTAGTAGACTCGGTGTAAGCTGATCCTGGACGGTTTCTGTATGCTCCGTACAGCTGCTTCCCGAGTCTGCAATTCGATACAGCAAACGTTTATATGACAACGCCTCTTCACAGAACTATACAAGGCTATCGTTTTCGCCTACAGCCGTTTGCGTTTCGCAGTTGAAAACCGTCAAAAGCGCTGCTAGATGTCAGGGATTTCTTTAACTTGGCAAGACTTCGTAAGTGCAATAGTAGTAAGGAATATATGTATTAACTTCACACACGATATGGTATTTTTTCACGTATTTATGACTTCATATCCCAGAACTGTTGAACAATAATATGTTTGTATAGGTACATTCAGCTGTATATGAAAATACTATCTGCGAAATATGTTGCGAATGAATGTAATAGCAAAGACGTTTAAATTTAAACGTCATGGACGATGCGGCAGTTTCTCATGAGTCTTATTGTTTATGACGTGAGATCTCCTGAACCATGTGTCATTCAGTGATATAATTTTGTAGATACACTCAGTGTCAACAGTGCTAACTGTCTGAAAATGTGTTGTGAATAGAGCTAGTGACAAAGAAGTAATAAATTTATACGTGATGCACAATGTGACAGATTTTATGACGTCATATCTCCTAAACTACGTTAGATATTGTTGCTTTAAAATGAACGTAAACAATCTCGACCTCAAGAAACTTTTACTTTTTTTTGAGGCTACGTAACTATTTTTAGCTATGTAACACCAAAAATGTTTCTTGCGGTCAGGACTGTTTACGGTTCTTTTAAAATTATATAAAAAACGCTGTTCTCTAGGAGAAATGTTCTCAAAAAAACTTATTATTGAATATTATGTCAAAAAATAAACACTTAACTATAGAAACAACTACCACTACTTTACAGTTTATTGAACATAATGAGGAGTCTGGTAATGGCAAAAAAAAGTGTACCTTAATAAATGTTATGGGCGTGGAAGGTCAATAATAAGGTCATACTGCTTCTCCATTTGATGACTTGTGTGTAGCACCCGTAACAGTTCTGTCACAGACAACCTTATTACAACATCACATGTCTGAGGCTGGCACAACTTTTTGGCAACCTTCACGACACCTTTATCTCAGATCTAGCCGACAGAGGTTTTTCATCAAAAAACGTCCTTGTAATCTATGTTTTCTGAATGGCAAGGGCCTAAGTACTAGTGTGTTGGCGACTACTCATGGAACATGTACTTGGAGACAGTAAACGTATCATTATTAGCACCCGTAATGTTAAACCGAAACAGCTGTTTAGCGTGGAACAAAAAGGTCTCCTTTAACATCAATCACAGTGAAGAATTGGATGTGTTTCGCATGTCAGAATCTGACAAATGTTTGGTGCAATGAGAAAGGAAGCCCTGGATACGTCTGGTTGTTGTTCCAAAGCCCCACTGTCGAGAAGTATGATCCATGTGTTATTCAGAATTCGTCCCATCGACAGGTCTCATTCTTACACCAAAAGACAGAGCAGATTTCAAACTATGCAATGGTGATAAAATATCATCTTATGTACATCTCTCGCTATTGCACCACTGCCTTCAGTTTCAATCGGCACCACGGCCACACGTGATGCGGTAAGAAAAATATTATATATAAGTGGAGCAGAGATGAAAAGGAGGTAACAGTAGGATGATACGGGCCGCAAACTAGGAAATACACTGACAAAAGCGACTTCGCCAAAGAGCAGATAACTGGCTTTAGGCTGGAAACGAACGTCTACAAAACGGTAGGCTGTTCGTATGCTACTCTTATGAACATCTATGGAAAGTGGTTGAAGGATGGTGGAACCACGAGTAGTTGACAAAGTGTTGGACGTCCACGGCTATCAGAACGTGGAGGTCAAAGGCACGCCCGCACTGTGCAGCGGGATAGTATGCAATGCTGGTACAGGCATATTACAGCTGGATAACTGTCCGTCATAGGGCCGGAATCGTGCTACAATGGTTTGAAGAATATGAGAGTGAACAGATTCGCATGATCTGAACCCAACGGAATGCACCTGAGATACTATTGGGCGCTAGCTCCGAATCGGCAAACTGCCAGACAGTAATTTACGAGCATTGCGTGAGCTGTGCGTAGACATCTGGCACTGCATACCTCAAGAAACCTACTAAATATTTGAACAGTCCACGGCAAAGACCTGTTGTATTTCGTTACAAAGATCGACCAACAAACTTTTACCGGTCATAATATTTTCGTACATCAGTGTACTTAAGACGCTCGGACTTCATCTAGTTGATCACAATTATAGTGTTGACGTAATTTCATTCATGAAAACGTCTTCAGAAAGACACTTATTACGTCAAATACCCAACTCGCTGCCGCATTTCTGTTACGCTAGTTCTTCTAAGCGGTAGTCAGTCCTTATGTAAACCTTTGACTTGATGGTACGTATTCAGAGCCTGGACATCGGATATTGGGTGTCCTATTCATAAGGCACCCACGGTCTGACCATACAAAATGAGCTGATACCAGGCGCCTTGTCTATCTGATGTCTGGTACCAGGTACACTGACTTCAAACATTCGCTTTGCTGATGGGAGTGGATTCTATCCAATGCAGCAGCTGCCTCCAAATCAAGTGCTCTCCGGTCTCGTTCTGTCCTATGTATAATCCTGTGTTTGGTCTGACTATGGATCACCTCACTTGACTGGTCCCGGATCATGGAAGCATGTGAAACCAGCATGGTGAGAGGTAAACTACGGTCTGATACAAGAATACGAAGAAGCAAAAACGCTTAGGAGATAAAGGCTTTAATGTTTCCCGATAACACAGAGATTTTTTCAAGGACTTGGTAGGTCAGTTGAACGAAACGAAAACATGGTTTTGAAAAATGGTTCATATCTTAGCAGAACTGAACCGTTTCATGGGATGTAACCATATATATATATACTGTTTACGTAAGTTCAGTAACACACACATTATTCACTGTTAGACATCACTGTACAGACAATTTTGCCTATGAGACTGTTTCTAAGTTTTTTTGTTTCATTAAATGAGAGGGAAGTCTTGAATCTGTATGTTGATCCAAAGGACACTGAACAAAAAATCGCAACACCAAAAAGTAATTAATGTATAGTAATGAAATTGCGGGACTACATTTGTCTAGGTAACATATTTAAGTGGTTAACATTCCAAGATCACGGGTTCTTGTAAGCGCGTGATAAGCCCTTACAAATGTGAAATACTAGTATATTAATAACCGGCGTTACCGCCAGAATGTCGAATGCAAGCACGAAACGAGCTTGCAATGAATTGTACAGGTGCCGGATAGCAGTTTGTGGGTGGAATTCCACGCCTGTTGCATTTTGTTGGTCAATAGAGGACAATTTGTGGATGACGCTGGAGTTGTGGTCCAATGACATCCCATGTGTGCTCTATTGGAGACAGATCTGGTAATCGAACAGGCCGAGGTAACATATCAACACTCTGAAGAGCATTTTGGGTTACAACATCGGTATGCGGGGAAGAGATGTCCATGAATGGTAGCACAACATGTCGAATCAACACGTTCACGTACAAATTTGCAGTCACTAATGCGTGGAATAACCGCGAGAGTGCTCCTACTGTCATACAAAATTACATCCCAGACCATAGCTCCAGGTGGGGATCCAATATGCCTAGCACGCAGACAGGTTGGTTGCTGGCCCTCAACTGGCCTGCTAACCAACAAACAGCCTTTACTGGAACCAAGACAGAACGAGCTTTCATCAGAAAACACAAGAAACCTCCAAGTTGTCCTCCAATGAGCTCTCACTTGACACCACTGAGGGAAATACATATGGTTTGGGATCAGTAGAGTGCACGCTACAGGTTGTCTGGCTCAGAGCTGTTCTTGAAGTAACCGATTTGTAGCATTTCGTTGTCTCACTGTGGGGGCAACTGCTGCTGTAATTTCTGCTGCATATGGAGTATGATGCGCCAGAGCCCTCGGTAGCGCTACGTGGCTGTCTGGAATCCCGTCTTCTTGCGACCAAACGTTCCCGTGACCACCGATTGCAACAATCATGAACAGTGGTAACGTTCCTGCCAAGTCCTTCTACAGCATCGCAGAAGGAAAATCCAACTTCTCGTAGCCCTATTACGCGACCCCATTACAACGCCGTGAGGTGTTCAAATGGCTCTAAGCACTATGGGACTTAAAATCTGAGGTCATCAGTCCCCTAGACTTAGAACTACTTAAACCTAACTAGCTAAGGACATCACACACATCCATGCAAGAGGCAGGATTCTAACCTGCGACTGTAGCAGCCGCGTGGTTCCGGACTAAAGCTCCTAGAACCGCTCGGCCACAGCGGCCGTCTCCACAGGTAACTTATGCTTACGACTGACAGAGCATGTACCTAAAGCAAACCTGATTTGCATCCTCACAGTAACACTACTAGCGTTACTCTTATGCGACTGGCACGAAACTTTAAACAAATCATCCTTCAGCCGTAGAAACATGCCTACCAACTTTCGTGCATGGCGCACAGTTCCTTTTTGGTGTTGCGATTTTTATTCCGTAAGTGTATTAATGTCTACTGCACTCTGAATGCAAACGTGACTCAGTTTATTTTTAACTCGCTTCTACTGCCAGTTTCATTTCTGTGATGAAGTATGTATTTAAGTAAACTTGCGCCTCGTAAAGTACGAAAGTGGCGCGTGACGCATTTGATCACAAGAACTGCAATTCATAAATTACAAGGAAAACCAAGCAACACAATTTTTTCACGTCTATTTGTTACGTACTCTCATAGGACAACGGCAAAAACCGACGCAACTCTACGGTATCTTTGTTTAGTGGTATTTACGCAGATTACCTGTACCAGTAAATGGAATGGTTCCTAAATCTCCCATTATCGCTCCATTGGTTTTATACGTCTTTAAAACAGCAATTGCAACGAATTTATGTAGATATTCATGACGTTTCAGTGAATTGAAGCAGTCAACAACATCTTCCTTTGACTACTAGATGTAAATAAAATCTGCGAAGTTCTTTCACATGTGCTTGCGATTACATTTTCGTTTTGGCTACACTGAAGTAGCTGAAAGTCAAAACTTGTTTACTGTTCGTGATTTTCATGTGACACTCCCTTGTTGTAGACAGTGACAGTTATTTTGGAGAAAACAGCTCGTTCGTGGTGGTGGTAGAGTTTTTTGATAATCTCTACAATGTTAACAACTGTCATTTACGTATCTGACTTCACCATGTTTTCTGTTTTCTACTGTGCGGATTCCTCTGCCATAACAGTCAACTACGTTGCACATAGAAAGGTTTCCACTCTGCTGTTAAAGGTCTGCGACTGAATCGATCAGGAAAGCTTAGACAGAAAATTATCTCGGTATGTTCACGGAATGGCTTTACTAAGTCGCCTCACAACTTTATTGACAGGCATGTTAGCGAGCACGCATGCGCGCCGCTCGTGATGCGATAAGATAGATCTTATCTCGAAGGGAGAGCAGCTAGTTTCGTGACGTCACCTGGCGTGCTCTGCCCTGTGAGCGCAACGACACGCAGCTCTGTTTTCCGAAACGCAAGTTCAGGAAAACACATAAATGTCAAGGCATGCCGGGTCGCTCATCCCAGTCTCTTTCTCGGCAGAACTACGCATTAACTCTGCATACACCTTCCCCTGTACAAAACTGCACAGTTATTACCCGTGTAAGATGATAAATCATGACTCACATGTAATGGAGATCTATTCTCGCTATGTGAATGAACGCCGTGGTACCTGTGTTTACACCTTTAAATATGAAGAGCAACCCTTCTGACAAGGAGCATGTGGAGTCCATGGTGCTGCTCTAATACCAGGTAGTTCCACACTTCATTAAAACTACGAGGTGTTGCACTACGTGTGGGATTTGTATCGAAGAGTCACGGGGGTAGCATTATTCACCTAGTCTGCTCATTCTACTGACATCGCGTGCATCTGAAATGGTGTGCGGTTGGTCACAAACTTGTCTGTCGCGCTTCTCCTGGAGTGAATCAAATTATTTACACTGAGCGATAAGGTGCAGTGATGGTACACTAGTATCTTGGAGGACGGTGGTTCGAATTCCCCTTCGGCCATCCAGATTTAAGTTTTCCGTGATTTTCCTAAATTGCTTATGGTGGATGTCGGGGTGGTTCCTATGACAAGGCATGGTCGACTTCGTTCGTAATCTTTTTCCAATCTGAGCTGTTGTTAAGTCTCAAAAGGCCACATTGTCGACGTGTAAACTCCAAAATGCTTCCTTTCCATCAAATACTAAGTGGAATGCAGGAGGGTAATGTCCTTGACAACCGCCGACATTTCGACTCGTGAACTTGCCACCACTTTCAAAGCACAAATGCAATGGAAACTGAAACCCTCGATGGACAGGACAGCGCCGAACTGGAAATAAAAAAAGACGGCGAATGCAGGAGAACAACGCACAAAGTAAACAAGTGGCGCCGCAACACATATACATATTTGTAAATTCGATACTGCAGGAAAAGTTCAAGTTTCATGTTGTTTTCCTCTGTGGCGAATAGCTGTATCGTTCCGTACTGAGGATAGATGTGCTTCGCAGCTGAAGTGAGATGACAGCACAGTTTCGTTTTTGTTGCGGTGTGAAGAACATTATTGCTCCAATATGTGTTAAAATAATGCATCACATTAATTGTCCTGCCATTTGACTCATAAAGTAACGGATCCGTTTTGTTCTTGTTATGCAGAAATCCATTTTACTTAGCATTAGTTTGCTCCTGGACATAGCTACTACTTCAGCTTCATTTAAGGGTTGATTGTACAGCTTCTGCCTTTTCTTGGGATTGTTTGGACGGTGCTCTTTGGACCGAGTCTAGCTGCGTCTCAGCATGACACTTGGTTGCGACTGAACGTTTTCATGAGTTCCAGTCCGATATTCTGTGATCAAATTTTTAGATGACGCTGCCTTATTCGCACTGTGGAGAGGTTATAACATTGTACCGCAGACCAAACGCGATAAGACATACGTTTTACAGAGCAATGTCGGTCGTTACGTTTATGTAAGGCAGTGAAAACTAAATGTTAATTAAAAGAAGGTACGAGAAGCCTCGAAACTTTGAGATGAAGACTGTAAAAACAGTTAGAGGAAACTTTAAATGACAGAGAGAGAGAGAGAGAGAGAGAGAGAGAGAGAGAGAGAGAGAGAGAGAGAGAGAGAGAGAAAGAAAGAAAAAAATGTAGAATGAACTGGATAACACATCTACAAAGAAAAAATGGATAGTCAAAGTTATCTTAATTAAATTCAGTCAGATAGATTAATTGGCAGGCGAAGACGACGGCAATGGCGAGAACGACAGATTAATATTTCAGATTATAAAGTCGTCCGCGTTATGTTCCACTTCAATTTTTCATACACAATCTATGTTTCAACCCGTATGCTTCGTTCTTTAGGATAATCTGGTGTCCCCAGTTAGCTGATCACTGATCAGAACCTCAAGACTAGTCGAAAAGTCGATTTTGTAAGAAAAAAAGTGAGAGGAACGTAATACAACGTAACAGCCTGCCCGGGGACAGGGTGTTGTCCTCGTCATTTCATCCTCAACATCATCGTTCGTGACAGTGGCTAGATTGGACTGTGTAAAAACTGTACTGCGTAAAAATTTGAACTTTGAACGGGCGGTGATGATCACGCAGTTGAGCGCCGCAATAACCAAACACTATCATCATCATCATCATCATCATCGTCGTCGTCGTCGTCGTCTTCGTCAGCGTGACAACCTAGAAGATTTTATTTAAGTTGCACATTTTCTTGGGCGTGATCTGATGTTTACTGATAAGTAAAAATTTTTGTAGCCAAGGTCGTGTGTTGAAATACTTTTATTTGATCAGTGACCAGGTTTTTAACACGTCTAGCTGTCATCTTCGGATATGCTGGAAATAATGGTATTCTACATGAATCGTACAACCAAACCGGGAGATCTCGTTAGTACGATTCATGCACAGTACTATTATTTCCACAGTATTCGAATATGGTTGCTAGACTTGTCGATACCGGTCACTAAAGGAATAACAATATTTAGTAACTGAATCTTGCCTGAAAAAGTTCTTGTACATCATTAGAATGTTGTTACCTTTATTGACAACGGCCACGAAAGGCCTCGAGTTGTTTTTCTTTTTTCGTATTTATGCCACTAGAGAGCTACACCAATAAGTTATCTGTTTAATTTTGTAGCAGTGACGAACTTACTTCCGAGTTATAGTTTCACGTGGAGTCCAAGTAGGTGCGCTGAAGTAGATGCCCCCTGAGAATCAAATTTATTTTAGGAAGCTAGCAGATATCAGCAGTTTCTACAGAATTCGTAGTTTTAATGCTGCGACCTTTCTCGTGTGGTTAAACTATGAGCTCTCGTTGCCAGTAAGGGAACAGCAATTGCTGGCAAATGATTGAAAGATTGGATTGTGTCTCAGTAGACGACGTCTGCATCTGATTTCCGTCAAACGTCCGCTGGTCGTTACCCGTCACTGATGGCGTAACGAGCAGCTCATTTTTTTCCCCCTTCGTGAAGCAGCGAATCATCGGCGCTTGTTACGCGGGACAGTTTTTATGACGGACGCTGCAGCTGACAGCAGGTTGAGCCGAGTGACGAATGACTCCCGGAACTTCCTCACTTCAGATCGGGCGCGGTCGAACTGCTAATCATTTCTGCACAGTTCAGTTTGTTTCTATTGCACGTTCGCTTTTTATGTGACCCATTTTTCTAATACGGAGGCTTCCAATGTTTCACTCTTCTTCCTAGCTTACCCATTCAAAAACTGTTTGGAAAATGACTATAGGTTAATCTCTGTTTCACTGCTAGCATGGGATGCTGTTACTCTTGATGTTGCACCTGCTCGTTCCAAAAGACGTCGCCGTACCATATGAGTCCGAATTCTGCAACTTTTCTATAAGAAGTAGTACTTTAAGAGTATCCCTTATGTATTCACTGTAGCTCGGTTTCACGAACACATCAGGATGTAATAACTGAAATACAAGAAAGGGTTCATGATTATGATGAAAATTCTGGGGTAAGGATAACAATGATAAGAAACTTTATTGACATTGTTGTGCTCAATCAAAGTGGACCTATTCAATGGAATGAACAGTCAACTGGATATAGAATCGAAGGTAACGCGAAAGTAATGAGTAATGGAGATGAGATGAGCGTTAATTTTATCAAAATCGAGGACCATGGTGTATACGAAGAAATTCTGTCCACTTTGAATTAAAATAAGGAATGATAGGCGTAGTAGGATGGATATAAGATACAGACTAGCACATGCAAAGAGAGCATTCCGCACTACAAAGCGTCTAAGACATAGGTCTTTACTCTGATGAAAAATTTCAGAGAATTTATTTTCTAGAGCACATCATTGTTTGTGTTTCATGGATTGTTGTGAGAAAACCGGAAAAGAAGAAAATTAGTTTCATAGGTGGATGGGTGCTGAATATTAAGTCGTCTGATAAGATAAGAGACGAGAATGTCCTCCGCAGACTGGTGACAAAAGAATTTTGGTAAACAGTGACAAGAAGAGATAGGGTGAAAGGGTGCCATGTAATATGTTCCACATTCCTAGTGGAACCAGTAGAGAGTAAAAGCTATATAAGGAAGAGGGAATACATACAACAAGTAACGGAGGATGTTGGTTCAGTCGATCACCGCGTCAGAACGTATTATAACCGATTGTGTCTCTTTGTCGGATAACAATCCTGTGAACGTGCCAGTCTTAATCCCAAATGTTTTCTTCCTATGAATAACATTAGCGTCTGCAGCTGTTTCAACCGATGCTATTACTGAGACTAAGCACTGAATTTTTTTGGTCTTAGCAGTTTAGTTCTGTGGACCCTGATATCTTCATCGTCCAGTCTATATCTACTCAAATCGAAGTTGTGCAGTATATCTTTGCTCTCACATGATTACCAGAAGTTTACAGGCAACACTAGTTTGCGTTATGTTTTTTCACACAAAGGTTGGTAATATTAACGGTTCAAGACAGCGTCTTAAATTGTGCGTATGAATCCTTTGACGTCTAACGAAAATGCTTGCTAGAAACATTAAAGCAGAATCTTTGAATGGTGTGCTCCGGAACACTTATGCTTGCCCTAGCATTGTAACCTTTCTCCATATCTGCCACAGATTTCGACCATCTCAGTTTCCAAGGTGCTCGTCGTAAGGTACGGAGCTACTATAATTTGCCCTTTTTAAGATTTTAATAGCCTTAATGGCAACAAAAAATAAAATTACAATTTTCCGATCACCGGTTTACTGGTAACCGTTCTCAGATCTTGCCTGCAGGATAATCAGTACCTATGTACAATACTGGCCGCAACACCATCGTAACTCAGATCAAGCTTACTAAAATGTTAATAACTAACTACAATGTTGGCCATAACGCCATCGTTACTAAGTATAAATCGTCAACACCTGACGACTATTGAAATATTAATAGATAATACAGATAGCTGTATTTCTTTCACCCGTCGATGTCAGCTCCTACAAATTTGCCCTTTCTCAGGATCACCTGACGCCAGTGCATTTTCCCACTGGCGGTCCGAATGGCTACAAGAATTATTCCTCTTTGGCCTGCTAGATGCGAGAAAAACAATGCTCTGACCACGAAATCTAACACATCCTCTGCTGGTTTGAAGTAAGAGCTTCTTGACAACTGCTGAATCTCTTTCAGGAGCACGACAGAAAGTAAGGATTTCAAAGTGGTGGGGGAAATATCAACATTCGGAGAAATGGGTAGGTCCACCTTTGGTCATTCTTAGAAGTGGACAACATGGAAGTCTCTCAACAGACTACGTGCTAGTATCACGAGATTGATCAACTAGCAGAACTTGGTCCTTCTTGTGCAGCGTTTTTGCAACGGTGGTTCTGTGCAACTAATAACCATTTACTATAGTGTTCTTCATCTCTATCCACATGCACCCTGCGAGACCTGATGTGGGGGACAGCGAACGCATTAATCGTGGCCAATTTCCTGTCAATCAATATATAACTTGATATTTTGTATTTCTGACACGATAATGGACACTGGCTGTACGTTTTTTGCTCATTAAAGTAAATTTTGTCAGTGTTGTGTCCTGTATCGGCACATATGACGTCAGACTTAACATTAACATTACCTCATGGGGCAAAGCCGACGTCTGGAATCGGTACGTTGAACTCGTCCCACGAACGATATTGGCTGTCACTACTACTCGGAAGAAAGTAACGAGTGGAGGTCTGAAATAGGTAACTGGTCACTCCATGAGAAGGATATTATCATCCATGACAAAGTCATCACAATGAATAGTTGGATGATGGCGGGCAGCTTCGCCCACGAAAAGAAACTGGATCAGCTGGATCTCTGAAAGCCGTGCCAGCCGTTGGCATACTCCGTACCTCTTGGTGTTAACACCGCTCCTCCGACCAATAGCCATGTAACCAGATCTCTCTTCACATCAGGACCCACGAATACCAAGCTGATGTTTTATCAGGCTGTTACTGATTTCTTATCAGGCTGTATCGACAACCAGTTTCCCTCGCCATTCATTCATGGCTCAATCTCGAGATTTCTTACTTCATAATAAGCTGGTCCACCTTGACGCTGCTGTGAATGGGTAAGACACTGTTAGATGCCTGGAAAATAGTGTCAGCTGAAGATAATTTCAAACCGAAGATTAGACAAACTGAGTACCGGTGGTTCAGAGCGTCTGTACTCTGTTTCCGGTACACACTCTGCACGGAGACTTCAACTCATGAGGCAGTGAAGTCCAGTGAAAGTTGTCTCACAGTTGTCGTCGGTTTCCGTCCTGGTATTCGTCGCAATGTGGAGCCTGTGGTGAATATTTCTTCTCAAAAGCTTTAATGTAACTTATTTGTCAGGACTGCAACTTTTTAAAATGATATCACTGGTTTATAATGAGCTAGAAATCACCTTCATATCGTAAAATACCGTTACAGAGTGTATGACAGGTTTGTGACAGTAACTGAATATACAACATGTGACGCGTTACACTCTATACGATATTTTAAGATCTGACGTTGGTTGTTAGCACAATTTAAACTACTAAATTATTTTATACATTCGTGATCAGGACAAATAAAAGTTATATTAAAAATTAAGCTCGCTGTTTCCCATTCTTGACCACGGCAAGCCTTATAAAATCAAAAATTTGCATGTCAGTAAGACTGCTGACTATGTATGGCCTGCTACAAAGTGTCTGAAGACCTATCCTCCAAACCAGGACTAGCCGGCCGCAGTGGCCGTGCGGTTCTAGGCGCTGCAGTCTGGAGCCGAGCGACCGCTATTGCCGCAGGTTCGAATCCTGCCCCGGGCATGGATGTGTGTGGTGTCCTTAGGATAGTTAGGTTTAATTAGTTCTAGGCCGCTGATGACCTCAGAAGTTAAGTCGCATAGTGCCATTTGAACCAAAACAGGACTCACATCGCTTCTTTATGGAAGACAGTTATAAATTTCCAAACCCAAAACGAAAGTGATGACATTACTGAAACACTTAGGGTTTACTGCAATTTGTAACACTTTTTTGTAAATCTAGCAACTCTTCTACGCAGGGAATACTCCCATCTGTCAAGAAAGACATAATTTGTATTTTTCGGGGAAACTTAGGACATTTCCGTTAAGTGATCACCTTCTGTCTTTCCATTACTCTCGTTTCCTGGATATGCGTAACGGTTGAGCACTCTGCCAGAACATCTAATGCAGCAAAAGTATCTTAAATAATGGATTGTGGTGACGCACAATGCGAATGCTACAAAGAAAACACTACCGTAATTCTCAAAACATTTTTCGATTTGTTTATCTTCTTTTTAGTGCATAGTATAGAACGAATAAAAATTCATCTGTGCTGAATTTGACTTGTATCAGAAGGGCTAGGAAACTGTAACTGACAATGTGACCCACGTATATAAATAGTGTGAAGTAATTCTTGTTGAAAACTTGTAGCATTGAAGCGGTTACTGAACATTTAATGTTACGAATAAGATTGTAAAGCCAAACAAATACCGTTTCGTTACTACGAAAGTAAAACCAGGTCACGTGTCAAAATCTCTGTCCTCTTCTGAGCAATTGCACAGCCGCTACTGTAGAATGTCCGTACTTGTAGTGATATTATAAAGTGGTTACGTCAAGAAGTATCACAGGAAACAAAATCGAACGAAATTAAAACCAACGATTGGGAAAATACGAAAATTGTGAGCATATTTGGTAATTTTGGTCATAACAATTAGCTGGAAAATAATAGCTGCGTGAGAATTCCCTGTTTTCTTTAAATATCATAATCAGGCGGTCATCGTCTCAGTCCTGTAAGAATTATTGTAAGTAACAAAACTGTTTCACCTGGAATCAGGTTATAGAATGAATAGCAATTTTAGAGTAATTGGCTATTTACTTTCTAGATATCTGATGTAATCGAATCACTAAATGTTAAGACAGAATTGCGGAAACTCCAGGACGTGCTCACATAAAACAACTCTTATACCAATAACTTTTTTAATGTAAGAGCATACTGAATGTGAATTCTGTTTGTACTGTGAAATGATACAAAATACAGTGCTGAAATTCGTACCCATTTAGAGAAACGTTACTTTTAGATGGTAGGTGCGCGAACAGTGGAAACGCTTGAAGTCAGTGGGTTTATTGGCTTTATTATCGTAACATGCTTTGCCGAATGGTGTGGGATCAATTGACAATGTCACTGCCTTTGAGCGATCTTTGGACGAAAATACTCTCCTGCATGCTCACGTATACAATTTTTCCAATTTTCAGTTATGGACACATCTTAAATTCATAGACTGAACGAACTTTCTTCATGGACTTATTAACAAGCAGTTTTCAGTCAGCATTGCTACGCCATGCCTCTATGTTTGCTTCGCATAAAATTTCTATTGACAGAACTACGCATTTTGGTGGCAGCGTGACAAAAAATAGCTCGGTGCTTTGTTCAGAACTGGATGCTCTGCTTTCTCCGAAAACCTATTTATGACCTCATCGCACTTCCACGTAAAGACTATTTCGGAATCAGTGAACCACCTCACTAAACAGTCTTCTGAGTTCCTGCACGTATCTCACTGAAATGAAAGATATTTTACACTCTTCAAAACGGTTGTGGTATGCAATATAAGTGGAAATATGTGCTGATTGATTGATATGGTTTTTTTTGTATACAGTACCACAATGATCTACCAATAGATAAATCTAACATTTTCAATCTAATCGCTAATCATCAAGCAACATAAATATTATCATTGCAGCTTAAATGGCATCATTACTGCGATGTCATCAATAACGAAAATAAAATTACAAGAAGGGGTTGTCAAAACGGTAAAATTCACTTAGTCTCTCGCACAATCCTATTACAACATCAATTTTCGTACTCTCTATTGTTTTGTGGAATGCAGACTGTTTCATAACAGCATTTTACAGTTTTGCCATTAGCAGCTCACGATGTTAAATAAAAATGATTTCCTTTACATATTTATGAGCTGCGAGACCCTACCTAAGATCAAAGACTGTTTTAACTAGTTAAAAACTACATTGTGATTTTGTTCATAGTTGTACTTCAGAAGCTGCAGAATATTTCAATAACGGTAAAAACTTCGTCGTCAGCTGCACAATAAAAAACCTTTATTTAGTTCACTTTATTGGTTTCGACTATTTATACTGTCATCTTCAGAAGTGAATTAGTTTCGTATCACTTGAAAGCCAACGTCAAATTAAAACTTGGACAGTGGTGCCCTACAAAGGATTTGCAAAAAACACGTACGTAAAGCAGGTATGTTAGAAACGAACGTACAAAGATTGAACAGCAGAAGTAAAACAAGTTAAGCTTAAGAGACACACATAACTTTGCTATAGAATCAATAAAACTGAGTGACACGCTAAAAACACCTATGTGCGGTGAGTGGCAAACAATTATCTATCCGTGCCAACATAGTACATAGTATGTGTCACAAAGGTCAACCACCAGACTGATGATATCAATGGCATTGAACACGCCTATATACGAAGTGGGAGAGCTGGTGTAAGTGCAAGCTGTAATAAATTCTGTGGCAAACGAAACATAACTATGCATTAAACCTAATAAAACCATATAAAAGTATTAATACGGTTTACTGCATGATTATAAGCTTTGTATTACATACTATGTACGATGTGGAATTTGACAATCAATAGTTTGCCGCTCATAGCACATGACATATATTTTTAGTGTGTATCCCTCTGTTTTATTGATTCTGCAGCAAAGGTATGTTGTAGCTCTTAAATTTAATTTACATCTGTTTTAACAAACTTGTTGTACTGCTGCTGCTCAATCTTTGTACTTTTGTTTTTAACATACCTGCTTTATACATGGAGTTTTTGCCGATCCTTTGCAGGACACCATCGTCCAGTTCTCGTTTTGACGTTGGCTACTAATGATTTGAATCTATTTCACTTTTGAAGATGAGAGTTGAAACTGACGGAACCGGTAAAGTGTACCAAATAAAGGTTTCCTTTTGCAACTGACGACTGATTGTTTATCTTTATTGTCAGAAACTATATAGTTTCATTTTTATTTCTTATGCCTCCAATACAGGCTTGGTTCGATGACCTCTCTTGCAAATTTCATTTTTCCGTATCCAGAGGTTATTTTCTGTACAACGCAGATGAATAGCACTCCCAGAACCCATCAACATATCCCAATCAGTTTTTATTTAAAAATTTGGTCCATGAATCTTACCACTGAACGTGTGTTCTTTTAAACATTTGTTCAAATGTTTCATTTGTTTTCATGTCCACTACTGCTCTGGGAAGTACTAGAAGTGTCTAGAGAATGTCTTGGAATAGTAGTGTGTAAAGGTAGGATGAAGCAAACAGCTTCGTGGAATGACACAGTCAAGGCAGCCTGTAAAAGGAAAAAGAAGGCGTATAAAAAATGGCTACATACTAGAACTGAGGTAGACACAAAAAGTTATGTTGAAGAAAGAAACAAAGCCAAACAGATAATTGCAGCATCCAAGAAGAAATTTTGGGAAGACTTTGAAAACAGGTTGGAGACTTTGGGTCAAGCTGCTGGAAAACCATTCTGGAGTGTAATTAGCAGTCTTCGAGAGGAAGCTAAGAAGGAAATGACAAGTATTTTGGGCAGGTCAGGAAAACTACTGGTACATCCTGTTGATGCCCTGGTCTGATGGAGGGAATATTTTGAAGAGTTGCTCAATGTAGGTGAAAATACGGTCAGTAATGTTTCAGATTTCGATGTACAATGGGATAGGAATGATGATGGAATAGGATCACGTCTGAGGAAGAGGAGAAAATGGTCAATAGATTGCATTGCAATAAAGCGGCTGGGTTGGGTGAAATTAAGTCGGAACTCATCAAATACAGTGGAATGTCAGGTCTTAAATGGCTACACAGGATAATTGAAATGGCCTGGGAGTCGGGACAGATTCCATCAGACTGGACGAAATAGAAAAGATTGTAACAACTACGGAGGTATCTATTTAATCAGCGTTGTGGGTAAAATCTTCTCAGGTATTGTTGAAAGGAAAGTGCGAGTATTAGTTGAGGACAAATTGGATGAAAATCAGTGTGGGTTAGGCGACTTAGAGGTTGTCAGGACCAGATCTTTAGCTTACGGCAAATAATGGAGAGGTGTTACCAGTGGAACAGGAAATTGTACCTATGCTTTATAGATCTAGAAAAGGCATATGTCCGGGATGGTAGGAGGAAGTTCTAAACATTTATGGTGGTGTATGTTTGTTCTATATCGTGTCTAACTACCACTTTCGCGCAATGACGCTCTGAGCGTGTTTTTTAGGGAATTGACTAGTTTGAACCTGGGACCTGTTGCTGGTAAAGAGACGCCAGACCACACATGACATGTAGAATTCAGAATATTTCAGTGAGACTAGCGATGATATAATCAAATACTTAATGATCTCAGCGTCAGGTCCACTGCACTCCCTGTACAAGAATCTTAATACTAACTAAATTTAGTTTCAAGGCTTTCCTATTTTTAGTTAGCTGGTAAAATAACGCCGAAAAAGCAGTTAAGTTTACCATTGGAAATTTTATTCTACTCACAAAACATTGTTTATTAATTGCAGTATTGATAAAAGGAGATGTTTTAAAACAGGATGGTAAAAACCAACTGCGTTCAACAAAAATGTGAATGAATCCAGAATGAGATATTCACTCTGCAGAGGAGTGTGCGCTGATATGAATCTTCCTGGCAGATTAAAACTGTGTGCCCGACCGAGACTCGAACTCGGGACCTTTGCCTTTCCCTGAATGGGTTTCCAAGTTCTACAATCGATCGAAGGATGACCTATGCCATATAACATCTATAATCTAGGTTTAAATTAAGTTTCACAAAAGAGAAAAACTATCAAAATGGTCTACAGTGACCCTCAGTTATCTTTAATAACTTATGTAACTTGTCGTGAATTACAGTGGCTGATGTGGCTTCTCAATAACTATATAACAGAAAAATCATCGCGTTTCAGATCTTCACTTCAAGTGGCAAATGTGAACACCATGAGTTTTAATTAACCATCGACACTAGTATTACGCAAAAAGGGAGTGTAACAGATGAGACTTCTGCAGTTGTGAGTGAAGCCTTATCCGCTCAAAAATGCGGCATCGCGTGCGTTCATTACCTTGTCGGTGTTTGTCAGGGGCGGCGGCCGGCGCAGCTCCGCTAACCTCGCCGCCTTGGAAGCAACTCCCCTCTAACTTCTCCTTACTACAATTTACCGAAGTTGGTTTAAAAAAACTGTCTGGCAGTGTTTTCATCTGACCAATCAGGGTCTCAATGTTAACCTTAAGCTCCGCCTACAGAACTTCTGTCTATCCAATGAGAAACGTTATACTTTTCGTGGTGGGGCAATGTTTTTAAAGTTTGCTGCGTAACAGAGACGCGAAAAAGTCTCACGCTAAAACCTGCAGCTGGTGTGGTCCTTTCAGCGTTATCGTAAGATCTATACTGTTCTTCTGGAGGGCTCTATCTTTTAACATGGGCTGGGGGGTGGTCCTAATGTAACAGACACGCAAAAATGTCTGACGCTAAAACTTGCGGGTGGTAGTGGTCCTCTTTGTGTTATCGTAAGATCTATACTGTTTTTCTGGAGGGCTCTAGCTTTTAACATGGGGGGGGGGGGGGGGGAGGAGGGTGGCCCTTGACGTAACAGAGACGCGAAAAAGTCTCATGCTAAAACGTGTGGGTGGTAGTCTTAGAGGTAGGCTAGTGACGTGGGTGTCCAGTCCGTCCCTTATCGTAGGGCCTTCTAGCTTAACACGGTTCTGCTCTCGGCTTCTGTTCTCGTTTCTCCCCTCGGAACTGCGTCGGTCTCACAGTAGGAAGGTACGACATGCATTTAGGCATTCTTGTGTTAGTCTGTGGTATTCCATTTGCTCACTCGTTACTCGTATTACTTTGGTTAATTTAATGTCACGATTTATTCGGAGCTATGTGACATACTACTGGATTTGCTTATCATGTCAGGGTTTTCATGGAAGGTGTTGGATTTGCCTGACACCTTACAAAGTTATTGTCTGCTCTACTAGATTATGGAATAGGAGGCAGACTTTTGCAAGCAATTAAAGATCTTTACATAGAGAGTCAGGCAGCAGTTAGAGTTGATGGTAAATTGAGTTCATGATTCAGAGTAGTTTCAGGGGTAAGACAAGGCTGCAACCTCTTTCCACTGTTGTTCATATTATTTATGGATCATATGTTGAAAACAATAGACTGGCTGGGTAAGATTAAGAGATGTGAACACAAAATAAGCAGTTTCGCATATGCGGATGACTTTGTTGTGATGGTAGATTCGATTGAAGGTTTGCGAAGTAAAATTTCAGAGCTAGATCAGAATTGTAAGGGCTATGGTATGAAGATTAGCATCTTCAAAACGAAAGTAATGTCAGTGGTGTAGAGATATAAACGGATTGAGTGCCAAATAGGAGAAACAAAGTTAGAACAGGTGGACGGTTTCAAGTACATAGGATGCATATTCTCACAGGATGGCAACATAGTGAAAGAACTGGAAGCGAGGTGTAGCAAAGCTAATGCAGTGAGCGCTCAGCTACGATCTACTCCCTTCTGCAAGAAGGAAGTCAGTACCAAGACTAAGTTATCGGTGCACCGTTCAATCTTTCGACCAACTTTGTTGTAAGGGAGCGAAAGCTGGGTGGATTCAGGTTACCTTATCAATAAGGTTGAGGTTACGGATATGAAAGTAGCTAGGATGATTGCAGGCACTAGTAGATGGGAACAATGGCAAGAGGGTGTCCACAATGAGGAAATCAAAGAAAAACTGGGAATGAACTCTATAGGTGTAGCAGTCAGGACTAATAGGCTTAGATGGTGGGGTCATGTTACACGCAATGGAGAAGCATGGTTACCAAAGAGACTCATGGTTTCAGCAGTAGAGGGTGGGAGGAGTCTTGGTAGACCAAGGAGAAGGTACCTAGGTTCGGTTAAGAATGATTTTGAAGTAATAGGCTTAACATCACAAGAGGCACCAATGTTAGCACTGACTAGGGGATCATGGAGGAATTTTAGAAGGGAGACTATGCTCCAGACTGAACGCTGAAAGGCATACTCAGTCTTAAAAGATGATGATGATGATGACGATTCTGCTTATTTTAAATTTTCAATGTACGTTTCACAGCCAACTGTATCGAAGGTTTCTTTGCAACCTACAACTACGACGTATTTTCTAGGCTCCACACCCGTTCTATGTAGATTCTCCACTTAATGAAATAACCTTTCAAAAGATTACGTCAAGTATAGACAGGGAAAAGGGGGGGGGGAAGGGGAGAAAAGCCCAGGAAGCGCTAGTTACGTTAGGGTGATTTATGTGTAAACGAACGTCGTCATGACACAAAGGACCAGTAACGCGATTTACACTGTAGGGACGCAAGGATTGTGTAGTTGTGTAATGCGTTGGACGAAGTGATAGGAAATCTGACCTCATGTCTGACAGACATGTTGCAGTGTTGTCTCTGTAATTTGAATAAACACAAGTGCTGATAACGAACCGAAACTGATAACATCACGTACCGTAGCAGATGGTGTGTGGAAGTAGTGTGTATATGACTCATGTAATGCAGTTCTTCCAAGTGTAACCGCGCATCCCGTTCCGTGCAGCGACTGTTTTGAAAGAAGATACCTAACTTTTCCCACAGTATTCTTGCCCTCTGGTGTGACAGAGTGTGCCAATAGCACAAGTCACACGGGGTAGACGAAAAGTAAGTGACTATTGCGAGGAACCGAACTCGACCCATTTTCAAGTAGCTAATGGATTCCGGGACAAAAAACTTTGATTCTCGATATTACATGTATTTAGTGACCGAATTTAACAATTTAAAATGCTGTCAGAATCTACTCATCAAGAGGTATAATGGTATGTCAAAAGTTTAACGCATTAAGACATGTATTATAGCTCCAGGGTGTCCAGCGGAGGAGTCTCAGATATCAGAATTAAACACCTTGAAAACTAAGATCGACAGATGAGTGCAACAAACGTTATGTTTATTGTGAAAGCATTAAGAATTTTTTTACAGAAGTTGCTTTCAAATAGTGCTGTACACGGAGTAGCTCGTACCGAATCAGAGTTTTTAGTTGTCCTCTGCAAGTAGTCTTTGCTATCAAATCACAATTGTTTAGAAATGACCAAGACACACAATACGGAGGTGCGCAGACGAACAATGAAATTTGCCACCATACCCTGTAGTGTTTCAAGGGAAATGAATTCAGATGCCACACAGATCGCCGATTCTAGCTGGTCCAGCATGGGGGGATGGTTCCGGTAGACAGTTTACATCACTGTACCCCACAAAATGTATTCAAAAGGAGTGATATTGGGAGAATATGGTGGCCAATCCATCCCTGTGTCGGTAAATTTGCAGTAACAAAGCGTAGTGACTCTGTTCTCGACGTATTCATCAAAAAAGCGAAACCTGTTCGGGGCGAGGTGGTCCGGCCCCATCTTACGTGAATCACTCGGTGGCTGATCGATGCTCCAAATTTTTCCAAAGCTACAACGTCACGTTCATTACTAATCGTTTCTCGCACAAAAAAGGGCCAATAATCCTCTGTTGCATACAGCAGCCCAGAAAGTAAATCTGGAGGAATATAGTGGTTTCGCTTCACAAAAATGGTGTCATCACGTCGAACCAGAATCAAAACGACAAAATCTCCAGGGTCACCACCTCCAAAAAAAGCCAAGACCATCCACACAAGTACAGGAAAGGTTACGCTGACGTTCTTCTTTGACCAAGATGGCCCCCTTCTGATTCACTTCCTGCAGCACTGGACAACATTAAGTGCCCAGCGTTACTCGCAATCCTTGACAACCCTTCGCCCAGCGATCAAATCAAAACGACCAGGCATTCTCACCCTTGGAGTCATACTGCTCCACGACAATACAAAGCCCCATGCGGCCAACACAGCCGCGGAACTCGTGCAGAAATAGAAATGGGAGGTTCTCGGCCACCCTCCACACAGTCCGGACCTTTCTCCCTGTGATTAGGTCACTTTGGTCCCCTTAGAAGGGCTCTGAGGGGCAAAAGATTCACCTCGGACGACGACGTCCAGCTGTAAGTGCCCCGTGAATTTTGTGAGACATTCACCGCCTTGTGTCACAGTGGGACAAGTGTCGCAACAGCCAGGGCTAATACGTCTAACATACAGTTACTGGTTCCTGTAATTATTCCTCCGGCTTGATTATTTTTTAAGTCTTCTTATAAAATGTTCCCCTACCTATCCGTTACGCGATGGGTTTCATAAAACCAACCTTGCAGAAATTCCAGATTTTATCACTCCTACAGTTTAGGAGGGTCTGTCTTTTCATTTTCCTAGCATCACTGACTAAGGCTTGCTCCCTCGCATCTTCTAGAATTTTCTCGTAGATCTCGTGTCGATTGGCTTCTTCGCGGTACAGGCGCAGTATTCGACGAGCAAAGAAACTTTGCAAAACTGAACTGGCAGTGTGGCAGAAAATCCAGTGCTACGAAATAAAGTTATCAAAACATAGGATGCCACTTGGTTTACCTTTAGCGACAATCAAGAAACGCAAGTAAGAGCCTGGTTGTGTTTATTCAGTAAATAAAATTCAGCGGAAACTATGTTCATAACACTGCAACAAGACACAGTCTAATGATTCAGAGCATTAAGAGATGTTTGAAACTGAGCGAGACCGTTCACCAACTCACTGTTCAAAACGACAAATGATTTTCGGTAACTCGTTATATTGTACCGTCCACAGCGCGTGTTGCATTTGTTCATGCGCGATACAAAACTTATAATGAGGTGTTACACACAAACTTATTCCGAGGCGCTGTTAACTACGACGAATAATTATCGGCATTGTATTGCATCTCACCGTCCTGATGCGCATTGCCTTGCTCGTACCAGGTAGAAGACTCTTAGTGAGTTAGAGTAACATTTTGGCGCCTGCTTCCTCACTGCTCGCTTCTGACTGGTCCATCGTCTTCTGCCAGTAGCTTCTAAGTTAAAATGTTGTACTCATTTACGCTTTTTTACTATGATATTATTAGTAACCTTCTATCAGTGCAACTAATGTTGACGGTACGGAGGGAGGAGCACAGCAATGTTCAGATAATAAATATTAACTAATAACGCAGCACGCTCAGTACGTGATTCCCGGCTGTCTGTACTGTACTCCAGCAAGTTACAGTCATAGCTAGCTGGCGCATTCCCATGCTCTGAAACCATCAGCCGCACAAATCAATGCACCGTACTTTCTCCCAACCCTGTTGCTACTGAATGTTCTTGTGGGACTGACATCAAGTGCAAGTGAAATAAAAATGTAATTTGAGCGAAAAATGTGGTAGAAACGCCACAGCCTCCTGAAATACTGCTACAATATGAACCTTTATTTCTGCTGCTGCGTCGTCTCCCTATGTTTTATTTCTATTTCCGTCATTTGTTGTCCACACTTGTGCGTCTTCAGAGTATGTGTGTTCGTGGGTCTCCAGGCCTTTCTCATATGGGAATTTACTTCAACGTACAGCGAACTATCTTTCTAACGAGACCGGCGCAGGCACAGGGGCGATCCATCACATCACATGGCACGTGCGCGTTAACGTGTTCTGCGACCGCAGCGCTCTCCAGCGCGTTAGTGCCAACACCTGACGTGCAAAATCACCTATAACTTCTTCCTTTTCTCTTAAAGCTCTAATAGCCATCGTGTTTACGGATTAATTTATTGGAACTCAGGTCCTCCTATTACACATGATTCACATGCTCGATCTCTTGCGGAATCCCGAATCGCGAGTAAGGGGTTCATGGGTAGGTGACGCTACATCAGTAGTGAGTCACAGGCTGGTAATTTGAGTCGGCTGGTAAGCGTCCTCGGATATCCGAGGCGATTATGGTGAATGCTACCGTTAAACGAGAGGTCCGTGTTAGTGTTCCGGTCCGGGACAAATCTTCGTCACCATTTCAATGCCCAAATGCGGCTAACATCATTAGGAAAGACCTTTGGACAAACAAAGTTCGGAAGACATGTGACACAATCTACGGGTACTTCTACTGAGTCTGTAACACACAAATATATTTTAAGCAGTAGTTAAGAGAGCAGTGTTTACGCCTAAAATCTTTTTTATATCTAATTATTATTACGTTGTCACTAGAGTATTAAGTTCCGTACGACCTCCTTTACATTATACATATGTGTGGTTTCGCTGCGATATTTATTGATAAAATTCTCTCGAGGTTCCAGTCACATGAGGTGGCTTGAAATTCACGAAATTTCGGACGAGTACTCCTCAGTAAGTAATTATAAATTGTGAAAACGGAATGTTTTCAGGCACCAAAATTACATTTATAGATAAAGTGTTTCGCTGATATCTAAGAGTCCAGTAAAGCACGTAATAACCAGAGTAAATAAAAAAAACCTTCTTAACACTGCTTAATACACGTTTATACACTGACGTAAAAAATCTCAATGAAGTTTGCTTTACATACACACTGTATAGTTCCTGAGTGTTAATTATTTTTGAGATTGGACGCGGTGAGTTGATTTTAGTCAATAATACCTTCAAGGCGACAAAGACTGCAGAGTTAAAATCTCATTCTGGGAACATCCCCCAGGCTTTGGCTAAGCCATGTCTCCGCGATATCCTTTCTTTCAGGAGGGCTAGTTATGCAAGGTTCGCAGGAGAGCTTCTGTAAAGTTTTGAAGGTACGAGACGAGGAGATGTCAGAAGTAAAGCTGTGAGGACGGCGCGTGAGTCGTGCTTGGGTACCTCAGATGGTAGAGCACTTGCCCGAGAAACGCAAAGGTCCCGAGTTCGAGTCTCGGTCCGGCACACAGCTTTAACCTGCCAGAAAGTTTCATATCAGCGCACACTCCGCTGCAGAGTGAAAATCTCATTCTGTAAAGACTTCATTATCGACACCTCCCTGAGTTTAAAAAAGGTCATGTAATAGGACTAAGAGAAGCTGGATGCTCCCTCTGCAACACTGCAGAAATTCTTGGCAAGAATGTAGCCGCTGTACTTGATTGTTTACAACGGAGGGCACAAGAAGATGGGGTTTCGGAAGGCCACGTGACAATACCGAGAGGGATGACCATCGTGTTCGGCATATGGCTCTGGTGCATCGTACTGCAACTGCAATTTGAGTAGTAGTTGGCATCAAAGTGACACAACGGTCTGTTACAAACCGGTTACTTCAAGATCAGCTCTGAGCCAGACGTCCTGTAGCTTGCATTGCACTGACCCCAGACCACCTCTATTTGCGACGTCAGCGGTGTCAAGCGAGAGCTCGTAGGAGGGTAGAGTGGAAGTCTGTTGTGTGTCCTGATGAAAGGTGGTTCTACCTCGATGCCAATGAAGGCTGTTTGTTGGTTAGAAGGATGCCATTTGAGGGCCTGCCTAACCTGTCTGTGTGCTAGACACACTGGACCTATGCATGGAGTTATGGTCTGGGGTGAGATTTCTTATGACAGCAGGAGCACTCTCGTGGTTTTCCCACACACCCTCGCTGCAAATTTGTACGTCAATATGTTGATTCTACCTGTTTTGATGCCATTTACGCAAAGCATTTCGCGGGGTGTTTTCCAACAGGATAACGCTCGCCTACATACAGCTGTTGTAACCCACATGCTCTAGAGAGTGGCGACATGCTGCCTTGGCCTGCTCGATCATCAGGTCTGTCTCCAGTCGAGGACATACAATGCTTCATTGGACAAATCCAGCGTCATCCACAACCAGCATTCACCGTCCCCGTACTGACTAATCAAGTGCAACAGGCATGGACCTGTATCCCACACACTGACATGCAGCTCCTATACAACACGATGCCTGCAAGTTTGCACGCCTGCATTCAACATTCTGGCGGCTACACCGGTTACTAATGTAATAGCATTTCACATTTACAATGGATTATCTCGCGCTTACATTGACTTCTGCAATGTTAATTACTTAAATATGTTACCCAAACAAATGTTTCATTCCTCTACACTAATTATTTTTAGGTATTGTAATTTTTTTCGTCAATGTAGATCCTCACTTTTGCCTTTCCCCAAAACAGCAAAGTGCGCTTGAAGATTTAAGATTGGAGTTGATTAAGGAGATTCAGGAGGCTGTGACAGAAGCAATTCCATTCCAAAACAAGTCTATTCTCAAGCTATAAACAAATACATCATAACATTAAATGAATCATATTTTTGAATAGTAAAATCTCACATGCTTATGATTTTGGATTTGTCATTTACTAAGTTGACACTGTACATGGAATGATTAACAGCCTACTAAAACTACGATTTATTATGGACTGCCGGATTATTGTATGACCAGGTTTTCTGGTATGCTTGTGTGTGAGTTGAATGATACGATTGCAGACAATACTGAAATGATGGGAGAATATTTCCCGCCAGAATACCACAAAATTTAGTCCTCACAGTGCTGCAATTGCGGCAAATAAACGATTAAAATTTTCATAATAATTCAGAATAAATGAATATTCGTGCCATAGACGCTGTTTATCACTTCTGTCACGACTGATGAACCATAAGCTTTGCCAGTTTGACTGAGTCCCCATCCTATACAAAGTTTTAATCTGTTGGGTCGCAAAGCTACAGAGAAGCTCTATGATTTACCAGTGCCATGCAGACAAGATTCAGTCAACTCAACCTGTCTTCTAACCTTTTAAAGACGTACATCAAAGTCGTCGCTTCAGACCCAAGCGTTGTCGCGTTACGAACATTATTTTTACCGTGGGTTACGCTGTCACCCCAGCTAGCAGGATTTTTTTTTTAGTCTGACGCGAGAATTTTTTTGTACTAAGAGTTGAATTTTTAAAATTATTACCTTTTCGGCTTATATGAGCCCGAAAAAAATCTCTTCACATCCTGTACTTATATTTTTATCCCTATTCCATCTCTCATATCCCATAAGATTTTTTCAAATAATTGTGTGGCCCTGCATTTTTTTCCTTCTGTTGTTCCGTCCCGCACAAAATTAAACTCTCCTGGAGGCCTTGACAGATATGTTATTAAACGTAATGTTCTGTCGGTGAAAGTTGTTCAATCATTCATCACCTACTCTACCTGGTATTTCCTCATTTTGTACTGCGCCCATTCACAGAATTTTGGCACTTTTCTGCAAAACCACATTTAATACGCCTCAATATTTTTCTCCAGTTTTCACAGAATCTGCAGTGTTCTGCTTCAGACACACACTTGCACGAATTTCTTCCACAGTACCATGTCAATAATTACTCAACGAATGCTTTCTTCATCAGCGCCAGCCTGTTTCCTATATTGTCGGTTTTCCATATTTCGTATAATCATGTTTCACTACCACAATTCCATCTGTTTTTCTAACCTCTACAAGGAAGTAATGAAAAGTAATTCTTCCGAATTTTTCATGCGAAAACTCTTAACGTTTTAACTTCTACAACTATATTCTTCGTGGCTGCGTAGTTACAGCCCTCTGCCGCTAAAGGGCTCCGAATTGTAGAGTGTAACATGGCGGTGTGTAACTAACTGTGCCGGCCGGGGTGGCCCAGCGGTTCTAGGCGCTACAGTCTTGATCCGCGCAACAGCTACGGTCGCAGGTTCGAATCCTGCCTCGGGCATAGATTTGTCTGATGTCCTTAGGTTGGTTAGGTTTCAGTAGTTCTAAGTTCTAGGCGACTGATAACTTCAGAAGTTAAGTCCCATAGTGCTCAGAGCCATTTTTTTTACTAACTGTACCAGTGTGTGAGAAACAGTGTGCTGCAATCGAGTTTAGTATTTGAAGACTTCGTCCACATATGAAGAACCATCTCCTTCAGCTTGACAATGCCAGACCACACACGATTTCTAGAGAATCTGCAACAATCTGACGCCTTGGTTTCATACTCCATACAGTACTGACTTGGCCCACTCGATTTTTATCAGCTTCAAAATCTTAAAGATAATTCACTTTGATACTGCACAGGTGCGGTTGTGGCTTCGTCAAGAAAGTCAGACAACCTACAGTGACCGTAAAAGCGAACTGGCCTCTCACTGGGAGAAATGTATTAGTCACCAGGGCGACTATGTTGAAAAATAAAACAGTACACATGACGAATAAAGATGTAGAATGATAATAACACAGATATTATTAAAAAGCTTTAAGAATTTTCACGTAAAAAGTCTAAGATAAAAAAGACCTTTCTCTTGCAAATATCAAATTTTATATGCATATTGTCTGAATGACTGATTACTTTGTCCATGTTCTCTAATCATTGTGCCAGGTGGTTCATAATTTCCATCAAATGCTTGGTCTCCTTCTGACGAAACACTGACGATTATTGATCTGTTCACCTGCCAAACTCCGAAAACACAAACCTACAGATAGCGGGAGCATAAGTCAAATTAAAAAAGACTTTAAAACTGAACTTTTTGCTAATGAAATTGTGCTATAAACTTTACTTACCAGTACTTAAATTAAAACAGTACAATTTAGATTGACATTTACAAATAATATTCGAAGTAAGCAAATTTAGCATTACATACGATGCTTGTCAGAGCGTGGACAAACATACCAACTAACAGTATTGCCGGTTTTGAAATTGAAAGCTTCCCTGTTAGACATAGACAAACTAATTTTTGCATGGTGTTTTAATTTGCCTTCCGACAAGACAGTGGACGTTTTTGAAAGTTTCGTTTCTGTTCACTCCCTTGTTTCTATTTACCCAATTTATGGTATAGGTCATACGAGGGTTTTGTAAGGTACCTCCTTTGTCGGTGGGCTACATTTTCTCAGGATCCTTCCAATGACACAGGCATCTGATATTTCTGAGATTATTTTTATGTGGCCATTCAGTTTTATATCGCTCCAGTAAGCATGCTCTTAGGTATCTGATAATAAGTAATGCAACACATTTTCTCTCGGACAGTTACGGTTGATAAAAATATTGAATTTGTTGGGCGACCTCGTGGAATGTTACCTCTTCAGCCCCTATTGTCTCATGAAGCGCCATTAGGTATCGGTGTTATACGTAGTCTTCAAACTGGCGTTCGTAAACGGGGGTGCATTCCCAGCAGAGATGTGTCACTGAGTTTCTTTTAGCGGAGAGAGCGTAGCAGATATTCAGAAACGCTTGCAGAGACCTGGCAGAGAACTAAAGCACGGCGAGTCGTTGGGCGAGGCGTCTGTCATGATCGCAAGAAGATCTCGCAGACATGTCCCGCGTGCCGGCCGGCCGCATACAGATGTGGCTTCTGCAATGTTGGAGCGTGTGGACGCTCTAAATGGCTCTGAGCACTATGGGACTTAATTTCTGAGGTCATCAGTCCCCTAGAACTTAGAACTATTTAAACGTAACTAACCTAAGGACATCACACACATCCATGCTCGAGGCAGGATTCGAACCTGCGACCGTAGCGGTCGCGCGGTTCCAGACTGTGGTGTGAACGCTCTCATTCGAGGTGCTGGAGTGATCAAAATCAAGTAACTCACTGCTCAAGTGGACATCTGTCTGATAGTGGGTGACTGGAAGGTTATTAATGTAGCATGACTTCAGATCGACATCAACCATTACAGTGGTACCAAGCGGGCATAAAGGCTCTCCCGCTAAGGTGGCGTAAGGCTGTTGCGTTGAACGGAAATTATGTTAAAAAACAGGATTTTGTATCCCAAAGAGGAAGAACAATATGGTGCATTGGAATCCTGAATAAAACCAACCTGATTTTGGAAAAAAGAAATGTGTTACATTAATTACTGAACACCCTTCGTACATGTGACTGACACGAAAGTAGCGCAAAAAGTGAGCTACCATCCACTAAACCTACAGAATTTATATCAATTTAGCTGCATCCCTGGCACTGTAGACTCTTGCACATCGCCCGGTATATGGGAAATTCGTCAGAGTTAGAAACCCGGGGAGATAATTAATTCACGAAATTGCCTGTTACTTAAGGCTAATGAAAGATACGCTTCAAATGTAAGAGGCTTGCCACAGGGGAGTGTTATGGGACCATAGCTTTTCACAATATACAGGGTGTGTCACTTAACATTACCGTTGGATATATTTCGTAAACCACGTCAAATACTGACGAATCGATTCCACAGACCGAACGTGAGGAGAGGAACTAGTGTAATTGGTTAATACAAACCATAAAAAAATGTACGGAAGTATGTTTTTTTAACACAAACCTACGTTTTTTTTAAATGGAACCCTGTTAGTTTTGTTAGCACATCTGAACATATAAACAAATACGTAATCAGTGCCGTTTGTTGCATTGTAAAATGTTAATTACATCCGGAGATATTGTAACCTAAAGTTGACGCTTGAGTACCACTCCTCCGATGTTCGATCGTGTGTATCGGAGAGCACCGAGTTACGTAGGGGTCCAAAGGGAACGGTGATGGACCTTAGGTACAGGAGAGACTGGAACAGCACATTACGTCCACATGCTAACAACTTTTTATTGGTCTTTTTCATGACGCACATGTACATTACCATGAGGTACACGTACACACGTGGTTTCCGTTTTCAATTACGTAGTGGAATAGAGTGTGTCCCGACATGTCAGGCCAATATATGTTCAATGTGGTGGCCATCATTTGCTGCACACAATTGCAATCTCTGCCGTAATGAATGTCATACACGCCGCAGTACATCTGGCGTAATGTCGCCGCAGGCTGGCTCAATACGTTGTTTCATATCCTCTGGGGTTGTAGGCACATCACGGTACACATTCTCCTTTAACGTACCCCACAGAAAGAAGTCCAGAGGTGTAAGATCAGGAGAACGGGCTGGCCAATTTATGCGTCCTCCATGCCCTATGAAACGCTCGTCGAACATCCTGTCAAGGGTCAGCCTAGTGTTAATTGCGGAATGTGCAGGTGCACCATCATGCTGATACCACATACGTCGACGCGATTCCAGCGGGACATTTTCGAAGAAAGTTGGCAGACCATTCTGTAGAAACGCGATGTATGCTGCAGCTGTTTGTTACAACAAGCAACTGAACGTCGGAGGTTTCAAGCGTCAACTTTAGGTTACAATATCTCCGGATGTAATTAACATTTTAGAATGTAACAAACGGCACTGATTACTTATTTGTTTATATGTTCAGATGTGCTAACAAAACTAACGTGGTCCCATTTTTTAAAAAACGCACCGTTAGGTGGCTTGCGGAGTATAAATGTCGATGTAGATAATTTTCTCTCGCTTCCGGTAACTGAATCAACATAGAAGCCCTTGAATATCTCATTGCCACGACGGGCAGCGGATCCGCGTGGCTCACGACGCAGTAGGCCAGGGCGGAGCCTGGCGTTGCCATTCGTACGCTACACCCGCACTCTGTTACGCAAGCGGCGGAGGTGGAGGCGCGATTTCTGCCACTGAGGACACGTCGTGACCCCGCGAGCGCGACGCGGCGGTATTCTGCGCAGCTCTCCCGCGGCGCGCTGCGGAGCGTCCCTGTTTCGAAACTCAGGTGTCAGCTGCCGTCGCGATTAGATATGCCGGGTAAGTGCGGCAACCCAGTCGGCTTATGCCGTCACTCACGATGACGTATCGCGACGCGCGGCACGACAGCATCCTCTTTGGGCTAGCGCTGTGGTGAAGGCTTTCACATGTTTATTTCCCACGACACTTTGTTCCACATATGATGATGATAATGACGATGATGGTTTAAAGAGGCCATGGGGCTTGGTTATCAGTCATCCATTTCACTGCAAATCCAACTAAACCAATGTAAAATGATAAAAGGGGGTTCGTCGGCTCCTTGGTCTGTGACCTTGCCGTGGTTCAAAATTTGTGTCAGATGGTTAATAGTGAGATAAATCCCGGATGAAACATGTGACTTAGGGAAGGCAGGATTTGGTGTGGACGGGGCCTTACTCAGTTACCGTTGATTGCTCAGTTTCTTTTTTTAAATCACATGCACAGTATTGGAAAGAAATTGAAAACGTGGTTGACAACAAGGAACAATTATCAAATTTCACTATTAATACACAATGTCTAAATAAACAATTCCTAAACAAGTTGCACTCACGGTTGAAGGCCTTATTGACCAGAAATTCAAATTATTAGGCGGCTGAAGGCCTGGATAGAAAATTCTTAAGAACAGTTAAACTTCTCCAAGAGACCCTAAAATATTTTTTTAAATGAAAACAATCATCATAATGTGCTCAACCAAGAGAGAAGTGGGCCTCAGACAGCGCTCCAAGGATCAGCCTGGGAAAAGTCGCTCAGCTTTGTAACTGACGAGACAAGTTGCAAGAGTTGTATTCACTTAACCGTATGGCAACTCAAACTAGTGACAGTTTAAAAGCAGACCAACGCTCTTGCAAAATCTACGTAACGTCTGGTAACCGACACAACGATGGAATAACCCAGGCAGGGCGGAATCGGTGGGCAACACTGCGTCTTCAGAATCCGGTGTTTATAACATCCAGAAGCAGAAGGAACCACTACCACCAAGGTAGTCCAAAAGAACAAAATATCCAAACCACAATCAAGGAGGCTGTCGAACTGCACCTCACCAGACAGCAGCAGCAAGGTGAGAAAAAGTACACTGCTGCTGAAATACGCTAACCTCCAGGGCAGGTAACTGGGGCGTTAGTGGCCACTAGGCAGAAAAAAAACCGCTGGTTGAACTTCACGAATAAACACTAGGAATTCAACAATTAATAATAAGAAGTGCAGGACGGCTAATTAATTTCGCCAACTCCGAACACTCAACTCGTTACTCATCGTCTCAGCGACCCTGCGAGCAGCAACGTACGAACAAAAATTCGTAATCTCAAAATAGTGGAGGTCTCACTACTGCGTTAATGTTCACTCAACTCAAACGTCCTGGGTCTGGACAGCTCCAGCCCCTCTATCCGCCAATGCCTACGTGCCACCAGCGGTCCCGGCATGTCCTCGCAATGCCTGACCTCCCTCCAGCTCCGTCCCAACCAAACTGCCGACACACCCGTCCAGGAAAACACTTAACGTCCTTCCAAAGATAGACCACAGTACTAGAGACCGATAAACGCTGTTGATGCCACTCGCAGACAGACAACGCTAGCAATGTAGTGGCGCCAGCAAACACAAGAAGAGAACGAGATGCTACTATCCTTATTACACGATGCCAACCTATCAACTGCACCAATGCGATTCGCACTCAGTTCACCAGAACTAGAAACTGAAGGATGCAAAAAGAAAAGGTCGTCACCGCACAGCTAAAATGGGGTGATAAAAAGAAGAATGTAAGCGTTAGGGAGGGAATTAGCTTAAAACAATGAAATAAAATACGCTCATAAAAATTTAAAAATGGATCTCAGTGCAGAGGTAGAAAACAACTGCAAGCGACACGTCACAGCGAGAGGTACTCCTAACACACCCAGCACTGACACCGAATGGTGAGGTGCACTAAATTTTGCTTTCCTTCAGGAAACGTATGACTTTATTAGCTCCATTGTTTACAAGTATGTGGTAGGGAGGCAGATAAATTAATGTCTCGTTTCAAATCATCCAGCAGGCCACACTGTGAGTACATAGGCTGTTGTCAGATGACTACCACAGCTACATAGTGGGAAGTGTTCTTGACGTAAAAGAAACTTGTGGATAATTCTGGTGTGGCCGATATGTAGTCGGCACAGTACGAAGGCGTCCTTAGGATAGGCTTGAACTGAAGTAAGGTTGTCCTCTTGATAGCTTTCAGCTTGTTGAGGATTGTAGTATTCTGCCATTTGATATCGCAGTTGCAACCATAGTTCTGTGCCCAATACTCAGAGTTCACGTTTGTCTCCCGTGTTTGATTCTTTAGCTAATTTGTCAGCCAGTACATTTGCCAAAATAGCCACATGGCTCAGTGAGCAAATACCTTCCGCATAAGAGCATCTCGGATGGACAACATGTTAAAGAGACCTAATTTTCCGCCCTTGTTCCAAACGCGAGTGGAAACAGAAACAGGAATGGCAGAATGTCAAGAGACAAGTATGCAGGCTGTTACTAAATGAATAAATTGATTTCACAACACTGTGTCTTTTACACGATTTAAAGTAGAAACTTAGGATAAATTATAACTTACTGTTAGGACAGCAAGGTCCTTATTTTGTCAAATAACCCACTCTTTTACACAAATTTGTTGGAACAGTGCTTCCGTCCTCGTTACTTGAAAATTTGAACAAAGTTACTGATTACAAGTTCAGTACAGGTTAATAGTTCTGCACGTTGCAAAATACTGCATGTCCGTGAATAAAGCCCAAGTGTATCGTACTGCTGTGAGAAATGCTGCAAAACATCAAATATATTACAAGTTAGCATCTTAGGTCGTAAACAAGAGTGTAGCTGGTGCTTGTGCTGCAAATATGTGAACTGGAGATTCAACTAAAGCAATGTGAAACGAGAAAAGGAGCATTTTCATTTGCATGGTCTGTGACCTTGTCAGCGTGGTTCATAATCTGCGTGACAGATACTGGCTTTTTGGCAGTGTGTGGGCAGCTTTATCCCGATCCAGAGACCACTGAATCCTGCCACATGATGTCAAGCACAGAGATGCGTATCTCCGCCTCTTTTCGGTGTGCTCGCTGCCTCCTGCATGTATCTGACACTTCCAGTTGTGGGAGCACGTTAATAGCCTCGCTCTTACTTGCATCTACATTCAAGATTGGGGTAATTTTTGCGGTTATGTTTAGGACTAAAGTTTCTACCTTCCATACATATTCGTTGTGCCCTCTATCGGATGCAGGACAAATATTGAGATACACTCACGGAAAAAGTCTCAACACCAAAAAATAATTAATGTAGAGTAAAGAAATTTCGGCAGTACATTTGCCTAAGTGACATATTTAAGTGAATAACACTGCAATATCATGAGTTAATGTTAGTGCGAGACAATCCATTGCAAATGCGAATTGCTGTTACATTAATAACTGTTGTAACCGCCAGAATATTAAATGCAAGCACGCAAACGTGTATCCATTGTGTTGTAGGGGTGCCAAAGTCAGTTTGTGGGACAGAATTCCATGCTTGTTGCAGTTCGTTGGTCAATACAGGGGCGGTTAATGCTGTTTGTGGATGACGTTGGAATTCTCATTCGATGATGTCCAACATGTGCTCGATTGGAGCCATATCTAGTGATCGATCAGGCCAAGGAATCACGTCGGCAGTATGCAGAGCATATTCGATTACAACAGTAGCAGGTACGCGAGCGTTATCCTGTTGGAAAACATCCCATGGAATGTTGTTCATAAGGAGGTCGAATCACTAGATTGACGTACAATTTTGCAGTCAGGGTTTGTGGACTACCAAAGTAACTGCTACTGCTGTTGCGGAATCGCATCACAGGCCATATCACCCGGCATTGTGTCTAGCATGCTGACAGGCTGGTTTCAGGCAACTGAACTAATCTGCTCCTAACCAACATACAACCATAATTGGTACTGCTCTAGAACCAGCTTTCATCAGGAAACACAATAGACCTGCCCTCCAGTGAAGCCTCGCTTGACACCGAGAAAATAAGAAAAGGAGGTGGTGCCAGGTCAGTGCAATGCATGCTACAGGGCGTCTGGCTTAGAGCTGTCTTTGAAACCGACCGAGATGACGCATTCGGGACGACGACGGTTCGAACCCGAGTCCGACCATCCTGATTTAGGTTTTCCGTGATTTCCCTAAATCGCTTCAGTCAAATTTCGGGATGGTTTCTTTGAAAGGGCACGTCCGACGTCCTTCCACTTCCTTCCCTAATCCGATGGGACCAATGACCTGGCTGTTTGGTCCCCTCACCGAAATCAACCAACCAAGTCTTCGAAGTAACCGATTTGCAAGAAAAATGGTTCAAATGGCTCTGAGCACTATGGGACTCAACTGCTGTGGTCATTAGTCCCCTAGAACTTAGAACTACTTAAACCTAACTAACCTAAGGACATCACACACATCCATGCCCGAGGCAGGATTCGAACCTGCGACCGTAGCAGTCAGACAGTTCCGGACTGCGCGCCTAGAACCGCGAGACCACGGCGGTCGGCCCGATTTGCAAGAGTTCGCTGTGTCACTGTGGTGCCAACTGCTGATTAGATTGCTGCTGCACATGCAGTACTTTCCGCCAGAGTCATACGCCAAACACTGTGGTCTTCTTTCCCGGCAGTGCCACGTGGCGGTCCGAACCCCTGCGTTTTTGCGACCGTACCTTTGTGTAACAACCGCTGCCAGCAGTCATGTACCATGGCTACATTCCTACAAAGAAGGAACATTCAGGTTCCTGTAGCCCTATTACATGCCCTCGTTCAAACTCAGCTGTTGACAATGACGTCTTTGCCGCTTAGAACCATTCTTGACTAACATGAACTCATGATGTCCAAGCTCAAAGGTAACGAACGCTTTGTGTCGCTACAGCGACTGACACGAAACTTGAATTTATCATCTTTCAGATGTTGAAACACGCCTGCCAAGTTTCGTTTATGTCATACAACTTCTTCCTGCTGTTGCATTTTTTAATTTTTTTTATTTTTATTTATTTTTGGTCAGTGTATAGTGAATGATATCAATTTCCTGCATTGGGATCACCGTAAGGAAATTTGGAAACTTGTGGTAAGGTCTTGTAGGACCAAACTGCTGAGGTCATCGGTTCCTGCTTAATCTAACTTAAACTAACTTAGATTAAGGACAACAAACACACCCATGCCGGAGGGAGGACTCGAACCTCCGAACGTTGGGAGCCGCGCGGACCGCGACAAGGCGCCTCAAACCGCTCACCGTAAGGATTAAAGCATCTTTTTATTTTATGATGTTGTTATACGTGAACAATATGATGTTATTATACGTGAACAGACGACAGTCTGACTCGTCCCATACTTTTTTGGAGAATATCTGGAATTACTGTGTCCACTACTAATGCTATGCTGTGTCGCAGTCCACGCAAAGTTGTTGAAAGAGGAGCGACATATATGTAATCTTTCACAGCCTCCGCCAAGTAATAATCGCGTACCATAACGTTCGGCGATATCTAGTGTAAGATTGTCACTTACTGCCTGTCCATTGTTGAAGGATGTCATTGTTGAGAAAATAACTTTGAACAGTTGTAACAGAATGATACCTGTTGAAACGAGGAAAGCGAAACGTGTTTTATTTCTTTCATATCGCTATCTCGTCTTATAACAGTTCGATGATAAACGAGCGAGCAAGTTAGTTAGCTGCAGCCGGACGATCCCTAAAAGCAACTACAGGAACTAGGGAAGTATTCTCGATGCGTAAGTTAAAACTCATCCACCCAGACGGCCGAACGCATCAAACTGCCCGCTCCCGTGACCAGGGGGAGGGGGGGGGGGGGGGTTGATCAAATTCTCCTCGTGCGGCAAATCAGTTCAACGTCATTATTGCCACGGCTTCGTGCACTGTAAAACTGGAAAAGTAGCAATGGGGTCCCAGCACTAACCGCTATGTCCTCGATGTAATTAAGCTAATCTACCAATGTGGAAGTCAACATAAACGTGTCCAGAATCAAGTGACACTCTGGTATCTCACGTAACGAGTTAGCGGAACATCTGGCGAAACAAAATGCAACTAATGATCAACCTTACTTACTACATTTGCCTGCAACATAAAGATTTTATTGGTGGCATGGAGAAGAAAGTCCATCAAGAATGGTCACAGACGTGGGAGAACTCAGAAGATTCTAATGGTAGACGCGATGCCACAATGCAGCCTAGTATTCCTCGAAGAAAACTGGTTCTCACAAATTAAGCTAACTAGAGGTCGTACCATTACTATAGCGCTCATCCGGCTGCGTCACGACTGTTATCCTTTACATCTTTATACGATGAAAGCTCAGCCATCTCTGTATTGCAAAGTCTACTCAGCTAAGATTTCAAGTCTCAACCGCTATTGCAGACAACGCTGCAAGTTTCTCAAGGCCTTGATCAGAGCAGGAATTCCCCAACTTACATCTGCGACGGACCTGTTTCGGAAGCTGTCCACAGCAGACTACATCAGTGCTGACTGGTTTCTGCAATAAGTGGTCATCCAGTTATAAATCAGACACAAAAGATCCAGTGTGAGAAGTTGTGGTATGTGGACTGTGTTGAGTGTATGAACGTCCGAAGTGTATCACAGAGTTTAACTGGAATTAATGCGATTTGTAATGCCTATGCTACATATACGATATTGTATACCAAATCTGTAGCTACTCACTTGTCTGGTTAAATGATTCATGCCAGAGCCCAATTATAACCCCTGTACATAGGATGGAAGGAGAAGGAAGCATGAGCGGGGCAGCTCAGAGCAGAAATGTCATTTGTCGTTTGATTACATTTATTCAGATAATAACAAATAATATTAAACACAATAATGATCAGACTTCCTCTTAACAACAATCAAAGGGAAAATACGTTAAAATGTATAATAGAGATACACACACAGTAAAGAACAGTAACATTTCACATTAAGAAAATGATAAAAATGAGGCTTTGGGGCCTATTCCCACATTCAGTCTGCACCCGACCAAGCTATGCTGCTAATTGCAGAAACTGCTACAGTTAACAGCACAATCAGTAATTTAATGAAAGGCAACAAGTTATTTCACAGCAACGTTAACAGCTGCTTATACCAAGAAAAGAAGCGAATATACTGTTAAAGCAGAATATGTCTCATCTGTCTTTTTTTATTAAATTTTTTTAAAATAAATAAGCTAAAGTGCCTCTTGAGGATATTAGGTGAAAGCAGTACATTGGCAACTCAGGCTAAGCCAGTTAAAATAAACTCCTTCAGATAAATTATGAATTCCTAATGGTCGAGAGAAAGCTGGTACAATACAGTTACTTAAATCTAGAACTCTAATAAGAAGATGTTGTGAGCGAGAGGGTACAGTTCTGAATAAGAATACTGAGTGTAAAATAAACAAAAGAGAAGTTAAGTTTCTCAGTCCAACTGAATGCCTGAACTACTGTGCTTAGGCTAACCAGCCGCATCATGAGAGCAGTTAACAGACAACTAGGTGGCTCGTAAGATCAACAGCTCGCCGTGCCGTGAGGAGCAGAGAAGTCGGCCGCAAGTTGAGGCAAGTTAGCGCTGTTAACAAAAGGCACTAAGTAAGTGAGGGCCAAAGAAGCGGTTTAACAATTATAAATGGTGCTCTTCATATCAAAGTGTAGCAACGTATCTTTAACTCTTGTCACGAAGATCTCTGTTCAAGAAAAGATAACATGAAAATTAAAGGCAGCCTCAATCTTTAATCAACTGGATAGTTGTAATTATAGTCAAAGGCTCAGCGACAAATACAACCGATAACTGTCAGGCCTCCAAGCCGTTTGTTGGCGTATTTCACTGTAAGGCGAGAAGGAACGAGCTTACCTATACAGAACTGAAATTAAATAGATTCTCAAGCCAATTAGCTGCTTATGCGACCCTTTAAGTAAGAAAATCTACAACATATTTCTCATACACATTAGACATGCCAGATTCAAAACCACTCTATCCTCAAATAAAAATAAAGAAATAAAATAAAAAGACAACTGCTTAAATAACCAGCAGCAGAAAATGAGACTAGTAAATTTAATTTACCGTGGACTCAGGTGCTCATGTGCTAACTAAACATTTGAGTTCAATAAGAATTTCACAGAGCCATCCATCAGAAAACTCTGACCCAGTTATACCATAAAATTGTCTAAAGAACACCAAAGGACTAACCTTCAATAACCAACACTCTTATTTGAAAAAGAGTGGCCACCAAAATTTAGATACACTACTGGCCATTAAAATTGCTACACCAAGAAGAAATGATGATGATAAACGGGTATTCATTGGACAAATATATTATACTAGAACTGACATGGGATTACATTTTCACCCAATTTGGGTGCATAGATCCTGAGAAATCAGTACCCAGACCAACAACCGCTGGCCGTAATAATGGCCTTGATACGCCTGGGCATTGAGTCAAACAGAGCTTGGATGGCGTGTATAGGTACAGCTGACCATGCAGCTTCAACACGATACCACGGTTCATCAAGAGTAGTGACTGCTGTATTGTGACGAGCCAGTTGCTCGACCACCATTGACCAGACGTTTTCAATTGGTGAGAGATCTGGAGAATGTGCTGGCCAGGGCATCAGTCGAACATTTTCTCTATCCAGAAAGGCCCGTACAGGACCAGCAACATGCGGTCGTGCATTATCCTGCTGAAATGTAGGGTTTCGCAGGAATCAAATGAAGGATAGAGCACATCTGAAATGTAATGTCCACTGTTCAAAGTGCCGTCAATGCGAACAAGATGTGACCGAGACGTGTAACCAATGGCACCCCATACCATCACGCCCGGTGATACGCCAGTATGACGATGACGAATACACGCTTCCACTGTGCGTTTACCGCGATGTCGCCAAACACGGATGCGACCATCATGATGCTGTAAACAGAACCTTGATTCATCCGAAAAAATGACATTTTGCCATTCGTGCTTCCAGGTTCGTCGTTGAGTACACCTTCACAAGCGCTCCTGTCTGTGATGCAGAGTGAAGGGTAACCACAGCCGTGGTCTCCGAGCTGATAGTCGATGCTGCCGCAAACGTCATCGAATTGTTTCGTGCAGATGGTTGTTGTCTTGCAAACGTCCCCATCTGTTGACTCAGGGATCGAGACGTGGCTGCACGATCCGTTACAGCCATGCGGGTAAGATGCCTGCCATCTCGACTGCTAGTGATACGAGGCCGTTGGGATCCAGCACGGCGTTCCGTATTACCCTCCTGAACCCACCGATTCTATATTCTGCTAACAGTCGCGATACGATAAACCGCAATTGAGATAGGGTACAATCCGACCTTTATCAAAGTCGGAAACGTGATTGTACGCATTTCTCCTCCTTACAAGATGCATCACAACAACGTTTCACCAGGCAACGCCGGTCAACTGCTGTTTTTGTATGAGAAATCAGTTGGTAACTTTCCTCATGTCAGCACGTTGTAGGTGTCGCCACCGGCGCCAAGATGTGTGAATGCTCTGGAAAGCTAATCATTTTCATATCACAGCATCTTCTTCCTTTCGGTTAAATTTCGCGTCTGTAGCACGTCATCTTCGTGGTGTGGCAATTTTAATGATCAGTAGCATAAAACAGGGCAACCCTCGATGTAACCAACAATACAACAAAAGGATAAATAACATTAGTTAAATAACTGCCTTTGGCCACTGTAACTGGTCTTAAACGACCAAATGATAAATGTAATAAATAATGCAGAAAACCCCCTTAGACAGCAACTGAAAGGCACATGTACATAATCAACAAAAAAGTTGCAATAAATAAAAAATGGGGCTCAATCAGTAATCACATTAAATTCAGCCCTTCAGGGAGCCACTAAGACCAGGTATAGCCAGAAGCTATCGTAGTACGACCACTGAGTATCAAAGGTGCAAAAAGCGAAGGACGTTGAATGTTGTCAGGGTAGCATTAAATACCCAGTCACACACAGCACTGAATCGCCTGATTCACAAATCAACGGACGTCAAGACACATTCATACAACAGTTCGCCATCTCCCCAAAATTGCAGCAGGCGAGGAACGCTAAGCCGTCACCAAAAGAAGCACCCGAGAAATGTAGCTGCCGCTGGTCATCCTGGTGCGCCGCACCCAGCTACTTGCTTGTTCTGTCACACTGCCTCCCCCCCCCTCCCCCCCCCCCCTTTCCGAGTTCCGCAGCCTCTTCGATGGAACACGACCAGACATGTTGCTTCGCAAGGAGAATCGATTCACAGAAGAAAATGTGGCGCCTCAGCCTGTACATATGACAACAGAAGGCAAGGAAGAATCGTTGCCACAGCACACCAATCAACTTTAAAGAAATGATGGGGGCCGATGTGCCAGCTTGGATGTGGTTTTTAGGTGGTTTTCTGTCCGCCTCGATATCTGAGTGGTCAGCGCGACGGAACGCCATGCTGATGGGTCCGGGTTCGATTCCCTCTGGGTCTGAGATTTTCTCCGAAAGTCGCCGAAGTGGCGTCACGTAAAAAGACTTTCACCAGGCGACCGGTCTACCCGACGGGAGGCCCTAGCCACACGACATTTCATTTCATTTCACGTGATTTTACACACCCACCTAGGTAAATACCGGCGTGATTTCCACATGCTGACTCAGACACCCGACGTGCGAACACTTCGGAAATGTAACAGAAGATTACACTAAACGCAGAAAAAACTATTATTCTACCAGTTACGCTTTATGGGGGTGAGACTTGATCTCTCATTGTGCAAAATGAAAAGCCGTTTCGAGTATTAGAAAACAAAATTTTGTACAAAATTTTCGGAGCAAAAAGGGATGACATTAGCAGAGAGTGCCGGAAACTGCATAACGAAGAGGTTCACGAACTCTATTCAAGCCCTGACATAATCAGTGTTGTTAAGTCACGCAGGCTGCGATGTGCGGGTCACGTAGCTCGAATGGATGAGGGCAGGGCAGCGCGCAGAGTACTGGTAGGGTACCTAGAAGGTAAAGGTACTGTGGGGAGACCGAGGCTTAGATGGGAGGACAATGTGAAGGCTGATTTCAGGAACCTAGTTATTGAAGGTGAATGGAAGGAAATAGCCCAAGACGGGTACAGATGGCGAAAATACGTTGCTGCGGTAATGGACTCTCGAGTCCGGTATGACCAGTGAGTATAGTAATGGCAGACAGAAGTGATACACGGATTCTTCTACCGGGGCTGGCAGTAGCAGCTTTAAAATAACTTTGTGGTTGGCAACGCTCTCCTAATAATAGACTATATAAGTGTATGATTACTTCCCTGCGGAATTGAAGGAGCATTGTACCAGGCCTGAACATCATTCCCGACCTGATTTTGGCCGAATAAAGGCCTTTCGAAGGAATGTAAGCAACTCAAAATTCATCCCAAGTTCTTGTCTTTCTTCAAGTAGAAGATATAGTCCTATGAAATTTGATGAAAGTTTTTGACATACCCTGTATTACGTGACAACGTATCTCTCACTACAGTTGCATCTGTAGCCTGTAAATTTTACTAACTGTGTGACAGGGACAGTGTAAGCAAAGGCGAAGTTCAAAGTTCGAGATCCGTCCCGGCATGCAGCTGTAATCTGACACGAAGTTTCGAACGAAAGTGTTTGGTACACGTGGAAGGGAGCCGTCGCCCCTACGGGCCCTCGGCGTAGCACCTCTGAGGTGAAGAATTTCCGTCGAGTCGCAGTGACCCGGCGGCGCGCGGTATGGCGGCCGGCGCCTTTACGTCAGCCGAATTCCGATCGCGGCGCCGCGTCACCGGAGGAAACAGACGGAGACTGGCACGCGGGCGCGCCGGCGTTGCTCGTGCCAGGAATCCGCGACGCCTCGGTAGCCGCGCCCACACCGGCGACGCCTTTCATCCCAGAAACGCAGCTCGGCGTCGGCACTGTCTGCTGCTGACCCGTGTGTGTGTGCGCGCTATGCGCTGCGTTGGAATTACTCGCTCCGCGCCTTTGGCCTCACCACCGCGGAAGCCGGACACAATATCCCGCACAGTGCGGCCGCCGAAAAAATGCAGACAATTCGCTCTGCCAATAAATTCACTGCATCAAAAAACTGAAGAGGGGAACGAGGAAACGAAATTAAAGTTCACGAGTCGAGTGAGCGTGCGAAGTTATTTCAGTGATTACAAATCGAACCATATTTACAAAAAAGCATTGGCAGTATGAGTCGAGAACATACCTTCACCGAGGAGTCAAGCAGTATATTGCTCCCTCCTACGTATATCTCGCGAAGAGACCATGAGGATAAAATCAGAGAGATTAGAGCCCACACAGAGGCACACCGACAATCTTTCTTTCCACGAACAATACGAGACTGGAATAGAAGACAGAACCGATGAGGTACTCAAAGTACCCTCCGCCACACACCATCAAATGGCTTGCGGAGTATGGATGTAGATGTAGATGTAGATCAGAATGATATTGGAACCACAGTGACCCGGAAGGATGCTCCGATTCGGTTGGGAAAGATGCCACGAACCCGTTCTGACCTCTCCTGAGGCAAGCTAGCCCGAACTGCTGTAAATGGTCGTCGGTATTCTGATACGTCGTTGACGTACGAGCAGGTCCGAGCTGGCTATGGAGTACCTCATCATCACAAAACGCATAGAGAGGCTTGCCATGGGTAGATGAGCATTGTCCTGTTCGAAAATCGCGCCACGGTACTGGGCAACGTACATTGTACCCCCTATGAGAAATCTATGCGGTCCACATCGACCTCTTTACTAATTTTCTAGCACCTTAAAAAAGAAATGTTGAGAATTTAACGTTCTGTTCTCATATGAGTCTACGCACATGACTTTAGATGCGTGGTGGAAGTATTTTTTTCTTTTTTTAATTTTTGAATTATTCTATCTTCAGAGTAGTTTTATGCAGTCGGTTAGATTCCCCCAGTGCTACAAACATTTCTAGTCGGTGTAGCACATTACTCAACGTCCTTTCCGAGAGAAGCCTATTGGTGTAAAAACAGGCCTAATTTTAGGAAGAAATTTCTAAGAATGTACGTTTGGAGCATATATTTTTTTGACAGTGATTCAAGGACTGAGCAAATCGGAAAAAAAGGAAATGGGATGTAGTTTCATAAATTCCAAGACAAAAGAAAGAACGCACCAAAATGGAATTATCCCCGTGGGACGAGAATCGGTAGATAGGACGTAAATGAACACTCCAACAAATAATAAATATTTCTGAAAAAATTGGATGATTTACACTACTGGCCATTAAAATTGCTACACAAAGAAGAAATGCAGATGATAAAAGGGTATCCATTGGACAAATACATTATACTAGAACTGACATGTGATTACATTTTCAAGAAAAATTGGGTGCATAGATCCTAAGAAATCAGTACGCAGAACAACCACATCTGGCCGTCATAACGGCTTTGATAGGCCTGGGCATTGAGTCCAACAGAGCTTGGATGGCGTGTACAGGTACAGCTGCCCATGCAGCTTCAACACGGTACCACCGTTCATCAAGAATAGTGACTGGCGTATTGTGGCGAGCCATGTGCTCGGCCACCATTGACCAGACGTTTTTAATTGGTGAGAGATCTGGAGAATGTGCTGGCCAGGGCAGCAGCCGAACATTTTCTGTATCCAGAAAGGCCCGTATGGGACCTGCAACATGTGGTCGTGCATAATCCTGCTCAAATGTAGGGTTTCGCAGGGATCGAATGAAGGGTAGAGCCACGGGTTGTATCACATCTGAAATGTAATTTCCACTGTTCAAAGCGCCGTCAATGCGAACAAGATGTGACCGAGACGTGTAACCAATGGCACCCCATACCATCACTCCGGGTGATACGCCAGTATGGGGATGACGAATACACGCTTCCAATGTGCGTTCACCGCGATGTCGCCAAACACGGATGTAACCATCATAATGCTGTAAACAGAACCAGGATTTATAAAAAAAAATGACGTTTGCCATTCGTGCACCCAGGTTCGTCGTTGAGTACACCTTCACAAGCGCTCCTGTCTGTGATGCAGCATCAGGGGTAATCGCAGCCATGGTCTCCGAGCTGATAGTCCATGTTGCTGCAAATGTTGTCGAACTGCTCGTGCAGATGGTTGTTGTCTTGCAAACGTCCCCATCTATTGACTCAGGGATCGAGACGTGGCTGCTCGATCCGTTAAAGCCATGCGGATAAGATGCCTGTCAAACCGACTGCTACTGATACGAGGCCGTTGGGATCCAGCACGGCGTTCCGTATTACCCTCCTGAACCCACCGAATTCATATCCCGGTAACAGTCATTGGATCAGGACCAATAGGAGTAGCAATGTCGCGATACGATAAACCGCAGTCGTGATAGGCTACAATCTGACCTTTATCAAAGTCGGAAATGTGATGGTACGCATTTCTCCTCCTTACACGAGGCATCACAACAAAGTTTGACCAGGCAACGGCGGACAACTGCTGTTTGTGTATGAGAAATAGGTTGAAAACTTTCCTCATGTCAGCACGTTGTGTGCCTCGCCACCGGCGCCAACCTTGTGTGAACGCTCTGAAAAGCTAATCATTTGCATACCACAGCATCTTCTTCCTGTCGGTTAATTTTCACGTCTGTAGCACTTAATCTTCTTGATGTAATGGCCAGTAGTGTATTCAAGAGAAAGAGTGTCACAAACTGAGCAACTCAATAACGCGTTAGTCCACCACTGGCTCTCATGGAAGCAGTTAGCATAAATTGATATTGTTGGATGTCCAATAGCAGTGTTAGATCGTCAAAACACCCGAGGTGGTTGAAGGGTCTTCCCCATAATGCTCCAAACGTACTCAACTGGGGAGAGATCAGGCGATCTTGCTGGCCAAGAGAGGGTCTGGTAAACCCAAAGACGAGCACTAGAAACTCTCGCCGTGCACGTCCGGGAATTATCCTGCTGAAATGTAGGCCTACGATGACTTGCCAAGAAGAGCAAGAAAACTGTGCGCAGAATACCGTCGACGTAGCGTTGTGCTCTTAGAATGCCGCGGATGGCAACCAAAAAAGCGGTACTACCATGTATTAAACGGCGTCCCAGACCATCATTGCCGGCTGCAGGGCCGTATGGCGGGCGACAGTCGCGTTGGTATCCCATCACTGCCTCGGGTGTCGCTAGACACGTATTTGCTATTCATCGGAGCTCAGTTCAAAGCGGGACTCAGTACTGAAAGCAATTATACTCCAGTCAATGAGATTCTAGGACGAAGACGTTTCTAGGAGACGTCCCAGACAGTTGTGTGATACCTGAATACCGCCCGCCATACGTCTCGACATTCAACACTAATGGTTTGGGATGCCACTTAATTTACGGTGGGACCGCTTTGATTGTCATTCGCGGCATACTTAGAGCACTGAACTACGTCAACGCCATTCTACGCTCCGTTTTGTTGCCCTTCATAGTAAGCCATCCTGGGTTTATACAAACAGCAAAAAAAGTATTGCATCGCCTTGGTTCCGAGAGTTCCGGAACCGGTACAAAAAATCGGAATTAAGTTCAACATAAACACCTTTTCCACCCTTTTTATTGCTCATGAAAACCACACATTGCATGTTGTACCACCATACAGCGAGACCTTCAGAGGTGGTGGTTCAGATTGCTGTACACACCGGTACCTCTAATACCCAGTAGCATGTCCTCTTGCATTGATGCGTGCCTCTATTCGTCTTGGCACACTATCCATATGTTCATGAAGGCACTGTTGGTCCAGATTGTTCCACTCCTCACGCCGATTCGGTGTAGATCCATCAAAGCGGTTGGTGGATCAAGTCGTCCATAAACAGCCATTTTTCCATCCCAGGCATGTTCGATAGGGTTCATGTTTGGAGAACACGCTGGCCACTGTAGTCGAGTGACGTCGTTATCCTATACGAAGTCATTCACAAGATGTTCTCGATGGGAGCACGAATTTTCGTCCATGAAGACGAATGCCTCGCCAGTATGTTGCCGATATGGTTGCAGCATCGATCGGAGGATGGCATTCACTTATCGTACAGCCGTTACGGCGTCTTCCATGACCACCAAAGGCGTACGTCGGCCCCACATAATGCCACTTCAAAACAGGGAAACACCCACTTGTTGCACTTGCTGGACGGTGTGTCTAAGGCGTTTACCTGACCGGGTTGCCTCAAAACACTTCTCCGACGATTGTGTAGTTGAAGGCATATGCGACACTCATCGCTGAAGAGGACGTGAAGCCAATCCTGAGCGGGCCATTAGGCTCTGTACCGCGCTGCATGGTGTCGTGGTTGCAAAGATGGACCTCACCACTGACGTCTGAAGTTGAACATCATGCCGCCTATTACGCATAGTTTGAGTCATAACACGACGTCGTATGGCTGCATGAAAATCATTATTCAACTTGGTGGCGTTGCAGTCAGGTTTCCTCCGAGTGACAATCTGACGATAGCGGTCATCCACTGCAGTAGTAGCCCATGGGCGGTCTGAGCAAGGCATGTCATCGACAGTTCCTGTCCCTCTGTATCTCCTCCACGTCAGAACATCATCGCTTTGGTTCACTCCGAGACGCCAGGACACTTCTCTTCTTGAGAGCTCTTCCTGACACAGAGCAGACACGATGAAACCGCGATATCCGTCGTCTGCGCACGGTTGAACTACAGACAACAGGAGCAGTTTACCTTCTTCCTGGTGGAATCGGCTGTCGGAGCACAAATTTTTACACCCAGGTATTTGTATAACTCCATGATTCCTATTGTGACTATTGTGACTCACAATATTGTAGACAAAAGAAGGTGCTTCTCCGTGTTTTGCCGACCTTGTGGCCGAGAGGTTCTAGGCGCTTCAGTCTGGAACCGCGCGACCGCTACGGTCGAGGCTCGAATCCTGCCTCGGGCATGGATGTGTGTGATGTCGTTAGGTTAGTTAAGTTTAAGTAGTTCTAAGGAATGACGAGATACGTTTGAAGTTCTCTAACGCTATAGATACAGCAATAAGGAATAGCGCAGTAGGCAACACAGTTGAAGAGGAATGGACGTCTCTAAAAAGAGCCATCACAGAAGTTGGGAAGGAAAACATAGGTACAAAGAAGGTAGCTCCGAAGAAACCATGGGTAACAGAAGAAATACTTCAGTTGATTCATGAAAGGAGGAAGTACAAACATGCTCCGGGAAAATCAGAAATCCTGAAATACAAGTCGCTGAGGAATGGAATATATAGGAAGTGCAGGGAAGCTAAGAGGAAATGGCTGCAGAAAAAATGTGAATACATCGAAAAAGATATGATTGTCGGAAGGACAGACTCAGCATACAGGAAAATCAAAACAACCTTTGGTGACATTAAAAGCAACGGTGGTAACATTAAGAGTGCAACGGGAATTCCACTGTTAAATGCAGAGGAGAGAGGTGATAGGTGGAAAGAATACATTGAAAGGCTCTATGAGGGTGAAGATTTGTCTGATGTGATAGAAGAAGAAACAGGACTCGTTTAGAAGAGATTGGGGATCCAGTATTAGAATCGGAATTTAAAACAGCTTTGGAGGACTTACGGTCAAATAAGGCAGAAGGGATAGATAACATTCCATCAGAATTTCTAAAATCATTAGGGGAAGTGGCAACAAAACGACTATTCACGCTGGTGTATAGAATATATGAGTCTGGCGACATACCATCTGACGACGGCAAGAGCTGACAAGTGCGAGAATTATCGCACAATCAGCTTATAAGAATAATATACAGAAGAATGGAAAAGAAAATTGAGAATGCGCTAGGGGGCGATCAGTTTGGCTTTAGGAAAAGTAAAGGCACGAGAGAGGCAATTCTGACGTTACGGCTAATAATGGAAGCAAGGCTAAAGAAAAATCAAGACACGTTCATAGGATTTGTCGACCAGGAAAAAGCGTTCGACAATATAAAATGGTGCAAGCTGTTCGAGATTCTGAAAAAAGTATGGGTAAGCTATAGGGAGAGACGGGTCATATACAGTATGTACAACAACTAAGAGGGAATAATAAGAGTGAACGATCAAGAACGAAGTGCTCGTATTAAGAAGGGTGCAAGACAAGTCTGTAGCCTTTCGCCTCTACTCTTCAATCAGTACATCGAGGAAGCAACGATGGAAATAAAAGAAAGGTTCAGGAGTGGAATTAAAATACAAGGTGAAAGGATATCAATGATACGATTCGCTGATGACATTGCTATCCTGAGTGAAAGTGAAGAAGAATTAAATGATCTGCTGAACGGAATGAACAGTCTAATGAGTACACAGTGTGGTTTGAGAGTAAATCGGAGAAAGACTAAGGTAATGAGAAGTAGTAGAAATGAGAACAGCGACCAACTTAACATCAAGATTGATGGTCACGAAGTCAATGAAGTTAAGGAATTCTGCTACCTAGGCAGTAAAATAACCAATGACGGACGGGGCAAGGAGGACATCAAAAGCAGACTCGGTATGGCAAAAAAGGCATTTCTGGCCAAGAAAAGTCTACTAATATCAAATACCGGCCTTAATTTGAGGAAGAAATTTCTGAGGATGTACGTCTGGAGTACAGCATTGTATGGTAGTGAAACATGGACTGTGGGAATACCGGAACAGAAGAGAATCGAAGCATTTGAGATGTGGTGCTATAGACGAATGTTGAAAATTAGGTGGACTGATAAGGTAAGAAATGAGGAGGTTCTACGCAGACTCGGAGAGGAAAGGAATATGCGGAAAACACTGATAAGGAGAAGGGACAGGATGATAGGACATCTGCTAAGACATAAGGGAATGACTTCCATGGTACTAGAGGGAGCTGTAGAGGGCAAAAACTGTAGAGGAAGACAGAGATTGGAATACGTCAAGCAAATAATTGAGGACGTAGGTTGCAAGTGCTACTCTGAGATGAAGAGGTTAGAACAGGAAAGGAATTCGTGGCGGGGCGCATCAAACCAGTCAGTAGACTGACGACCAAAAAATAAAAAAAAGTTCTAAGTTCTAGGGGCTGATGACCTCAGAGGTTAAGTCTCATAGTGTTCAGAGCCATTTGGACCATTTGAGCCATGATTCCGTTACGTACAATACTGTGCTCCAGGTGAACCTCTGTCGGTCCATACTGTTTCAAGGATGGAGTTAAACGTTAACGTACTCGTTTTAAATGCTTAAAGTGATCTAAATATTCCCACTTGGTTATAACGCATAGAATTTTCAGCTGCGTGATGCTGTCAGGAACGTCCTTCTTTATGACATTGTCCAACTCGCGCGTGATGTTAGCTGGAAGGTCGGTTATGTCGTCAAAGCGTTGATCTTTCATGCGAATTTCTGTAATTTGTCGATTTGTGGTGGATTCGTAATGATAACACCAAGTCTCGGCGCCCGTGACTCTATGCAGAACAAAAGTGTCCATTATTGCATTCTAATCAATTCGCGGCAGGCGAAGAACAGTTTTCTTCCCACTGGAATGAAAGCGTCTAGGACAAACTTTAAATACACTTTTCTCTTATTCAAAACGTTCTGGAGAATGTCTCTAACCTTAGATTTAGAGTGTTTGCTCCACTGCTATTTGTGACACGAGTTGACACACTGTAGCCGCACGTCCACTACTCAAAACTGCCTGCTGCCAACTGACTGTTCGAAATGCCATCTGTTTTTAACAGCTGATACTTCAAGTTGCCCGAGCAATTACTGCACTGTTGTCCGTTACGCCTCAGGAACGAAATCATTCACTGACTTCTTTTCTCTGGTTAAAGCCTATGTTTGGCACCAGTAGACTTATCTCGGCGAAACGTGCCCTCTAGGCCTGTAACTGTCTGTTGCTTATACGTTCCTTGGTTCGTTCGTCCTGCATTATTTTGCTGTTATGGCAGTAGCATTCTTTCACTTTGCCAACCAGGTGGTTTACAATTTCGACATTGTCACTACTCTCCTTTCTCCAACTCCTATGTCTTTCATCTTTCTTTGTTATGTTCTTAATCCATATTTTGTGTTCAGTGGATGTTCATTTTATTCAATAACCCTGTAAACTTTCCCCAGAGAATGTCAATGTCATCACTGTAGCATAGATTCTTTCACTGCGAATTTTAATACCATTTCTGATTTTTTTTTATTGTCTTCATTACTTCTCCGATATATGGGTTTAACAGCAGAGGAGAAAGATGGTATTTTCTGCCTTATGTCTTTTTTAATGCGAATATTTGTCTGTTTATTTTCCATTTATCGATTGTTCCCACTTGGTTTTAAAACACATTGTATTTTTGTCATCTTTCCGTAGCTTATATCAAGTACATCTAGTACTAGCTTTACTCTCCTGTTACAGTAGGGAATGGTGCATGGGAATGTCTGCCGGTAAGCCAACATATGAGTTTAAATTTCTTAGATTTTTCCGTCACCTCCGCGGTTCGAGCCATGTATGCCGACGGAGGCAAATACTGACTAACGCCTCTTGTAACAGACTAACTCGGAACTTCAACGGTCGTGCCGAAAAGCGGCACTCTTGTTTGGGTTTTCTCCGTCTTCCCTAGTGATGTTACTTGCCATGGGTCCCAGACTGTGAAACAACACCCAAGAAATTTTTGGTTTGCCTGTCATTTCTTTAGAGAATTAACTACAAACCGTTAGTATTCTTGCACTAAATCACACATTGACGTCTATTTGTCGTTTAGTTTGTTTTTGTGGTAATTCTTTTTCGTGGCACTCCAACGTATACACCTAGATAGTGTCACCAATACGTAACTGAACAGTAATGGGTATTGACATCTAGACATGTGCGATATGTCACATTCATTTACTTTTAGGCTCAGCTGTCAATAACTTCAACAACCAACGGTTCTCTGCAGGCCTCGTTGCATTTCGGTATAGTTCATGGATACTTTCGTGAGAAGAACATTATTATCTGCGAACGGTCACGGAGCGTACTACGTTATCGACTAAGCCAACTACCTACCTAACGTACAGTAACAGCCCTGTAACAGCCATCCGCATACTGCTGCTGCTACGTTCACGTCCTACAATTTCTGCCCGTTAAGATTGAAGTTTTGAATTCTGTTTCGAATGCTCAAACTTTTCATCGACAATGGGCTAAAGGGAACGTAATCTTATGACCGATCAGAAAACAGAAGAAATTTGTTTCAGAAATATCTCATAATAACGCAAAAAGCCTCGAAGTCGATTATGATACAATAAAATGAATAACATTTAATTGCCGTCTCAGGCGTTTTTTTTTTTTTTTTTTTTTTTTTTTTTTTTTTTTTTTTTTTTTTTTTTTTTTTTTTTGCAGCCCGGAAAACAAGGAACGCAGTATCAAATGGTGCGCGATTTCTCTATCTCTGAAACTCATGGACGACAAGAGAGAACTGAGTTTCAGAAGCTGTCTGTTTGTGAAAGCCGTATTGATTTCCATAATGATTTTCGTCCTGCAGTTACATAATATCACGCAAGCCCATAAGATGTTAAATAAAACAGACTGATTTGCTGCGATGTAGCCGTAATTATTAAGTGCAGCTGTCTGACAACCGTTGCTGAGTCAATATTGCTAATTCTTTCTTCCAATCGCCAGGAACCAGTCCTTGCTGCGGTGACATACGATAAGCCGCTGCTCGAAAGGAGCTAATTTCTCGGCATAATGACATTACAGACTGAATACAAACTACGTATGGGCAGTAGCTGGGGGCAATATTAACTCTGGGTTTCTGGAGTAAACTATCACATATAGACATTAATACATCGCGGAATCTAAATCAGAATGTACTAAAATTGATCTGGGTCACTATCCTCTTGAATACTAGGAGGCTTTCCGGACATCCCGCCTGATGGTGAGATGGGATATCGCAGGATGTCACCCCACGGTGGGTAATTAACGTCTGTATCTCACCGGAAAAGTACGTACAAGGGTATTTATTGTGACTGGTAGCAAGCATCTGATGATTTATCTTGTAGAAAGTATTTTCCAGTAGTTTCAGGATCTGATATTTAGTTTTTGATACTGCTATCTTCGGATTCGATGTTATAATGTCTCAGAATCCCAGGGGTAAGGTACACGTGACTGCTGTTATTTCTGTAACTCACACTGAGCTCTTATTCGCTTAGCCTTTACGGTAAACTTTGTACCGACACTAAAGGATACTAAACTGAATATCGGAAGATATGAATCTAATTGTCAGAAACAACTATTTCTGGTGGTTAGAGGTCGTGAATGAGAAATATATGTGTGGTATCGAAAGTCATGGAATTACCTACACGTTGTTCTTCTATGTCATAACTGGTCGACAGTACTTTGCCTTGGTATGGAATGGTTTTTCCTCAAATCATGATATCAGGCTTCCCGTTGAAGACACAGTGGTTTATCAGAATGGAGTACTATGACATACTGTCAACAGGGTGGTTTAATTTAATAACAAACAACTACATTCTGCATCAATGCTACAGACTATTCTCGTAGCAACGATAGTCTCCTTATTCATTTTCATTTCACTATCAGTTCAATGTTACAATTAATCTTCTTCGATCAGGATCTTCTTCATTTCACGGATTGCGCGGCCCCTCCCGCCGTAGGATCGACTCCTCCTTCGGGCATGGCTGTGTGTGTTATTCTTAGCATAAGTTAGTTTAAGTTATTTTAAGTGGTGTGTAAGTCTAGGGACCGATGACCTAAGCAGTTTGGTCCCTTACGAATTCACACTCATTTCAACATTTTTTGAACCAAACACCTATCGCCCAATATTCCGGCTCAGATATTGATACCAAATCGAACTTGATACCGACGGTCGCGGGTGACATGCAGGTTAGCCTCACACCAATGGTGGGCATTGTGCATACTGGAGACACCATCACGAGTGAATGCTGCTTCATCCGACCATATTACGGAGTTCACAAAGTCATCGTTGGCTTCCTGTTGTTGTTGGAACCATATACAGAATTGCAACCTCTGATGGCGATCTGCAGGATGCAGGTCTTGCGTGAAAGGCTAATGATAAGCCCACGCTCGTGCAGCACTTTAACGAGCGTGGATTGCAAGACACGCACTGTCTTCCTATGCTATGTGTACGTCGCTGAGGTTCTTGGTGTAGACCTCCAGAATAGCTTCCTCCGTAGCTGTAGTATGGTGAGTCCGTGGATGATCTCTGTCACACGATGGTGGAAGGAGAGAACCTGTCACCCGAAGGCACAGCTCCAGACGACCAAAGACATTTTTATCTGGATGGCGTCGACGAGGATACCTAGCAGCATATTCACGAGTGGCAACACCAGCCCGGTCATCAAATACACGAAGGACCAGAAGCATATCCACATATTCATCGTTTGTGTATGCCATATGGCTGCCACACTGGTTTAGAGGTTACAATGAGAAAATTCGATACGCGTACATGTACTTGGCAACGTGTCATGGGCGCGGTAATTCGCTCGTAATTAGTCCCTATCTGGTGGACAGCGCATACAGTAGAAACAGCTCCTCAGTACTGCGCGTTGTTCTATCTAACAGCATTACCACTCTGACATATATTGTTCTGTATGATTCATCCCGACACCGCTAATTATGAAATGTTCAGTTTCGAATTACACTGTTACCCTAATGGTAATAGACGTGATGTTTCCATAGTCCCATCGATAGAATAATAATAATAATAATAATAATAATAATAATAACAATTCATTGAGAAACGTACTAAATAGCATGCTATTACCAGACTCAACGCTGAAAGGCATAGTTAATGGGACCATGTTGATAGTACATATAAATAGTAACCGAGTTTCGACAGTATTTGCAAAGCACGTTGCTAGTCCTACTGGTAACGTAAGGTCCTAACAAAATGTAATGCACCTGAACGAGACAAGAACAATAATTGGTACTAAGCTACGGGACCACTGGAGGAGGGTAGAAAGAATTCACGCTCACGACGTGGAAAGGGCTTCTTTCAAAGCTGATCAATCTTCTATTTCTACGATTGTAGAATGTAAGTACAAATGTTTTCTAGAGGACCCGGGTTCTAGAGGACCCGCTGCAATCACTGTTGACGATTAAGATGCCAGATGCCATACCACCTGGACTACATTTACCAAATAAAAAACATATGCCTCGACCCAGGATCAAACCATCGACGTCCTACACGCTAACCAAAACTATCCGTTGCACCAACTGAAGTGCACAACTAAAACGTGCTGTCAGAGGTAGTTACTATACATGTGGTTACAGTGTTGCCAGATTGCTACTCTTTAACGTCCATTTTCCACCGGATGTACTCGCCAGACGAAATTTTGTGACAGACATTTTATTCATCGCTGGCATGTGAGGAGTCGCGCTGCGAAACACGAGTGCGCGAATTTCGCTTCACACTGTGTGTATATATTTCTTGACAAAATAAGTGTAGCGCGCAAAATGTGAAATAGAAACGAAATGAAACTTCGCGAGCTAAGAGGACACTTGATGCTATTTCAGTGATTTCAAAATCGAGTCAGATTTACAAAGACGGTATAATCCCACCTAACAGTTTGACGTTGGACCCACTGTCGCTTGGATGCATGCACTGATTCGGTTTGGAGCGGTCTCCTAACGCCATCGTACCCTTCCTGAGGCGAGATGACCAACAACTATAGTAACTGGTCCATGAGATCCCGGATACTGACACGGGGAGCGATATGACATTTGAGCTAGCACCACATATAAAATCACAATCCCCTTATATCCAGTACCATAATTTTTTTCAGTAGAAGAAAAAGTGTTAGTATCAGAAGAACTGATAATGAAAAGTTGTTGAGAAAAATCACACTTTTTGTAGTAAATGGTACGTTATTCTACATCTAAAAGCTTGCACATACAAGAGCCGAAATATTAAAATGTATAGCTACTGGACATGAGGTTGCTCAAAAGTGTGGACATGAGGTTTTTATATAAAACAAATGAATTGCAACAAATAGCGTTTTAGTGAGCTTTACTTATGTACAATAACAAAACAGTGTACAATATGTGCTGCATTGTAAACCATGAGCTTTGAGCAACACGTGCTTTCCCTTGTAGTTTCTATACGGTATTTTCTGTTTTTAGTCTCGCTTCCTTTATAATATCACATTTATGTCCGCTGTGAAGCCCTTTTTTCTTTTTCTTGGTGGTTCCACATCACTCATATTATAAAGATATTAACAATTCAGAAGAAACAGTTAAACAATGTAATAATGTAATGAAAACTGAGTATAATATTAGTTGCACTGCAGTCATATAACGTTTATGTATGTTATTGACTGTCAATTGTTTAGCAGTCAGGTGCAACAACCTTAGAAAAAAGAATTAAACTATGAAGGAAACAAATGAGAATTCAAAGAAAATTATATTTGCACTCATGTAATGTAGAAACGCTACATGACATTGAAAATAAAGCATTTCTGAACAAAACAGTAAAATTTACCCTCTCATAACATGGTACCCATTAGGTGGGCACGAGGTATTTGTATTACAATCTATGTCGCTATATTCAAAGATATAATCCGCCATTATCTCAATTTGCAAAATAATATGGACTTCTGGTTTTCTGATTTTATCGATTCAAATGTTCTATCAGGGACAGATCTACGGATATTGCTGCACAGAAGTACCTCAGCATTCCACAGACAATTCACAGAGACTCGTATCACGTGTGGACGAGGATTGTCCTGTTGAAAAATGTCGCCACAATACCTTCGCTTGGGAGTTATCACATGAGGAAGTAGGATGTACATTAAATACTGAAACCTCCCCTTGGAAAAAATTATGAATTACTTTACTGGTTAACTCCTTACGTTATTTGATTTTCGAACACCTGAGCAGAACTGAACGTACTCAGACATTAATCTCTTTACTTATTCTGATCAACACTAAACTGAAACACAATATTTTTAGCGCAACGCAATCTGACTTTCAATAATCTCTATAAAAGAATGGCTCTGATTAACCATAACCTATACCTTTCATGAATCACTTACCTCATAAAAATCGTAGTTACTCGAAGTACTGCAATAGAGCGAGCACCAATACTGTCAGCTGAATAAAAGATTCTAACTACTGAAGGCACTAACTATTGATAGGCATAGTTAGCAAATGAAAGATTTTGATAGAGAACGAACAATGTATTTACCTTCATAACGTTCAAAAGTCCTCATATAAATATATCACTTCATGATATCCAGTATTACAAATTTACTCTTTCTGATGGACACACATACAGATCGTTCGCTCTCAAAATTCTGCCATCTCTCTCCCCACGTCCACCACTGCTGGCGGCTCACCTCCAACTGCGCAACGTTACGCGCTGTTCAACATCCAACTGCCCAATACTACAATAGCCATATTCCAACAATGCAAATCAGCCACAAACTGCACACAACACAGTCAGTGTTTTTCATGCAGAGCGTTACGTGGCGTTACCAACATGAAAACCTAAACAGTCTACTTACAGTACCGCCGCGGTGTCGTAATCCCACCAATCCCTACCTGCCTGATGTCACACTCTATGGCTCCCCACATCATGGTATCAGCAGTAACAGCACCGTGGCTCTTCAAATATTGGCAGAATGGTATCGCTAGGCTGCCGCCATACTCGCCGACGATGGTCATCGGAGATAGTGCAGAAGTGCGACTCGTCGCCAACATAATGCTACATCATTTTTCAGCAGTCCACGGTTTCCGCTTATGACGACACTCCAAACGCAAGTGTTTGTGTTGGTGTTCACAGCAGATTAAGAGTTAAGCTGGTAATCCATCTTCTGTCTTCTGGTGGTTGGGTAATGCCTTAGTCCGGTTGCTGCTAGTCTCCAACCAATTGGGCAGTATGACACAAACATTTGCAGGTAGTCCATTACTTCTTGTCGGGTGGCAGGCAAAGATGTGAATGGGACACGATGTGCTTGGTGTACAGTACGACGTGATCTCTTGTGAAGAACAAACTGGCTTGACCGGAACGTTGACGACGGGTATACCTGCCCTCACTTTCCGATCCAATACAACATCGGACCACTGTCACATCCGAATATCCCACAAATTTAGGTACTGGGCATTTCGACCAGCCCACAGAACGGAAACCCACATCGGAGCCCCTTTCAACCTATGTCAGTGCTGATAACGCTGTCTCACACGATTATGCGGTATCTCTGTCCTGCACAGCGATAACTCAACAGCTAACACTAAGCACGTCCTTTATATACCCTTATCGAGCCGTAGGATGAAGAAGACTAACATATTCTGGTGGTCGAGGACTAATATAGTGTGGTGATACAGTCTGGTGGCCGTGCTACCTATGACAGAAAATTGAAATTCTAATCATTAACATACACGACGATGGTGTTTACGTGATCGAAGTTACATAGGCATACCACCATGTCTTGGGGTGCTTCATTCTTTTGTCGAGCAGCGTTTTACATCACGTCTGGTGTCGGACTTGGAAAATTCATATGTCGTGTTTGTGTTACCTTGATGTGAAAGTAACATGAACATTAAAAGTGGTAAGCGTAACGACATAGGTCATACAATTGTTCAGAGCTCTGTTTACTAATCAATCAAAATAGTCACGTACCAACAACGCACATTTGCTTAATGAATGCCGAGCATGGACTGTTTGTACTACAGTGTGATATACAAGTTCATGTATCTCAGGTACTATTAGCACTTTCTAGTCAGCATATCTCTTAAAAACTCGCCACACGTGCTTCGACTTAATGAAAGCATTGTACTTGCAAAGATGCTGAGGTAGCAGAGATAGTCGAATGAAGCGGTTTATTAACACTCAAGTCCAATGTAATTCTGTTGCAAACAGGTTGAACGTATGTCTTTCCTAGTGCGATAGAGTACAAAACTGATTTGGAAAGAAATACGAGCGATTTAAGTTAGAGTACACAGATAAACTTCAGATTGTTATACTGTTTATCTGAGAATAAATGGACTATGCCATTGTCACAGGGTGACAATTGTTGAACTACATGAAATGAAATCGTCATAACTTCTGAACGGTTTACGTTAGGACGTTCAAGCTACACGGAATGGCCGCAGGGTATGATGGGAAGAAGTACGTGCTGCATGATTTGGCTTAGGTACGAAGCTCACTTCCGTTTGGATAGGTTCGTTAAAACGCAAAATCGGCGCATTTGGGGCAATGAGAATTCGCATTTCGCGATCGAGAAATCTCTTCACCCTCAACGGCTGATTGCGTCGTGTGCAGTGTCCAGTCATGGAATAATCTATGCGATATTCCCTTATGGCACGGTTACTACCGAACAGTACGTGAAGGTTTTGGAAGATGACTTCATCCCCGTTATCCAAAACTACCCTGATTTCGAAAAGATGTGGTTGATGAAATACGTATATCGACCTCATCGAAGCAGGATAGTGTTTAATGTCCTGGATTAGCACATTGGGGACTGCATTCTGGCTTTGGGGTGCCCAGATGCCACTGGCATTGGTCACGATTGGCCGCCACATTCTCCGGATCGAACCATATGTGACTCCTTTTGTGGGACTAGAAAAATGACAAAGACAGCAATAACCTCAAATCCATAGTTGAGTTGAAAACAGTCATTCAGAAGGTCATCGACCGCATGGATGTTATGACATTTCAGCGGGTCATTCGCAATTTCCTATTCGTCTGCGCCAGATCATCGCCAATGATGGCATGTATATCGAACTTGTCATAACCTAAATCAGAATATCTATAGTGACGTTTACACGCCGCAGTTGGTAACTAATTTACTTTTTTCTTATAGTTCAATAATTGTTGCCCTGTATGTGTATCTGAATAAAGAGAACCTATATTTTGTTGTTCAGCAGCACGTTCTTCGTGTGAGATGGATACACAGAACCCTTAAGAACATCAAAAATTTCGTTATGTTCTTCAGTGACCTGAGAAGAAAAGAAGATACACAAATTTGCAATTTTCATAAGTGACAGACCCGTACATTGCAAAGGGACCCACCGTGATAGCCATGTATGTTAACGCGATGGCTTCCGGGACATTAAAGTACACCTACTCTCAATGAAATTCGCCCAGTGGATTGACGACGAGGGGTCGGAGGGCCGGCCGGCATGGATGTGGTTTTTAGGCGTTTTTTCACGTCCCTTTAGGTAAGTACCGGGCTGGTCCCCACGTTCTGTCTCAGATATAAGCTACAGTAACATTTAGAAGACTTTTTTTACATTTGCACAGAGTATTTACTCAAAACGCAGACACGTTGGGTATACTGCTTCTGTCCTTGGGGGAGGAGGAGGGGGAGGGGTGGGGGTTAATAAGAGACTGTTGATCTTGTCTTTTTAGTCCCCTTAGACATTTACTCAGCATCAGCACATTGCAAAAATACATTCTGTATCGAGCAGTCGTTGTTTGCAAGCGTTACTGTCTCTTGCACGTTCGATAAGATGACTGGAAGCATTTTTTGAATCTCCATTTCCGGGGCCAGTAAAATTTGTGTGTGTCCCGTGGCGAGCAATGAACTGCGTGTTTAAGGACACAAAGTGGGTTCTAGTCTAGTCTAGTATCCTGTAGTTGCTCAGAGAGGTGACTGCAGGACCGCGGTGTGGCAAAATGCTACATGTCTGTATAGAAGCTGAGTACATTTTCAATCGAAGGCGGATGGTCATTCACAGACACGCACGTAATATGCTCGTATATTTTTGGTTCATATTACAAAGCTTCAAATGGAGATTTTCACGGAATAGTTCAGGACTTTAGAGCTTGTTTCCCATTTTTGAGTGTTAATTTTGTGGCCTTCCATGCACACTAGAGAATGTGTTTTCTATTAATACGTTCGCATAGTATGACATCTAAACTCGTTACGTGCTCAGTCAGTGAGCTCCGTTCAATACTTTTCAATGTATGTAAATTTTCTTTTGTTTCAAGATTTCACGTGTTGCAATTTCTGTACCACATATTTTGTGCATTAATGTCGTGTGTTTCATGGTGGCTTAACTGTGTTACTACATTTTTGAAATAAAATGTTTCTCTACTCAAATATTTTCGAAATCATTAGAAATTCCTTGCTACAATTTTCCATCTCTGACGAATTTACGCCGAGCTACACTCCGCCATTAGTACTGAATCACTAAACATTGAGAACATTTCATCATCAGCAAAAACAGCTGTCTCCTTGAATTGTTTCTGTGGCCAGCGTGAAATTACCAAGCAACTACGGTGAACAATAATCGCCGTCTTCCATTGCAGACTTTATGGAAGACTGTCAGTTTCTGACGCAACTCCCTTTGCTGCATATAAAGTGTGACTACCTAACGTCTTGCATTTGTAAGCTACGCTAAAACACCGCGCACATCATGCGCAGTGCACAGAATGAGTTACAAATCCGTAGTTTACACGTTTCTCGTGCTAATTCATATGGTTGTTACGACTGATCAACTTCACACATATCAATTAACTGCTTGCTATGCCCATTGTAAATACGTTGCACCAAGTACTCTTTCCCACACTGCGTCGTATTTTCTTTCAATTCAGGGCATATTGTGAACTTATATTTGCATGTAATTCGGTTTCAAAACTAGACAGTGATCTTACAACATTACACTAAAAATAGAGCCACACGCCACGACATATTAGAGTATAGAAGCCGTCTGTCTAATGATATCCCTGATACAAACACAACCATGAAACAAAAAGAAAAACTTCAGGCACATTTTTGATGAAGTTTCGATTTGAATAGATACCGTATGGATCGAGAGGACGCCATATTTACGGCGCACCAGGACCTGCTGTAAAGTAAAGCATCTGAGTTTTTATGTGAAATCTTTTAAATCTTTTTTTCATGAAATATACTTTATTAACATTCCACATCTTTATTCTTCATGTCTACATACTTCTCAATAGTCACCCTAGCAATGAACCAACTGCTCGCGCCGAAAGGTCACTTTGTTGATACCGTCGCTGTAGAATGTTTGACTTCGTTGACGGAGCCGCAGCCTCACCCCTGCTTGCATCGCTTCATCAATGTCAAAGTGAAGTCCTCGAAGCTGTTCTTTAACTTTTGAAAGCAGACGAAAATCGAATGGGGCCAAGTCTGGCCAGTATAGAGGATCCTCTATGGCAATGAAGGTGTCGTATTGTTGCAGACGTAGCAGCGCTCGCGTGTGGTCTGACGTTGTCATGCTGAAAAAAAGGGTGTTCCATGTGTGGACGACCTCTTCGAACTGGTGTTTTCAGCTTTCTGAAGGTCTGCTTCTGACGCACCGACAAAGTTACGTCACACACTGCCACGTTATTCGCTGTAATTCCGAGCCCTCTTGTGGCAGAGGGCTGCAGCTTGCGTCAGCGAGGAATGAGCATGAAATGTAATAAATCAGACGATATTGATAACAGAATAAAACAATCTGAGGCACTACATTTCAGCACGCCCTCATCTTACATTTACTGTAAATACTACTACTACTACGTGATAAGGCGCAGTGGACCGCACGCATCTGCAAGTTTCCTCCTCCACTGTATTCTGTCCATTGCTGCCAACCGCCATCCGTTCGCATCTGTTGACACTTGGTTTAAATCTTCATGGAGTCCATCTCTCCAACGCTTCTTGGGTCTCCCTGGCGATCTCTTTCCTGTAGGTGTGAAATCCAGGAGCTTCCGAGGCCATCTGTGATCCTCCATCCGGACCACATGGCCGACCCACTGCATTCGTTTGGCTTTGACAATTCCTGCTATGTTGGGCTACTGGTATAGTTCCTCAAGAACTTGGTTATATCTGATCCTCCATTCACCTGTATCTGCATCCGTAACCGGACCGAAGATCTTCCGAAGCACTTGTCACCCAAAAACAATGAGCTTATGGAAGTCTTATTTCCGGATACTCCATGTCTCACAGCCATATAGAAAAAAAGGCTGGATCAGGGTTTTGCACAGTCAAATCTTGAACTGTCTGGAGAGATATCTGGACCGAAGCAGTTGTGCTAGGCTGTGGTAAGATCGGCTTCCTGCCTGTATTCTGGCATTGATCTCTGCTTCGCATGACGTCTTCTCAGTGAAAAGTGTCCATAAGTATTTGAATTCTTGCACTCGCTTGTAGGACTGGTCCCCAACCTGCAGTGGTTGTTGATTATCAGCAGTCTGACAAGGACCACTCGTCATAACGAGGTACTCTGTCTTGGCTTCTTTTATGTTTGGCCCAAATTTGCTGGCAGCCTCCTTTAATGCTTTGGTCATTTGCTCCAACTCCTCTTTCGACCTAGAGAGTAAACAGCTGTTTTTCATTCTCCTAGTAGTTAGTCTTTGGTCCATATTGCTGTAAGGAATTAGTAAACATTTATTGAGGTTAATACCGTAGACCTGCTGCTAAATCTACAGTTTGTGCAATAAACCTACGACAGAAATATCGTAAATGACAGCACTCTGCTTTCATGATCACTACAATGGTTTTATACAAAGGTCGAAATGGATGTTGCATACTGTCGGAACTTTAATACCGAGCGTTGTGCTCTCAAAAAATTTCGGAACATATTTACACTGGACTTGAAACGCCAGCTCGTGCAAGCACTCGTTCTACCGAACCTCGACTATTGTGATGTGATTCAACAAGGCATGAGTAGTGAAAACAAAAGAGGGCTAGAGCTAACCATGAATGCCTGTGTGCGTTACACCTGCAACATTCGCCGATATGATCATGTTAGTGCTTCATACTCCGAGCTAGGGTGGCTGCGGCCGGACAAATTGCGCGACTACCACCCTCTATGTCTACTTCACCGAGTCCGCGTCGCGCAAGCACCCCAGTACCTTGCTTCAGAGATTAAAAACCTGTCATGCCATCATAATCGAAACACGAGGTCACTCTTATTTGGTATCCTAACTGTGCCCACTCACAAAACAAAAACTTTTGCAAACTCCTTCTCAGTTGCCGCTGTCTGCCTCTGGAACAAACTGCCCCTTACCTTGAGGAAAATTCAATCTCCTGCTGCTTTTAAGAAGAAGTTGAAGAATTTCCTACTATCACCCTCATAAATTTCTCCACAAAATTAATGTACACGGCCAATCCTCTCATCTGTCAAATAGCAAAGCTAGCGTCTCCTACCTTGCTCCTGAGATGCCTTCCTCTTCATCTATCTCTATTAGCCACGCAATCTTCTTTTCCTTTATGTTTCCTTAGTTGTGTTTCATCATGTCTCTCTATTCTTCTCCTCCCTTCACCATGAGTCTCCCTCATACTCCCTGCTGCCAGCACTCCTATCTAAAATCTTTCTCTTCAATGTATTTTTCCAGGTGTATCTTTCTAATTGTTTATTTCACTTTTTGTACTAGATGTAGATTAAGATGCCTACTAAAACATATGAATGTAAAATAAGTAGAATGCCTGGTTAGATGTAAGAGATTGCCTGATGGCCCTAATCTTGCCAGGTTAAATAAATAAATAAAATATAAATAAACAATTCGTTATGATACCATGGGTTATATGAAATGTTGTTCTACGATATAATGGCCTGGTGCTTCCTGTCGAAAGATTCAAGAGGCATCTTTCCCTGGTGGCTCAGAAGTCCGATGCGAGAGTCGACTTGGCGCCCACAAGCGAGGCAATTATGAATCGCTCCAGCAGGATGGTTAGTCATAAACTCATGTCTGCGCCATCGTTTTGCAGCTAAGTTGTTAACCCATACTTGGTCGTGCATCGTGCTACCACGTTTCCTCCATTTTCTGCGATCGTCAGGGAGCTGCCCCCACTTGTCACTGTCAATATTAAATGCGCACGTATCACGCTTGACGCATTCCGTAAAGCGTTGTGAAGGTCTTCCACGAGGTCTCTTTGCTCCTGCTATTTCGTCGCTGAGTAATGTGCTCCGGGCAGACGGGAGTCGTCCACATGATGCAGGTGTCCTAACCACCGCAGATGACGTTACTTGAGTGTGGCAGTTGTTTGCAGTTTTCAGAACCGTATCATTTGTCACATGATCCTTCCACGATATACCCAAGATGCTTCGTAAGCACCGCAGGTGAAAGGCGTTGAGCTTTCGTTCCTGCTTGGCATACGACGTCCAAGTCTCAGCTCCATACAGGAGAGTACTCAGCACGCATGCGTGATACACAAGTATTTTTGTCAACAGTGTAAGACGTTTGTTGTCCCATGCTCGTGTGCGGAACTTTGCGAAAGTGCTGGCAGCCTTTCCTATTCTTGCATTTATTTCGTCATCCATGGAGGGGATCGTCTGTCATTATTGAACCAAGACAGCAGAGTTTATCGACTACTTTCAACAAGCAACCGTCCAGTTTGATGACAAGTGGATCTGTGTATCCTTGTGCCATCACAACCGTCTTGTTTACGTTTATAGACATGGAGAAGAGCTTGCATGCAGTAGAGAATTTGCCTACAAACTCTTGCAGATCGTCTTTAGTATGCGCTACAAATGCTGCATCTCAGCAAATAAAAGGGTATTTACAAGGAAGGACCGTAAGTACCAACACAAACGGTATTAAGCAGTCTCCATGGGCAGAGAAGGACTCTCAAGGCTCGTACTCCAAATTGGGATCGTAGAGGGGATCATCTCGCATGGTCACGAAACTATCCTTTGTGGACAGGCACCAGTGGGACACAATGCTCTTTTCTGGTCAGTATCCAGCCTGAGAATGCTGGCAATATTGTGTGGAGGTAACGAGCACAACGTTTTCACCCTAACGGTGTCTACACGTTCGTATCAGGTTTTGGGACGGAATCATGTATGGCCGCAGGGCAGGACGTCTGATGTGAAGCATCGGGACATCCTTGCACGATTTATGGTTTCATTTGGTGAATATACTAGAGCGAGATTCACTCCGTTGGAACACAGTGCACGTCCCTTTCGTCACAATCTTGTGAACATTTTCTTAGTGGAGCAATCAATCAATTGGATGCAATGACGTACGTATTTGCAGATGTCATCTGCATTCATAACGCTATGCTAAAACGAGCGGTTTGCAATCGTCCTGTCCCAGCTTACAGGGCATCTTAGAGGCCGCTGTGGAGAAACGGGACAATATCACCCTAAGCTTATTACGAGGCAGGTCAATTGGTTCGTAAACAATGTGTTACGCAAGATGACAGTAACAAGACATAGTAGTGTTTGCAATGGAACTTTTTTAAGGTTTTATTTTTTTTATCAATTGGAAATGAGTTCATATTTTTTATTTTTGGTTTATCATGACATCCTCTGATACAGCAAAATCAGTTTTCTTTACTGTAATGTCTAGTACTGGCAGTAAAGCAATACGCAAAATTTATTTTGACCGCTGTATTATTAGAGACGAAACTACGAAATATAAATTACTATCTTAATTTACTCTAAGCTCTGAAACTCTCGACCTACTTGGAACAACGTATGACAAACATAGTAGGTTACGCGCCCACTTCATACAGGGTGTTTCAAAAATGACCGATATATTTGAAACGGCAACAAAAACTAAACGAGCAGCGATAGAAATACACCGTTTGTTGCAATATGCATGGGACAACAGTATATTTTCAGGCGGACAAACTTTCGAAATTACAGTAGTTACAATTTTCAACAACAGAAGGCGCTGCAATTGATGTGAAAGATATAGAAGACAACGCAGTCTGTGGGTGCGTCATTCTGTACGCCGTCTTTCTGCTGTAAGCGTGTGCTGTTCACAACGTGCCAGTGTGCTGTGGACAACATGGTTTATTCCTTAGAACAGGTTTCGGGTAATTTCATTCAGAGACTACGCCATATTATTGCTACGCATGGTGGATATGTGGAAAATATCGTAGAAAACATCGTACTATAGAGTTTCCCAGACCGCAGAGCCATCTGTGTGTGTGTGTTTGAGGTTTACGGGCGCTAAACAGCGTGGTCATCAGCGCCCAAACGCATAGAAACAGGAACACAAGCGGTGAAGGGACGAAGACGGACGCCAAACAAGGAGAACGGCTAAAAGACACAGGCCTGACGCAGTTCCAAATGCGCACATACAGAGGCAAAAAAAGAGGAGAAGAAACACACTAAAAAAGGAAAGGAAACACAAGGAAAAGAGAACAGATACCGAAGGGAAACAAGGAGGTAATCGTGACTGGCGGACCTCTTACCTAAAACCTGGGTGAGCCAGTCACCCAGCAGCACATTAAAACCTTCTCCCTAAAATCCGAGGCAACAGATTGGACAGGACACAAAACCGTAAGACCTTAACCACAGTCGCTGCGTCGTCTTGCAAAATAGAGGGCAAATCCGGTGGCAAGGAAACCACCGCCCTCTGGTCAGAGAATAAAAGACAGTCAAGTAAAATGTGGCGGACAGTAATCTGGACGCCACAAGCACTGCAGATTGGGGGGTCCTCCCGCCGGAGTAAAAAACCATGCGTGAAGGGACTGTGTCCAATGCGGAGGCGAGTGAGGAGAACCTCATCCCGCCTGTATGACTGGTAGGACGTACGCCATGGTCGCGTAGTGGCCTTTACCAGACGCAGCTTATTGTCAGAAACTGCCAAAAACTCCTCTTCCCATTGATGCATAACACGAAAACGCAAAAGGGAGGTTACAGCATGGAGGGGGACGGCACATTCAACAACGTGAGGGAGGGAACATGCATCTTTCGCAGCCACATCCGCCAGTTCGTTTCCCCTAATACCCACGTGTCCCGGCACCCAGCAGAAAGAAACCTCCTTCCCCTGCCGTTGCAGGTGGAGTAGGGCATCATGGATGTTCTGGACGACCGCATCCGCTGGGTACAACTGTTGCAAGGTCTGAAGGGCACTCAGGGAGTCAGAAAAGATGAGGAACTTAAGACTAGTAACACATCTCATCTGCTCCAATGCCCGCAAGATTGCAAACAATTCGGCATCGAGGATGGTAAACGCCGCAGGAAGCCGTAACTTGACGACTCGATCAGGGAAAACAACAGCACAACCAACAGTGTCCCCCTGTTTAGAGCCATCTGTGAATACAGGTACATGGTCCGGATGCTGGTTTAAAATATCGTAAAATAAGGAGGTAAAAACAAACGCCGGAGTGCAGTTCCTCCGGTTCTCCGACAAGTCTAAAAGGATGCTGGGCCTCTGGAGCAACCAGGGAGGCAGGCGAGTAAAACCTTGTCGTTGGGGGGCCACATGCTCCACACCAAGGGACTCAAGCAAATGCTTGGCACGAATCCCAAATGGTTTTGTTGCCCTGGGACGACTGGAAAAGAGACGTTCCATAGGCGGTCGGGCAACGGTAGGGTACGCAGGGGAGGTAGGACAGGCAAGGAAATGACACACCCGTCGCACCATGAGGAGTTTCCGCCGGATGGCGAGCGGCGGTTCCCCTGCCTCAGCACACAGGCTGGGGATGGGACTGGTACAGAAGGCACCAGTGGCCAGCCTGATACCCTCATGGTGTACTGCGTCAAGGATCTTCAGATACGAAGGCCTTGCTGACCCATACACGGTGCAAGCATAGTCAAGACGCGATCGGACGAAAGCCCTATAAAACAGCAGCAGACGCCCCCGATCTGCTCCCCAGGACCGATGGCTCAGACACTTCAAAATATTCAGTGCCTTCAGGGCCCGCACCTTGAGGTCTTTAAGGTGAGGCAACCACGACAACTTGGAATCAAAAGTGAGGCCCAGGAACCTCACAGTGTCCCTAAAAGGAAGAACGGTGTCCCTCAGACGCAATTCAGGGGAGGTAAAAAGACGCCGAGAACGATTAAAATGAACACACACAGATTTGTCTGCAGAAAAGGTAAAACCCGTCTTTGCAGTCCATGCCTCTAAGCGCTTTATCGGAAGCTGTAACTGCCGACTAGCACTGACAAGACTGGAGGAAGAACAGAAAACAGCAAAATCGTCCACAAACAAGGAGCATTGGGCAGGACTCCGGATAGTGGACGTGATACTGTTAATAGCAACGGCAAAGAGGGTGACACTTAAAACGCTGCCCTGAGGAACACCATTCTCCTGCACGTACAAATCCGATAGCACTTTACCAACCCGATACCGAAAGAGGCGGTGAGAAAGAAAGGACCGAATGAAGATGGGGAGACGGCCACGAAAGCCCCACTCATGGAGTTGATTGAGGATAAGGCGGCGCCAAGTAGTGTCATACGCCTTATTAATGTCAAAGAAGACCCCTAGACAATGCTGGTTACGTAGAAAGGCCTGCTGGATGGCGGCCTCAAGCAGGGTCAAGTTGTCTATAGTGGAACGACATCTCCGAAAGCCACACTGAGAGGGGCTAAGGAGCTGCCTGGTCTCGAGCAGCCAAACCAGGCGGCGGTTGACCATGCGTTCCAACGTCTTCCCAACACAGCTCGTCAAGGCAATACTCCGATAACTGCTGGGATGCGTTCGGTCCTTCCCTGGTTTGAGGAGGGGAATCAAAATTGCCTCCCTCCACGAGTCAGGGTACGTGCCAGATGACCATATCATATTGAACAGAGCCATCTGTTGTTGACAATTGTAACTACAGAAATTTCGAAAGTTTGTCTGGCTGAAAATGTACTGTTGTCCCAAGCATATTGCAACAAACGGTGTATTTCTATCGCTGCTCGTTTAGTTTGTATTGCCATTACAAATATACCGGTCATTTTTGAAACACCCTGTATGAGGTCATTTCTGACGATGATCATGTTGTCTGCATGTGTAATTTCCAGTCCTTCCCGTTACAAGAACAATCATCCGAAGAAACAATATTTCTACTCTTTTCATTGCTAGTAAGGACTCATGATTAATAACCTTTTTCGCGACGCTTTTTTCCTTTTCTTTTTTAAAAAAATAATCCATATTCAGTAGGTACCACATATACATTTAATGACTTCATTTTCATCTTCTCACGTAGTGGAACCTTGAAACATGGACAGCATTCTTGACTCTAGTCGTCGTTCAATTTTTCTCTGTGACAGCGACGTTTTTCAACGTCCTTCCGAGCTTCCTGTGCTACAAACCGGCTTACCACTCACTTTCGTGGCGTTATTACCATTTCTTCCCGTCCGCACAGAACGCGTTCTCGTCGTTCCGTAATCGGCAGTAATTGCGGTTCTGTTGCGTGAAAACACTATCGTCGACTCGTCGTCTCACCCTGAGATGGGAACTTTGAGCGTCATATGACTGCGAATCGTTTAGACTTAATTGTGGCTATTTATTTGTTTTATCTATTTTTGTGCTGTACGTCCGCGGCACAGAGGAAAAATATCGTAATCTGTTGAGAAAGGCCCCAAAATCATCTACGAAAGACACTAATACCGTCTTGTGTATCAGATCGACGGTCGTTAGATCGTAAGGTGCATTCCAGTTGGTTCACTTCCGCTTCTGGCTAGCTCAGCTATAATTTCTGCAGGTAATGTTCTTCCTCTGTCAGCAACTAATTGAGGGCAATCCCAGCAGAGATGCAAATTTGCTGGCTCCAACTGAGAATGTCTATCAGTGGGCGTAGTCACATCCAGTACGATTATCAGCATGACTCAGTGCGAAATTCGTGCTACGCAGCAGGTGATAAATTGATACCACCATGCGCTTTTGTTATCTTTCGAATTCTACTGAATCTCTTTATGAACTCATGACCCAATTTCCGTAAAGTTATGACGCGGAACTAACGCAGCGCGGTCTTAGCATGTCAGGAGAACTAGATAATCGGTCTAATACCTGCCCTATGCGGTCCGTAGTGGTAAGTAACATATACAGAGATATTGAAATTTCCACAACCTTATTTTCGAAATGTATAACCATCCTGACATCTAAAATTTACATCGTTGGAGCCAACAAACAGTTATTCTACAATTCCTTAGAACTTCCAGTTGTGTTCGCCTTTGGTCGAATTAACAAAAGACATTTCTCTTCAAAAATAAGTTCTATAATGTGTGGTTCAATGACTAACTGCACATTTATTTGTAACTAGAGCATCAGATTAATTTGCCTTGTTTCTAGTTTTTAGAGGCTTCGTAATTTTCAGATGAATCTCTTGACACGTGGCTTGTGGCCTGACTTTGCCGTCGACAAGGAGCTTCCGGCTCTCTTTAAAAATGCATACTCTGTAATTGGCCTGTTTAGGGTACACGCGTGAAGCTGTGGAAGTTACACTGTGTTCTCCATTCGAGGTTTGTGGGGAAGCCTTCGGTGGGATCAAGGTCATAATTTTTGGCGATTTCGTGGCGCCCTTCGAATTGGATGAGCGCCTGGAGCCGCCAGGCCGTGTTTTGTGATTGTGTGAAGTGTGAATACTACCTCCGAATTGTAAAAAAAAAAAAAAAAAAAAATAGTAAAGCTGGGGCTGAGGTGATTTGCTAAAAAGTTGAGAGAGGGCGGAAAAGTTGTGGCCACGAGGTGAGGAAACGTACGAGCATTCCTAGAGTAAGTGGAATCTGGGCAGGATAGATTCATTTTTTTTTCATATTTGGATACAGGCGTTTACTGAGTTGCCTTAATTCAACGTTCAAGAATGATAATACCCCCGGTATAGCAGGAAGGGTAAAACCTTGCAAAGATCTGCTGCCTTTCCTTTTGCTCGGCATGAATATGTTCCTATGGATCAATTTCTCTTTAACGATTGGTCAGATCTTTAGCTGCTCAGCAGGAGACATTTTAGGATCGAATTCCAATTTTCGTGTGATGACTTATTAATTTTATTTATTTTTCTTTTGTTTTTCGTGGAATGTCTTTGAGGTATCAGCTTGGTAATAATGCTGCCATGTCAGAGATTTGAACGGCAGTCTCCGAACGTAATGAATGCCGACAAGCCAAGGAGACTTGAGTAGTTTTGAGATTCAGTGGGGATCATTAGAATCCCATCACTATTCAGTGGGGATCATTAGAATCCCACCACTATGGCAAACTTAGTTTCTAAGCTTTTTTCTTTATCTACTACTTGAGCTTCTTATTCGTGTAGTGTTGCTTCTTTGTTTGAGAGAATTGCGAATACATGCAGCTCATTACGTTTCCAACCTTCACCAGTGCCAATAAATATTTTAAAATTAAACCCCCTCCCTGTCTCTTAACGAAACAGAACGATAATTTAAACTTATTATGTTACTTTGTGATTGAGTCTGTAATGATATAGTGTTTTCTAGGCTGTACCATCGACAATCGTCCTCCACAAGATACCTGAACATTAAGTAGATGTAAGATTCGTAACAGTAATGAAAAAGGAAAGATTCGGTATATTTTTTATTATTTTATGTTGCTGTAAAATAGATTTTATTTTTTATCTTTCCCGTTAAGTGCGTGGATTGTGGCAAAGGAGGAAGGACCCCTCTTTCTGTTAAGGCGCCGTCGTCATTGCTGGGTTGCATTGGCGTAGAATCGACTGGCGTTTTCCAAAGAAGACATCACGAGCAAGTCAAACGACACTGATTCCACAATGATAACAAAAGAAAAATTGTTTTCTGAACAGCAAAAATAAATAAAAAATAATTAAACGATGCATTAAGTTAATGTTCACCTTTGGCCACTGTTAGTTGGATGGTTCTTAATACATTTCGTTAGTGTCTGAGACGTGGCTATATCACTGGAGTATGTAATACAAATGTAATAAAGATTTAAAAGGTGAACGAAATTCTTTTAAAGATTTTAAATTGCACTTGAAGGACATTTCGTGCATTATTGATTGAGAGTAAAAGTTCTTTCGGATAGAGTAAATTTTTTTAAAGCTGATGTGTCAATTAACACACATAGAATATTAACATCTCCGAATTAGCCAAAACCATTTCCTATAAATGACTATGCCGCTTAACTGAGTTTATATTTCATAAATTGGATCCAGGTTATTTCAAATCTGAGTCTCGACGGAGTAAACTGCATCTAGAAATCACGAAGTGAGTATCTCCAACAAACAAATAAGATTGTGATAGGCAATCTTTCAAATCTCGAACATTACAATAACTATTAACGATCAAAAGCTTAAGCTCACGACAGTCAAATTAGAACCTGCAATTTAACTAACTTTATCTTCGGAACTATACAGTAGTGTGTGTCTGTTGTACGAGTCGAGCATTACAGCAGTAGCAGGTAGTTAGGTACAGAGTAGCACTTCCCGATACGGTGTTTGGACCCCTATGAGCCAATGTAGCTTGTGAAAAATTATGTCGATAAATAACGAGTGTCGAATCTCCTGGAAGGAAATTCAGCTATTCATTCTTCTTCACACATGCATGCCGCTATTTTCCCAGGCCCGCTGGAAGATTATTGTAAATGATCCTGTTTGCTGAAATTGAGAAAGCCTTTTAGACTGATCGATAAAATTCAGATAGCTGATTGAATCCGGCCTCAGACACTACTGAAAACATCTTGTGTTAAAGAAATCTACAGTGTAGATTTGCGAAGTAAGAGCGCATGTGTGAGGGGAGGGGATCACACAGAAAGAAGCAATTGAAAAGGTAACCGGTCAGTGCACCCAACGCAGGCCTTCGCAAATCATTGTATTTGAAGAACAGACTTTGCGCTCATTTTCACAACCGGCTTCTGTTGTATCTCGGGTGGTCACAACAGTAATTCGTGGAATAGGAAGTAGGTGACAGACAATGGTAGCTGGGCACGCTACAGAATATCAATAGACAACGCTATAATTAAACAAATTTACTTATCATGTGAGAAGCAGTTATGTGGAACATAAAGGGTTTTGTCAAGTCAACAGTAAGTTATCTTTTTAGTTGCGCTGGTTCTCGGAGACCTAACTACGACGTCGGTAGCCTCTCTCCCATGGAGCCAAGCTGTCGAAATGACCCCCGAGCGCTGTTGTCGACATTGTTTATGCCAGCACCGGAAGGGGCACGGGTTCCGTGTGGTCTTACCGGAGAGGGGAGATGCGGCACCTGATTTGCATATACTGCCACGCTGGCACCACCCCTTGGAGTCCACAGACGGTGACGTTCGCGCTGGCGAGCTTTTGACGGCCGGCGCACGAATGGTATCTTCCGACGTCACAAAAAAAAAAAAAGCTCTCTGTCTTCAGGCCACAATTGGTCCATCGGGACCATCCGACAGTCGTGTCATCCTCGTCTGAGGATGCGGATAGGAGGGGCGTGTGGTCAGCACACTGTTCTCCCGGTCGTTATGATGATTTTCTTTGACCAGAGCTGTTACTATCGGTCGACTAGCTACTCAACTGGCATCACGAGGCTGAGTGCGCCACGAAAAATGAAAACAGCGCATGGCGGCTCGGATGGTCACCCACCGAACCGCCGGCCACGCCCGACAGTCCTTAACTTCGGTGATCTGACGAGAATCGGTGTATCCACTGCGGTAAGGCAGTTGCGACGATGACACCAAAGCTTCAGTGATAAAGCACAATGAAAGAGCCGGAAAATAAGAGGATTTACGACCCACAATGACGTGAACATTTTCATACTTTGAGTTATACAGCAAAAGGCAAACAGTACTCAGGGATACTTTTAGAAAGGATTATTCTTAGCAAGTACGTTTCTTTTTAGGATGTTGCAGCGACATGAGTCTTTGCTTCTCGGGGAATTTACTCACTTACCTCAGTGAGTTCCCGATATATGGGCATCACATTGCGTCCTGCCTTAGTTAGGTTTAAGTGGTTCTAAGTCTAGGGGACTGATGACCTCAGATGTTAAGTTCCATAGTGCTTAGAGTCGTTTGAACCATTTGAGCATCCTGCCTTGAACCTGGATAGCTGCTTAAAGGACAGCCTGCACTGTTCGAGTCAGCGGAAGAAAAATATTTTCTGACTCGTAACCGAAAAGCAGACCAGCGGACAGTCTTGTAGGCAGGGCAACCCCAACTATAAGTAGGCACCTTGGGTATTAATAACCGCTTCAATTGTAGTAATTCTTTTATTACTGGACCACTACCTGTTTCGCTGCACTAAAAGCCACATCTTCAGATGAACTCATGACTAAAACGTTAGAGCATAAAAGCTCGGAACCTTTTTACCCAATATTCGTTGTCCACCAGAACAAAACACCGCTAAAAGGCGGTTTGTCATAAAATAAAACAGCCGGATTCCAATATAGTGGACGGGTCCGCTTCTCCGATCTATACGGAATCGCGACCAGGAGACGCAGCCGCGTGCTCTGTCATACTACAATGTTGGGTAAAAAGGTTCCCAGCTTTGCCGCTCTAATATTTTCACCTGAAGATGAGGCTTTTAGTGTTACAGAACCTGCAGTGATCCAATAGCAAAGGAAGTAATACATCTGAAGTGTTGAAGTCCAAGATGATCATTCTCTCAGGTGCGACTAAAGCTACTGCCGGAAGAAAAAGATCCAACTCCCTCAGGGGCAAGGGCAACATCACTGGCAAGTCATGTCACAGATAGTTCATCACGGTAGGACTAAATGATAATAAATTCAGACCAAGTGAAACAAATGGCACAGTAAACGGAGCCAAACAGTTGTATCAATATACACTTTACCTACTCTCGCATCCAAACCATCGTAAAGGTGCCGAATGACATTCTGTGATATATTGTACTCCCTTTTTTTGCAGTCCAGCAAAGTTTCTTGCAGTCGCTGGGGAACGAGAAAGTTTCCGCATCAGCATGTTCAGTGCTATTTGAAAATTCGGAGAATGTTTGTCAGTTTAAAATGTTCACTGAATACCATACCATTATTTTGCAATCTGAAGTTTGTTGAATACGACTACATAATATTGCATGTGAAATTGTTTTGACCAAAGGGAGATACGTCACAACTATCTCTAAAATCCAAAAACTTACGGAAATGCTGTAAACAACAGATCGCAATGGTTTCCGCGCTACTCAGCTTCTCAGTAAAATCGAATTAGAAAGTTTTGACGAAACCAGAGCAACGAGCCCTTGCGCCATTGACGCTGAATCACAACTCCCCGATACGATCGTATGCCAATCTCCTCCGCTTCTAAAATAAGAAATCGTTTCCCTCTTCGACTGAATGGAGCATATTGGACCCTATCAGCTTCATATTTTTTCTCGGACAGTATGGTAATTTGCCGCGTTGGCTAACCCTCAACTCCGAATTTGATTTAATGAGGTGCCTAAAGTTTTTTTCCCAAAAAGCGAATAAACTTAAAACAACCCCAATCTGTCTTAAGGGTAAAAATGAAGATTTCATTTATTGCACACCTAAGCTGGTCACTTCACAACAAGCATTGTATGTAGCACATCGAACAGCTACGCATGTCATCTACGTACTCATTCACTTTTTTTCTTTTTTTTTTTTTTTTTTTGACGCATCAGTGTTGTGACTGGTTTGATGCGGCCCACCATGAATTCATCTCCTGTGCCAACTTCTTCATCTCAGAGTAGCACTTGTAACCTAGGTCCTCTATTATTTGCTGGATGTATTCCAATCTCTGTCTTTCTCTACAGCTCCCTCTACTACTATGCAAGTCATTCCTTCATATCTTAATAGAAATCATTCACTATTAAGTATTAATAAAGTCCAAGATCCGTGAGTCACATACATTCTGCATTCAGCCCCTCACTCATACTGATAACACAATAATTGAAAACAACAATGTCTAAGATCCGTCAGAATTTGCTGGGGGAGGCCTAAGGGTACCGAAAGACCGCCGTGACATCCTGAGTTGACTGACTTTATCGGATGCAGATATGGAGGTGTGTGACGTCAGCACACAGCTGTCTAAACCGTTTTCAGTTTTCGTGACCTCAATCAAGTAGCTCCTCAACTGTCATCACAAGGCCGAGAGCACCCCGGTAGCTGAACAGCCCATGGAGGTGTGGATGTCACCCATACAAGTGTACAACAAGCCCGTTTGTATTAACTTCGGCGACCTGAGGGGGACCGGTAAATCCACGGTGTCACTGCCATTGACTTAGTAATAATGTACAACAACTGAGAAAGTAACTACTGTTTGAAACTTAAAATATTACGCAAAATGTACGTTTATTTTGTAAATACGGTTAATTATCAAGCACCAAAGTATTTGGCTGAAATACTCTTCTACGTATTTACAAAAAATGTACTTACGTACCGTGACTTTTCTTTTTATAGGGAAGGGCAGTTTTCTGTTAATTCTGAATATCTCAGAAATTATTCCAATGACAGAATTAGAAATCGTACAGCAGTTAGCTACTGTTATTCTGAAAGGTTGCGTATAGTTTCATGTCGTTTGGTGTACGGGTAATGACTTTACATATTCACATATTCGTGTGCCATTTTTTTTTTCACCTGCAAAATGCACAAGCGAGTGCCTTGGACTGCTGCAGAGGAGCACAGGGATGAGAGATAACAGCCGCTCAAGGTGGGAACGCCTTCTTTGCGACACTCGGACACTGAGAGGAACAATAAGAATCTTACACCTTGCTTATCGGCAGTACATACCGCTACGCTATAATGGGCAAGAAGGAAATAATACAACAACAGCTGCTAAGAAATAATTCTACTGGCAGGTCAGTCAAATGTAAGGAAACCTTTAAGGCGAATTTTACTGAGTGGAGGGGAGAGTCTGACACGTACTCATGCTGTGGAACGCTTTGCAGCTGAAACTGATGTGAGGCGTTTAAAAGTCTGTTGGGAGGCCATGCATCATTCTGGTTGCGGGCGGTTGCGGTCATTACCACTGCAGGCAGAACTCCGGGCCATATACACTACTGCTACAGCACGAACATGACGTGCTACTGACGCGAAATGTAACCGACAGGAAGAAGATGCTGTGATACGCAAATGATTAGCTTTTCAGAGCATTCACACAATGTTGGCGCCGGTGGCGACACCTACAACGTGCTGACATGACGACAGTTTCCAATCGATTTCCCATACATAAACAGCAGTTGACCGGCGTTGCCTGGTAAAACGTTGTTGTGATGCTTCGTGTAAGGAGGAGAAATGCGTACCATCACGTTTCCGATTTTTATAAAGGTCCTATTGTAGCTTATCGCGGTTGCGGTTTGTCGTATCGCGACATTGCTGCTCCAGTTGGTCGAGATACAATGCCTGTTAGCAGAATATGGAATAGGTGGGTTCAGGAGGGTAATACGGAATGCCGTGCTGGATCCCAACGGCCTTGTATCACTAGCAGTCGAGATAACAGGCATCTTTTCCGCATGGTTGTAACTGATCGTGCAGCCACGTCTCGATCCCTGAGTCAACAGATGGGGACGTTTGCAAGACAACAACCATCTGCACGAACAAGTCGACGACATTTGCAGCAGAATGGACTATCAACTCGGACACCATGGTTACGATTACCCTTGACGCTGCATCACAGACAGACGGTGTACTCAACGACGAGCCTGGGTGCTCGAATAGCAAAACGTCATTTTTTCAAAGGAACCAAGGTTCTGTTTATAGCATGATGATGGTCGCATCCGTGTTTGGCGACATCGCGGTGAACACATATTGGAAGCGTGTATGCGTCATCGCCATACTGGCGTGTCACCCGGCGTGATGATATGGGGTGCCATTGGTTACACGTCTCGGTCACCTATTGTTCGCATTGACGGCACTTTGAACAGTGGACGTTACATTTCAGATGTGTTACGACCCGTGGCTCTTCCAATCATTCGATCCTTGCGAAAAACTTCATTTTAGCAGGATAATGCACGATCGCATGTTGCAGGTCCTGTACAGTCCTTTCTGGAGACAGTAAATGTTCTACTGCTGCCCTGGCCAGCACATTCTCGAGATTTCTCACAAATTGAAAATGTCTGGTCAATGGTGGCCGAGCAACTGGCCCGTCACAATACGCCAGTCACTACTCTTGATGAACTGTGGTATCGTCTTGAAGCTGCATGGGCAGCTGTACCTGTACACGCCATCCAAGCTCTGACTCAATGCCCAGGCGTATCAAGGCCGTTATTACGACCAGAGGTGGTTGTTCTGTGTACTGATTTCTCAGGATCTCTGCACCCAAATTGCGTGAAAGTGTAATCACATGTCAGTTCTAGTATGATATATTAGTCAAATGAATACCCGTTGATCATCTTCATTTCTTCTTGGTGTAGCAATTTTAATGGCCAGTAGTGTACTTGCAACAGTCATTATCTGTCAATGTTGACCACTCACATGTGTCGTGCGCACAAGCATATTAATCAATTCTCTACGCATATTCCTCCCTTGCGATCTTACATTTGCCTCAAAAGAGAAAAAAAAAATACGATGCCTGTTTTAGTCTATGGTCGCAATTCTTTTAGTTTGCTTGCTGGCTACCGGCTTCGACACTCAGTACCATCGACGAATTTCCAGCATGCTGGAATAATTGTATGTCAGCAACTTCTGTTAATCAGTACAACGAAAAACCAATCAAAGTTGCATTTTTCAGTTCTTTATTCACTGTGTGACTAGTTGCGATGCGGGACCCATTTTCAAATCATAATACATAGTCAAATTGATATTTTCGAAAATGCAAGAAACCATATCAAAAATGTGCAAATGACCAGTCTACACGTCATATATACGCGCTGTAACTGTTCATTTGCGCATTTTTGGCATGGGTTTTGCATTTTCGGTAACATCTGACTATCCGTTACGATGCTTTGAAAATAGATCCCGGCGCGAAACTAGTCATTGAGTGAATGTAAAAGTGAAACTCGCAATTTTGGCTGGTTTTTCCGTTGTACTGACAGTATCATTCTCAGTCACCTGGTAAGCAGTTGTCACGGTCGCCCCCAAGTAGGTGTGTCTCAAAATAACAATTAATTGAAAGCTAATACTATGTGATCAGTCTTAGAGGAGCACATGATGCCGACCGGCCGCCATGTTGTCCCCCGCCATGCGGCATCACTCAGATGGGCTATAGAAGGGCGGGCCACCAGTACTCTCTGTCCCGGAAGTTGGCTCTCCAGACGCTCGAGTCTCTAGTTCTCACTCAAGACGCGCCACCATTGTCGTCAGGTTGCTGAGTGGATCCACTTTCAATCCTGCTCCCCAGACGAAAGTCTCTGGCAGTACTGGAAATTAAATCTGGGTCCTCCACAATGACATCAGACGTGCTCGACACTCTGTTATGGAGACGGAGAAAATAATAACTAACACCCTGGAAAGTAACTCTGCAATAATTATTAACACAACGAGCATGCTACTGATTTCTTTGTTAATCTTAGCGTATGATGGATAAAGGTTAATTGTTTCAGTGTCTTTATTGGAAAGTAGTACTATAATAATTCTAGCCGTGGTTCGAAATAATGACGTTTCATCTGAGTAAAGGCATTTACAATGTACTTAAATTACATTCCTGCTGTTGGCGCATCTTTTAATTCATATTGATTGCAAAGCTGCACTAACGTCCAGTGTTCTGGTGAACTGTTTTCTCAAGATAGACAATTGCAGACCGACGGTCAAATAAGTTTCCCACAAGATGACGTATGGCTAGAGCATCCAGTTTTTGCCTTGAGGTGCTGGAAAACAACATCTTTCGGATAAACTTTGAAATGTATTTGAAAATATACCAATATTCGAACCTCTCTTATCTACACGTTTTTTCTTCAACATACGAAATATTTCTAGTTCGTGCATTTCACCGAAATGGCGTTCCATGTGAACGGCCCGTAAGTCGGTTAGGCTATAGCTGTTGAAGCTTTGCTCCGCTGAAGTGAAATGTCTGCCTTCCGAACTTACTCCTCCCGTTTCGTACCTCAGAATGGAGTACGTACATCGGAAGATGACCACGTGCCCCGTCCAGCTTATTTCCTTTTTAGAAGACGGGTCCAAACACTCCAATAGTTTGTACTGCTTTCTGAAATCAGCCTCAGGTCAATGGATCTGAAACATCCTAGTTTTTGATAAGAATCGTAGGACATGCGTATTTTGTGTGCAGAAGCCTCACTTTATGTCATCACTCTTTTGACCGGTTTGATGCAGCCTGGAAGATATTTGCTGTTCAGCCTTTTTATTCTTCTCAGAGTAGCACTTACACCAACAGCCCTCAGTAGTTCGTTAATTGTGTACCATCTTCTATTTTTCGCTACATTTTCTGTCTTCCGCAGCTCACTCTCGAATAATTGGAAAGTTTTGCTTTGTGTCTTAAGTACATATCCTATGACAAGACGACGTCTAGCTACTATTTTGCCCGCTGGTTCCGCTGAGAACCTCATTTCTGATCAATGAAATTAATTTTTATCTCCCTTCCGTAACACCTCAAGAGCCTCGATTCTCCTCTACTCCGGTTTTCCCACAGCCAATGGTTCACTTCCACACAAATATGTGCTTAGACGTACTCAGAAATTTCTTTCACCAGTTAAGGTGTATGTCTGATGTAGGCAGATTTCTTCTAGCGAGGAACACTAAATTTACATGTGTTAGTCTTCTTCCTGTCTTGCTTACGTTGTGCAACATCCTTTTACGTTTCTTTCAAGGTGACAAAGGTCCTTCAATTAGTCTACTATATGGCCCTTAATTGTAAAATTCATCGCTAATGTCATTTTTTCAGATCAGTATGCAAATAATGAGAAACAAAGAAACGACATCACCCGCGGTCTAGTGGTCATGCCTTTGATTCATAATCGTCTTCGGTCTCAGGTTCGAATCCCGCCACTGCCTAAATTTTGATTACTAACCAGCATTGGCGGTCGAAGACTTCCGGCATAAGAAGTCACCCTCATTCTGCAAAGTCCTTGTCAAAGAGGGCACAGGAGCGGACAGAGGTTCAGGGCACTTTCTTGTCCCAGGGGTGGGAAACTGCCCCTAAAGGCCGAAGAGTTAGCAATCATCAACGGCATGAGGGTGCAGAAGGCAATGGAAAGCACTCCATTAAAGACGCGTAACGTGTATCCGTAGGGCATGTGGCCTGTAATTGAAGAAGTGTTATGATGATCTCTCCATTGGCAAAAGATTCCGGAATATCTCCCATTCAGATCTCCCGGAGGGGACTGGCAAGGAGGAAGTAACCATGAGAAAAAAGACTGAATAATCAACGGAAGAATAACGTACTACAGGTTGAGGCGTAGAATTTCAGAAGCTTGAACGTGGTAGGGAAACTAGAAAATCTGAAAAGGGAAACGAAAAGCTCCATCTATATACAGTAGGGTTACTGAAGTGAAGTGGAAAGAAGACACAGATTTCTGGTCAGATGAGTATAGGGTAATATCAAGAGCAGCAGAAAATGGTGTAACAGGATTCGTTATGAATAGGCAGGTAGGGCAGTTCAGTGACAGGGTCGTTATTATCAGAATCGACGGCAAACCAACACCGACAACGATAGCTCAGGTATACATGCCGACGTCGCAAGCTGAATATGAAGAGAGAGAGAGAAAGTGTATGAGGATATTGGCAGGGTAATACAGTATGTAAAGGGGAAAGAAAATCTAATAGTCTTGGGGGACTGGAATGCATTTGTAAGGGAAGGAGTACGAGAAAAGGTTACAGGAGAATATGGGCTTGGGACAATGAATGAGACAGGGGAAAGATTAATTGATTTCTGTAACAAGTTTCAGCTAGTAATAGCGAACACCCTGTTCAAGAATGACAAAAGGAGAAGGCATACTTGGAAAAGACCGGGTGATACATGAAGATTTCAATTAGATTACATCATAGTCAGACAGATACTGAAGTCAGATATTGGCTTGTAAGGCCTACCCAGGAGCAGATATGGACTCAGATCACAAGAGTAGGCTGACGTTTAAGACATTAGTCAGGAAGAACCAATACGCAAAGAAGTGAGATACGGAAGTACTAAGGAACGACGAGATACGCTTGAAGTTCTCTAAGGCTATAGATGAAGCAAAAATAATTAGCTCAGTAGGCAGTGCAGCTGAAGAGGAATGAACATCCCCAAAAAGGACCATCACAGTAGGTGGGAAGGAAAACATGGGTACAAAGAAGGTAGCTGCGAAGAAACCATGGGTAACAGAAGAAATACTTCAGTTGATTGATGAAAGGAGGAAGTACAAACATGTTCCGGGAAAATCAGGAATACAGAATAAATAGGAAGTGCAGAAATGGCTGCAGGAAAAATGTGAAGACATTGAAAATGAAATTATTGTCGGAAAGACAGAGCATAGAGGAAACTCCAAACAACTTTCGGTGATATTAAAAGCAAATGTAGTAACATTAATAGCTCAGTGGGAATTCCACTGTTAAATGCAGAGGAGAGAGCGGATAGATGGAAATATATTGAAAGCCTCTATGAGGGGGAAGATTTTTCTGATGTGACAGAAGAAGAAACTGGAGTCGATTTAGAAGAGATAGGGGATCGAGTGTTAGATTTTAAAAGAGCTTTGGAGGGCTTAAGGTCAAATAAGGCAAAAGGGATAGATAACATTGCATCAGAATTTCTAGATCATTGGGGAAAGTGGAAACAAAATGGCTATTCACTTTGGTGTGTAGAATGTATGAGTAAGGGGACATACCCTCTGACTTTCGAAAAAGCATCATCCACACAATTCCGAAGACGGCAAGAGCTGACAAGTGCGAGAATTATCGCAAAATCAGCTTAACAGCTCATGCAGTTAAGTTGCTTACAAGAATAATATACAGAAGAACGGAAAAGAAGACTGAAGATGCGCTAGATGACGATCAGTTTGGCTTTAGGAAAAGTAAAGGCACGAGAGAGGCAATTCTTACGTTACGGCTAATAATGGAAGCAAGACACATTCATAGGATCTGTTGGCCTGGAAAAAGGGTTCGACAGAGTAATGCGGTGCAAGGTGTTCGAAATTCTGTAGGGGTAAGCTATAGGGAGAGATGGGTCGTATACAATATGTATGGCGGGAATAATAAGAATGGACGACCAAGAACGAAGTGCTCGTGTTAAAAAGGGTGTAAGACAAGGATGTAGCCTTTCATCCCTACTGTTCAGTCTGTACATCGAGGAAGCAATGATGGAAATAAAAGAAAGGTTCAGGAGTAGAATTAAAATTCAATGTGAAGGGATGTCAGTGATACGATTCGCTGATGTCATTGCTATCCTGAGTGAAAGTGAAGATGAATTACATGATCTGCTAAACGGAATGAACAGTCTAATGAGTAAGTCGAAAAAAGACGAAGGTAATGAGAAGTAGTAAAAATGAGAATATCGAAAAACTTAACATGAGGATTGATAGTCACGAAGTAGATGAAGAAGGAATTCTGCTACCTAGGTAGTAAAATAACCAATGACGGACGGAGCAAGGAGGACTTCAGAAGCAGACTAGCTATGGCAAAAATGGCATTCCTGGCCAAGAGAAGTCTAATAATATCAAATATCGGCCTCAATTTGAGAAAGGTATACCTGAAAATATGTCTGGAGTACAGCGTTAAATGGTAGTGAAACATGGACGGTGGGAAAACCGGAACAGAAGAGAATTGATGGATTTGAGATGTGGTGCTATAGAGGATTGTTGGAAATTAGGTGGACTGATAAAGTACAGAATGAGAAGGTTCTATGCAGAATCGAAAAGGAATATGTGGAAAACACTGGTAAGGAGAAGAGACAGGATGATAGGATATCCGTTAAGACATGAGGGAATGACTTTCATGGTAGTAGAGGGAGCTGTAGAGGGCAAAAGCTGTAGAGGAAGACAGAGATTCGAATACATGCAGCAAATAATTGAGGACGTAGGGTGCAAGTGATACTCTGAGATGAAGAGGCTAGCATAGGAGACAAATTCGTGGCGGGCCACATCAAAGCAGTCAGAAGACTGAGAACCAAAAAACAAATACGTCTTTGTAGTTTAGAAAAAGCGACGGCTGGTGGTTTTATGTAGCTACTGATCATGTAAGCATGATAGCTCACCCCTGCAATTTCTCAAGCAGTCTGAGTTCCTCGGCAACATTGTGAGTTTATATGAGTTCACTATCTTCGGTAACAGCTTCAGCTTCATAGTTAAACACGTTGGCGTTGAATCTGACCTCTTGTTTGCAGGAGGCGGTGGTGATTGGGTGGTTTTACGAGCACGCACCGCCGACCTGTTCACATTAATAGCGCAGCAGCTGCAGCGCCGCGCTGCCCTGCGACGTTCGACAGCCGCCTGCTATTTGGCTAATGACGGAGCGGTGTAGGGCGACGCATCGGCCAGGCGCGCCTGCTGAGCCGCGCGTAACGCCAGCAACAAAGGCCTGTCACGCACGAACACGATCGCAACGTCAGCGGAATATGCGCGGCGCCGGTTATGATGCCTTCCGCTAATGAGTGGACACTTCCACGACAAGCTGTCTTACGTAACAGCTTGTAGCGTGGAAACAATTTACTTCGAGATGCAAGACTCTTCTAGAGAACGTATTTGTTAGTGCCAGATGTGGTCTTAATGGAAGAAATGACGTGTGTGATCCAAATCGTTGATGTAAAGTACATGCACACCTATTAGTGCATAATATAATGGGATGTGTCCACACTTCGCATTTACAGGGTGTTTCAAAAATGACCGGTATACCTGAAACGGCAATAAATACTAAACGAGCAGCGATAGAAATACACCGTTTGTTGCAATATGCTTGGGACAACAGTACATTTTCAGGCAGACAAACTTTCGAAATTACAGTAGTTACAATTGTCAACAACAGATGGACTTGTGGTTTGGGAAACTCTATAGTACGGTATTTTCCACATATCCACCATGCGTAGCAATAATATGGCGTAGTCTCTGAATGAATTTACCCGAAACCTTTGACAACGTGTCTGGCAGAATGAGATGTACTGCTTCAGCTGTTCGATTGTTTCTGGATTCTGGCGGCACACCTGGTCTTTCAAGTGTCCCCACAGAAAGAAGTCACAGGGGTTCATGTCTGGCGAATAGGGAGGCCAATCCGCCTCCTGTATGTTTCGGATAGCCCAAAGCAATCACACGATCATCGAAATATTCATTCAGGAAATTAAAGACATCGGCTGTGCGATGTGGCCGGGCACTTTCTTGCATAAACCACGAGGTGTTCGCAGTGTCGTCTAAGGCAGTTTGTACCGCCACAAATTCACGAAGAATGTCCAGATAGCATGATGCAGTAATCGTTTCTGATCTGAAAAATGGGCCAATGATTCCTTTGGAAGAAATGGCGGCCCAGACCAGTACTTTTTGAGGATGCAAGGATGATGGGACTGCAACATGGGGCTTTTCGGTTCCCGATATGCGCCAGTTCTGTTTATTGACGAAGCCGTCCAGGTAAAAATAAGCTTGGTCAGTAAACCAAATGCTGCCTGCATGCATATCGCCGTCATCACTCCTGTGCACTATATCGTTAGCGAATGTCTCTCGTGCAGCAATGGTAGCGGCGCTGAGGGGTTGCTGCGTTTGAATTTTGTATGGATAGAGGTGTAAACTCTGGCGCATGAGACGATACGTGGACGTTGGCTCATTTGGATCGCAGCTGCAACACGGCGAACGGAAACCCGAGGCCGCTGTTGGATCACCTGCTGCACTAGCTGTGCGTTGCCCTCTGTGGTTGCCGTACGCAGTCGCCCTACCTTTCCAGCACGTTCATCCGTCACGTTCCCAGTCCGTTGAAATTTTTCAAACAGATCCTTTATTGTATCGCTTTTCGGTCCTTTGGTTACATTAAACCTCCGTTGAAAACTTCGTCTTGTTGCAACCACACTGTGTTCTAGGCGGTGGAATTTCAACACCAGGAAAATCCTCTGTTCTAAGGAAATAACTATGTTGTCCACAGCACACTTGCACGTTGTGAACAGCACACGCTTACAGCAGAAAGACGACGTACAGAATGGCGCACCCACAGACTGCGTTGTCTTCTATATCTTTCACATCACTTGCAGCGCCATCTGTTGTTGAAAATTGTAACTACTCTAATTTCGAAAGTTTGTTCGCCTGAAAATGTACTGTTGTCCCAAGCATATTGCAACAAACGGTGTATTTCTATCGCTGCTCGTTTAGTTTTTTTGCCGTTTCAAATATACCGGTCATTTTTGAAACACCCTGTATGACTGCTTGAACTGTGTTGGGGGTACTTACGGTGACGAGTCTGAATGTTGCTGGAGGAATGGCAACTCATAATTGCTCAAGAATCAAGGGAATGTAGTGATGTTGGATGTAGGGTTCTGGAGGGAAGTCTACCTTCTTACATTTCTCAAAGGAGTTCCATTGACTTTAGGTCGGGACTGCGAGCAGCCCAGTCCATTTTAGTAAGGTTGTTGTCCATAAAACAACGTCTCACACGTACTGCCTTATGCCCGATTGCATTGTCCTCTTGATGCAAACGTCGCCTCGGAATTGTTCCTTAATACTTTTTATCTTATTAGACGTCCATCATCCTGTTCCTTCTTCTTGTCAGTGTTTTCCATATACCCTTCCCTCCCGACTCTGCGGATAACCGCTTTATCTTATCATTCCACCCAACTTCCAATGTTCTTGTTTAATCGATTCTCATCTGTTTTGGTTTATCACAGTCTATGTTTCACTAACATACTCCAAACGTACATTCTCAGAAATTTCTGCTAGCAAACTTTCCTCGACCGGAAAACCCCTCCTTTGGAGTGATGTCTGTTTTTTATGTCCTCTTTGCTCCGCCTGTTATGGGTTATTTTTCTGCCTAGGTAGCAGAATTCCTTACCTTCGTCTACTTCTTAAAAAAAAAGCTTGTGTCCTGTGCGCATTTCTTGTGCATTTGACACGTTCCACACCATAACGGTTTTTCCGTGCTATTAATTAATGGAACACGTAACTAACTAAGTAACTAGCTCTTCAGTTTCTGCTGCTTTCATTTCTGCTACGTCATTACTTTCGTCACTCTTCATTTTTACTCTGTCTATATTCTGTACGCATTAGACTGCTCATTCTATTCAACAGATCCTGTACTTATTCTTCTCTTTCACAGAGAATGTCATCAGCGAATCTTATCATTTATATCCATTTACCTTTAATCTTAATACCGCTCTTGAAACTTTGTTTTATTCCACCATTGCTTCTTCGATGTATAGACTGAATACTAGCGGCGGTGGGTTACATCCCTGTCATACACCATTTTTAAACCGAGGTCTTCGTTCTTGGTCTCCCACTCTTTATTTTTCACTCTTTGTTTTCATACATATTGCAAATTACCTACCTTTCCCTATAATTTACCCCTATTTTTCTCAGAACTTCGAAAGTCTTGCACCAATCTGTTCTGTTGTGCATATCCTTCTTCGTTTTCTCGAGCACAATAAAGAGATCACACCCTAACGATGAAAATCATCCCCATACCATAACACCACCTTCTAAATATTCTCTGTTTGGACTACACAGGATGCCAGGTAATGTTCTGCAGCACGCCCGGTTAGCCGTGTGGTCTAAGGCACTGTTATTCTGGCGGGAAGGCGTGCCGGTCCCCGGCACGATCCCACCAGGCGGATTAGTATCGAGGTCCGGTGTGCCGGCCAGTCTGTCGATGGTTTCTAATGCGGTTTTCCATCTGCCTCGGTGAATGCGGGGTGGTTCCTCTTATTCCGCCTCAGTTACACTATTTCGGTGATTGCTGCGCAAACACTGTCTCCATGTACGCGTACACCATAATTACTCTACCACACAAACATTTGGGGTTACACACGTCTGGTGTGAGATGTTCCCAGGGAGACCACTGGGGACCGAACCGCACAATAACGCTGGATTCGGTGTGGGGCGGCGGTGGGTTGGGTGGCCTGTTGTGCTATTGTGAATCACTGAGGGATATTGCGGAGACGAAGCCTCTACGTCCTTTCTAGATCCCCAGTTCAATATACTACAAAACGTTTTACAGGTATTCGCCACATCCAAACCATTCCATCGGATTTACACAGGGTATAGTTTGCTTCATCACTCCAAACGACTCGTATCTAGTCACCCACTGTCCAGCGGCATCGCTGTTTACACTACCTCAAGTGTCGCTCAGCACTGACTGCAGAAATATGACGCTTATTAGGACCTACTCGATTACTGTACACCATCCTCCTTACCTGTTGCGCTAGATGGACTCCTGGTAGCTCTTTGGAACTCTCTCCCTCTCTCCCTCTCTCCCTCTCTCCCTCCCTCCCTCCCTCCCTCCCTCCCTCCCTCCCTCCCTCCCTCCCTCCCTCCCTCCCTCCCTCCCTCTCTCTCTCTCTCTCTCTCTCTTTCTCTCTCTCTCCCCAGCTATGGTCGTTCTTCGAGTTTGCAACAGACAAACACATCACTATGACTCGACTTTTGCAGAATTAGAAGGGTTGAAATTTTCCTAGTGGATATCTTACTCATGTGACCTCCAATAAGTAGTCAACATTCCAAGTAATTTTGTTGTTACTGCTTCTCTATCGACTACACGTCACTAGCCGCCTCCCCCACGCCTACGAGAAAGACAGGTGAAGAGGGGGGGGGGGGGGTGCAATGTTGGCCTGCGCTCACTCGCTCAACTCAGCACACAAACTACGTTTCTACACCTGTTAACTCGAACCTGGGTGTGTACGTAAGAACGAGAATTGCATCTTCTTTTGGAAGACGGTATTATCTAGTCTTACTTTTATTAGTCCTACAATGATCGTAAGTCCATAGGCCTGCTTATAATTTGTTACGACTATACTGGGGTGCAATAAAATTAAAATCATGCCAAAATGATTATCAGTTGTATGAGGCAGCACTTCTTGTATGTCATTCATTTCGAGTATTGATCTTGAATTAAATTTTGTTGTAGTACTGTTAATCAAAAAAGACTTTATAATAGATTTCAGTAAAAGATGCAATTCTCGTTAGTGCATAGACACCCATCTGCGAGGTAACAGGTAAAGAAACGCGTTTCCTTGGCTGAGCTGAGCGAGCGAGTTCAGGCCTACCTTAGTGACGTATGTTATCAGTGACGTATGTTATTAGTTCCAGGCACAAAATTTCTCCGCTCTGGCCAAACTCTCAAACACCAATGTGTTTCCCTTGCCCGACTGTCCCATTCACGTACAAAGCAAGACATTTTTGTGAACCCACCTTGTTGTACTAATATTATTCCGATAATTTTGAAGTCACTGCAGATTAGCCATTTGTGTCCTTCATAATGCATACTTGTTAAGAGTATCTTCTTCTTTCAGTTGAACTGAAGGGGCCACAGGAATGTACCCATACACGTTCCATTATGCAGTAACGCGCCTTGAGGCTCCTCGTTGTTGAGTAGTCTGCCCCACTGGGAAGGATCACATTCAGAGCCATAGAAGTTAACGTTACTGCAGTAAAATAAGGGTTCGATGTGCCAGAAAAAAAGCAACTAGTTCTTTCTCTCTGTGTTTGTAGCACTAGGAATGTGTTCTGGTCGCAGAAGATTCTTACTTTTTAATCGGGAGCCAAGTAGTTCCACAGATTCCTTAGGCATATTCAAATCTCGTACAAGATCATTAAGTTCGCTCTGAGAGAATAATTGTGAAGTGAAGTCATATTCGGGCTGGTAGACATCACTATCTTATTTGTTAATTGCATCAGCTTTATTTTCATCATCGCCTTCTGCCATATTCTCTAAAGCAGCTGGAGGAAGAGGAGTACTCAGATCATTTCCATGTGCAACATGAGTAATGGCTGAATCAAAGTTTGGATACAGAATTTCAAAGGGTTCAGATGGCTCTGAGCTCTATGGGAGTTAACTTCTGAGGTCATCAGTCCCCTAGAACTTAAACTACTTAAACCTAACTAACCTAAGGACATCACGCATATCCATGCCCAAGGCAGGATTCGAACCTGGGATCGTAGCGGTCGCGCGGCTCCAGACTGTAGCTCCTTGAACCGCTCGGCCACTCTGGCCGGCGGATACAAAATTTGTTTCTTATTTTTGGAACTGTATCCTTGAACATTAACTAAACAGAAGGAACAGCCATTAAGGTGATTTTCTAGGCTACCTCCACACCACTGAAATCGCAAATGCCATGCATGTTTTGTTTCCACGCTTCTCAACGCAACAGTGGCAAACTGTCTTTGGTGCCCGTCACTTGTCGTGGTCACCGAGTTTCATTATAAATAAGCATGATAAGCTTTTCTCATAAAGTCTGTTTTGACGATTCTCTGCTTAGGCACTGTATAATATCCACAAATGCAACATAAAACTTTTGGGTCTTTCACACACTTGCGTGTTGACATTGTAGTGCCTACAAACAATAAGTGAACTGTTTTATTAATAGTGTCTTAAATATACAGAATAATCAAAATATAGCACTGGTAATGCAAGCCTGTGAGATAAACAACACTTTCAAGGTCACACAATAACAACTAGCATCAAAATGGTTCAAATGGCTCTGAGCCATCTATGGTCATCAGTGCCCTAGAACTTAGAACTACTTAAACCTAACTAACGTAAGGACATCACACAACACCCAGCCATCACGAGGCAGAGAAAATTCCTGACCCCGCCGGGAATCGAACCCGGGAACCCGGGCGTGGGAAGCGAGAACGCCACCGCACGACCACGAGATGCGGGCAACTAACATGAACAAGCTTCAGCAACCCAAAGGTTTACAGTGCAGTATTGACAAAATTTGCCTTCAACAATACGCATAACCTACTGGCACAGCAATATACTTTGAAACAGATTGCGGCAAAACTGTAAGTGATAGGAAAAATCTGATAACAGATTTGGAATCAGCATAAAAAGACGAGGTAGTATCACAAATTAGTTTTGTCGTCTGATGCCTTGCAGACTAGCGATAATTACGGGCCACCCTGGACCTCCTTGGGCAACTGCACTTTAATTATAACCACCGGGTATCTGAGGCGGAGTCAGTCGGATTGCTCAGAGGAGGAAATTGGCTGCAGCAAATCACAGGTGGCACCCTGGTGAAGACTGCGCTTGCGGTGGCTTTCTGTCAACACGGAGCATCGGTTCCTGTCTGGGCGAAAGAACGGTGTTTGGCTTCTTGGATCAAAGGAAGGCGCCGGTGCTGGCAGGATAGAAGCCGGCATTAGCCGAGGTGTGTGATCGCCCACGACGGCGATAGAAGAAGGTGTACCGGTTGTGTTTGGCGCAGAATTTCGGTAGTGCAGAGGCTTCAGATTAGCAGCAAAACATGGGAAAATGAAATACAAATAGTAGACATGTATTAAAACAATACAATCTGTCATAGTGAAAAGTATTGCTTCCGTAGATGTGGAAACATGTGCCTAAATGTGACGAGGTATACCTGTTTTACAACACGTCTTAATATAATGAAGCCACATGCTGTGGCTATTGTACTGTACTGCGTTTGTTATGAACGGTGGCGCTATTGACTGTATGACTGCCGGCACTGTGGCCTAGTTTACATCACTTTTTAAAAAATGTGCAACGATGCTAGGGTCATTATGTTTACATTTTGTAACGCCACTACGACTCCATCATATTAGGACATTTTGTAAAACAGGTATGCCTCGTCATATTTGAAGAGCATATTTCCATTATCTATGGAAGTAATACTTTTCATTACGGCAGATTTTATTGTTTTAATATGAAAACTGCCTAGTAGTTCTGTTTCATTTTCCAACGTTTTGCTGCATTTCTGAAGACGGGCATTGCTGCCCGAAACCAGTAGTCTCAGCGCCAAAATTTGTGTGATTATAGATGGAAATAAAAGAAAATTATTGAACATTTCACTGCTTTAAATTGCTACCATGTCGCAGTTTATGAGAGACTCCTGTCTCTGGCTGAGTTTCTGTTTGAGCTGTACAAACTACTATTTTCCACCACACTAAAGCTGCTGCAAGGCCTGGATTGTTAAATCCAAAGGATTATGTACATCCTAAGGAAAGAAAGAGAGAAATATGCACTGCAAAGCAATTATCCAAATGGGACGGATATCGGGAGACGTGATGTACTTGTACAGACAAACAAATAATTACAGCTGCAGGAAAAATTGGAAGATTTTTTCAAGAGAAGTAGTTTCGCAAATTGAGGAGGTCAATAAAGCGTTGGTCCACCTCTGGCCCTTGTGCTAGCGGTTATTCGGCTTGGCATTGATTGATAGAGTTTTGGAGTCCTCCTGAAAGATGTGCCAAATTCTATCCAGTTGGAACATTAGATCATCGAGATCCTGTATTGCGTGGAGAGCTCTGCCCATAAAGATCGAAGGGTCTGGCAAGCACGCAGACAAGCTGCAGAAACTCTAGTCGTGTGCGGGTGGGCATTAGCTTGCTGAAACGTAAGAGTATGATGGCTTACCATGAAGGTGGTCGCGCATGCAGAGAATAAGAGCGGAAATGTCTCCTGACTCTCTGTCCAGGATAACGTACTGGGGTGTATTGCTTAAAAAATCTTCGAACCATTCACTCATCTAGGAACACAATCCGTATGCTCGACCTGCAGTGGGACAACGCTCCAAATCTTTACCCGCTTACAGCCCCATTCGTACACAACCACTTCCATCCACTAAATAACGGAAAAGCTAACAATTTTGTGCCCCTTGAGCTGAGCGTGCCGACAGATAGGGTACACAGCCTTACACACAGAGCGTGCCATATGGCAAGGCCAGTCTCCAGCGTAGCGCCATACGGTCATGGTCCGAAGGCACACAGAAGACTCAAAACAAATGCTATATCCCGATTCCGCTTGACGTCAAGCAAATAGTTAGCGAGTGAATTTGCATCTGCCAACCGCGGATTTAAGCGAATGCACAATTCCACTCAGGCACTATTTCCACGGTCTCACAGTCTCGCAGCATGTGTGTTATCAACAGACAGTGCCAGTACTCATATACTGTCACCGTCAACAGAGCCATTATTGACATGCTACTAGTTTAGCTAATCATCGTTCACTGGAATGAGAAAGTAGATCAGTGTTCATAATTAGCGAACTTAAAGTTATCTCGCCATCTCGTCATGCCTAACTTAAGTATTTCTAAAGTTATTTAATAAAATTTTACGAATTTTCACATATTTGCATAGCGAGCATCAGTCGGTCGTAGTTCCTCTCACGCCGTTGGGCCTTGTGACAAAGCCGTTCAGTTGCTGCGTGCTTAGCAAGCCACCTCAAATACAGCAACTAATTTCTGTGGTAGGGGGTTTTCTTCCTTGCCCCGATTGTGTTGGACGCCAAGTTTATTTAGGTGAACATAACAACCTGACCTCGAGGAAGAAAATGTCCGATCTGTTCTTCAGACTCCAAGCACCAGCATTTCCAGTTAACTATGTCTGCGTTATTGCCATATTTCTGTCATATCGCTCATCGTTGGTTAACAATAACAAGTATCGTACCCCCCCCCCCCCGCCCTCCCCCCCCCCCCCCCCATTCCACTGCAACTGTGTCTCAAGCCTCTGTCCTCTTTCCCCTCCAGTATACCTACATTAAACGTACGTATCAACCGACTCCCTACAGTCCACCTCAGTGTCACTACGTCGACAAAATAGCTTTTACAGTCCTCTACGGCCTAGTCTCAATAATCAGTCCAATTTCACCATAACATGTTCAGTTCATAGTGCGACCAAAGGTTCCTCAATACGTCCCCTTTCAAAGTCAATTAAGAATTATAGAATGAGGCACAAAAATACACGCAGCCACGAGGGACAGCCACGAGATCTGGAGTGTCTCGTCACGGTCTGCGCGGCTCCCTCCGTCGGAGGTTCGAGTCCTCCCTCGGGCATAGGTGTGTGTGTGTGTGTTGTCCTTAGCGTAAGTTAGTTTAAGTTAAATTAAATAGTGTGTAAGCTTAGGGGTCGATGACCTCAGAAGTTTGGTCCCATAACACCTTAACACAAATTTCCAAACGTATTCTCAGACTCCAAGACCTCATCTAGATGTCACAAGGTTGTCAGGAACATATGGCCACAAACAATATTAAGATTAAATGCATCTACCATCGGTAATGTTATGTCAACAGGCGAACAGCAATATTTTTGAAATCTTTTCCGAACTACATACCCTTCTATTTTGGAACAATGAGAAAACGTTATCGAAATTGTAGTAGCAGTTGGCAACTATTTACATTGCTAAACATTTTGATACACTGCAGACTTACCTTTTGTGTATTGTACCATAAATTGTAGCTTTATTTTAAAGCAGCAGGAAGCAGATAAATCTTTGCTTTGCAAAGGGAACATACCTGTAAAAACAAACAAAAAATAACGTTAGGCCTATTTTATAACCAGTAATTGGAATTTAAAGAGTATTTAATATTACGACCTTAATATCTGATGTAATAAAGTTACTTTATGAAACGTCAAAGACAGTTCTGTAGATACAAAATGGAACATACGTAGCCTTCCACTTACAAATGGAATTTCAGAGGACTTATTAAGAAGGTGATACGTTTAATTCGTTAATGAAGCTCTAGTCGTCCCGTCATTATGTCATGTGCAAGATCGATAGCTTAACGCTTCTGCAGTGTTTAATAGTACCGTAAGCTCGTGGTCTTTTAATTAGAATAGGAAAGCGTACACACTCTGATGAACTTTCTAGCTACTAATCCAGATCAGAGACACTCCAATTTTGCGTGCAACATTGTTTTTATGCACTAGTACGCTTTCTACAATATTTCTCTTTAATATTTCTGCACTCATAAGGCGCAAAAGGTAATAAGGCTGGCTCAATCTATTTTCAAGACAAGGTAGATACCTGTAAGAGGAAAACCATCAACTGCTAATACATTTTACTAACTTCTAATGGTTGAGGTTCAAAGTCGAATAGAATTTTTTAAAGGTGTCATATTCATCGTTGACTGTAGAGATTATTTACTTCGCAACTGCAATTTCTGCCTTAAAGCCATTATCAAGTGATAATGCAAAATATTTTGCTTCAAATATTGAAATGGTTCAAATGTCTCTTTGCTCTATGGGACTTAACATCTGAGGTCATCAGTCCCCTAGAACTTAGAACTACTTAAACCTAACTAACCTAAGGACATCGGCCGGCCGGAGTGACCGAGAGGTTCTAGGCGCTTCAGTCTTTAACCGCACGACCGCTACGGTCGCAGGTTCGAATCCTGCCTCGGGAATGGATGAGTGTGATGGTCTTAGTTAGTTTTTTTAGGTAGTTCTATGTACTAGGGGACTGATGACCTCAGCTGTAAAGTCCCATGGTACTCAGACCCATTTGAACCATTTTGAACCTAAGGACATCGCACACATCCATGGCGGAAACAGGATTCGAACCTGCGACCGTAGCAACATAGCGGTTCCGGACTGAAGCGGCTAGAACTGCTCGGTTACAGAGGTCGGTCTTAAAATATTCGACAACACTTAATGTCTCCAGACATGTGTACGTGTGACGATGACACGCGGCCTTTTAGGGTAATGGTATTATAACCAAAGTGTAGTCTTCTTGTTTGAAGTATTGTTCTTCTTAAATTTGGCGCTATCTCCGGAACACGACTGACAGTGTGTTTATCGCACGATCCCTTTTCAAATCTTAATTTGAATGATTCCAGAAACGTTTCCTTGGACATGTGTCCTTTAAAGATTTGTACATTTGCGTGTTCAGAAATGTCAACTACATGGATGTGACTAGAGTCATGGTACAGCGTTAAGCACTTGTACAGATAGCGGCAGTACACAACGTATAAAATGGTGATGCAGTGGCGCAGCTGACAGTTTTACTCAGTGGATTCATGTGAAAACGTTTCCGACGTGATTAAGACCGCACAACAGGAGTTAACAGAACTTTAATACGGAATGATAGTTGCAACTAGATGCACAGAACATTCCATTTCGGAAATCGTTAGTGAATTCAACAAACCAAGTTCCACAATGTCAAGAGTGTGTTGAAAACCGCCACATCCATGGCGGAAACAGGATTCGAACCTGCGACCGTAGCAACATAGCGGTTCCGAACTGAAGCGGCTAGAACTGCTCGGTCACAGAGGTCGGTCTTAAAATATTCGACAACACTTAATGTCTCCAGACATGTGTACGTGTGACGATGACACGCGGCCTTTTAGGGTAATGGTATTATAACCAAAGTGTAGTCTTCTTGTTTGAAGTATTGTTCTTCTTAAATTTGGCGCTATCTCCGGAACACGACTGACAGTGTGTTTATCGCACGATCCCTTTTCAAATCTTAATTTGAATGATTCCAGAAACGTTTCCTTGGACATGTGTCCTTTAAAGATTTGTACATTTGCGTGTTCAGAAATGTCAACTACATGGATGTGACTAGAGTCATGGTACAGCGTTAAGCACTTGTACAGATAGCGGCAGTACACAACGTATAAAATGGTGATGCAGTGGCGCAGCTGACAGTTTTACTCAGTGGATTCATGTGAAAACGTTTCCGACGTGATTAAGACCGCACAACAGGAGTTAACAGAACTTTAATACGGAATGATAGTTGCAACTAGATGCACAGAACATTCCATTTCGGAAATCGTTAGTGAATACAACAAACCAAGTTCCACAATGTCAAGAGTGTGTTGAAAACACCAAATTTCGGGAATTACCTTTCACCATGGACAACACAATGGTCGACGGCCTTTACTTAACGAGCGAGAGCAGCGGCGTTTGCGTAGAGTTGTCAGTGCTAGCAGATAACCAACACTGCTTGAAATAACCGCAGAAATCAACGTGGGACACACGAAACAAATCAGTTACAACAGTGCGGCGAAATATTGCACTAATGGGCTATGGCAGCAGACGATCGACGAGAGTGCCTTTGCTCACAGCATGACATCGGCTGCAGCACCTCTCCTGGGCTCGTAACCCTATCGGTTGGACCCTGGACGATTCCCGATTTCAGTTGGCAATAGCTGATGGTAGATTTCGAGAGTGGCGCCGACCCTACCAGGACATGTACCCAAGTTGACAACAAGGCGCTATCCAAGCTAGAGGTGACTCCATAACGGTGTGGGCTGTGTTTACATGGATAGGACGGGCTCATTAGGTCCAACTAACCGATCATTGACTGGAAATATATACAGCTACTCTGAGACCATTTGCAGCCGTTCATGGGTTTAATGTTCCCAAACAACGATGGAACTATTTTGGATGCCAATATGCCATATCACCGGGTTACAATTGTTCCCGACTGGTTTTACGAACATTGTGGACAATTCGAGCGAATGACGTGACCACTCAAATTTCCCGACATGATTCCCATCGAACATTTATGGGAAATTATCGAGATGTCAGTTAGCGTCTAAAATCATGCACGGGCAACATTTTCGCAACTATAGACGACTATAGAGGCAGCATGGCTCAATCTGCATCTGCATCTACATGGACACTGCAAATAACGCTTAAGTTCGTGGTAGAGGGTTTATCGATCCATCTTCACAATAATTCTCTAGTATTCCAACCTCGAATAGCGCGCAGAAAAAACGAACACCTACAGCTTTTCGTGCGAGCTCTGACTTCCCTGATGTTATCATGACCCTATATAGATCGGCGTCAATATTTTCGCACTCTGAGGAGAAAGTTGATGATTGAATTTACTTGCGAAGATTCTCCCGCATCGAAAAACGCCTTTGTTTTAATGATGTCCGCCCCAAATCCTTTGTCAATGACTCTCTCTCCCCTGTTTCGCTATAATAGAAAAAGAGATTATCCTATCCGGTAAAGGCTCCCTGGCCGCGCAGCAGTACTCGACAAGACGCTGGACAAGCGTAGTGTAGGGAGTCTCTTTAGTAGATCTGTTGCATTTTCTAAGTGTTCTTCCAATAAGACGCTGTCTTTGGTTGACCTCCCCACAACATTTTCTGTGTGTTCTTTCTAATTTAACTTGTTCGTGATTGTAATTGATAGGTATTTAGTTGAATTTACGGCCTGTAGATTTGAATGATTTATCGTGTAACCGAAGTTTAACGGATTCCTTTTATCACTCTTGTGGATGACCCCACACTTTTCATTACTTTTGCAGGGTCCATGCCACGTCGAGGTGCTGCATTACGCTGTCGAAAGGAGGTCCGACAGGGTAATAGAAGGTATCATATGACTTTTGTTACCTCAGTGTATGTACATGTATGATCGGATCATAAAATGTCGTGAGTGGTCTCCGCTTTCGCAGACGTTCTCATACAAACTTATCTTTCAACTTCTTATCGCTTAGTAATTTTTTTCTGTTATGGACTGTCGCAGCATCCGCAATGCACTTTTGGCTGTTCGAGCTGTGCTAATTTTAACCTTATCTATTTTGCAATTAATATCTTTTGCAATGTCTGTCTCCACAGTTTTTATATCTTAACCTTGCTGTGGCTTGATAAAGATACTGGGCACTCTCTTTTGCATATTTAGGTCAATTGTTTCAGTTATTATTTGTTTAAGTGCAGCAGTAGCTTCTGTAACTACTGTTGCTTAAGTTTTGGCCTTTGCTGGCTGTTTAGGCAGCCTTTCATTGTTTTCTTTAACTTCTCTATATTTACCTTCAGGTTGTACAAAGGGAAGTGTCCAGTTTTCTATAGCCTCTTTTAATAGACTGACAGTTCCATTGCTGGTTTTCCCGTGCAACACACTCTGGTTGAATAATTTCGCAAAATTCGAACGCCCGTCTTCAACATTCAACTCGCCCTCGTTTGGAACTCCAGGCTCCAAAAGTGCATCGTTGCTCTCTCCATTAGTCATCACCACGATTCAAGAGAGCGAAAAAGTCACGGTCCGTCTCTTACCCTGGACCGGCCTCTGGCTTGGAATGGAGAGGGGGGGAGCGGCTAGTATAGGAGGTCCATTCGCACCGTTCTTTATTTACAAAATATTCCGCCGTCCCGGCAGTTTTTCTGTGGATGCTCAAATATCCCGTTCTTTTGTGATTCCGCTTCGCCAAAGTATTTTACTCTGTCGTATATCTGACTTGCAGTAACTGCGCAATTATGCTACGAAGCAACACTAGGAGAACTTGTTTTCTAACTTCCGTGTATTAAATTTTACAGTTAATTAAAGCTGTGATGACTTTTAGCACTTTACTTCCTTGTTAACTCGAAGGAGTCACAGACAACTAACAGCAAGAAAGAAACTACATAAAACTAGGTTACGAGTAATAAGGAAGATTATCATCGCCTAGTCCCTCTTTCCGGTTCAGATATAATTTACGCCACTCATACTTGTTTCAATGTTTTGCACTGTTGGTAATACCGATTTCTGTTGTAAGCGGTCTGAAGACGTTAAGTGGATACGTGACAATTTTAAATCTACGCAATCACTATTTTTTTTTATCATGCCAAAACGAACGTGTAATTTTACCAACAAGAAAAAAGTGAGTTTCTTTATATCAGTGGCAGTGGAGAAACTGTAGAATGTACGTAGTGAAAATCCAAATTTGCAATTGGACATGGTTGAAGGTCTCACATTGTGAATCATATTAAGATGAAGAAACATCGCATGGCTCTCTAAACGAAAAAGGATGAGTGACTACTACGTAAAGTTAAAAACAACAACTAAAATGAATTGACAGTTGGCAGCACATTTGCGTACCATAGTGCAATGCACACCTTAGGTTTAAATCAATAAATTGTACTACAGCATTTCTTAAAAAAAACTTTCCAGTCCTAAATTCACATGTGGACACAAAAAATTGCAATGCAATCATTTTATACGTTACTGCACCGTATGCAACCTAGCAGGTTTTAAATGAATTGAAAAGTGCTCGATTCATTTCTGTAATAACTGATACATCGAATCATCTGCATCTGAAGTTAGTTTCTCTCCTTCTCAGGCATTTTCGCTCATATAATGGAATCATAATGAAAGTGCTCGAATTGGTTAATTTTTCCGGAGAGCCTTTAGATTTACTTCAGAATTACGTGCTGGAGATTTTAAGGAAATATTAACTTGAGGGAAAGGTTGGTTCAGTTTCCGTGGACAACACTAACACCAATTTTGGTGGTAAACAAAGGATCAGGAAACACAATATGTTCGGTAAAGTGCAAAAGATGACAGTGAATAATATATACCCAGCACCTGTGGGGCACATCTCTACAACCTGGCTCAGACTACTTACCCATCCACTGCCAATTAATTCTTAACAAAAGTTTACTGGAGCTGAATACAAAATTGCACTCGACACGGCAAGACAAGATGGCTACCTTTGCTACCAGAATTGGAAAGGATTATACAAATTTTTCTTGCTCTAAAATCCTGTTTCATTTCCCTTGGTAAATTCAGATGGTTCAAATGGCACTGAGCACTGTGGAACTTAACTTCTGAGGTCATCAGTCGCTTAGAACTGAGAACTACTTAAACCTAACTAATCTAAGGACATCACACACACCCATGCATGAGGCAGGATTCGAACCTGAGACCGTATTGGTCTCGCGATTCCAGACTGTAGAGCTTAGAACAGCTCGGTCACGCCGGTCGGCCCTTGGTAAGTGTTCTGTTGTCTTTAAACAATTCTTTGAAACGCTCCGTCTATTTTCCTTCTAAATTTTCTTATGAGCGAGCTAAAACCTTTCTCGAAAACAGTTAAATGTATTGAGAAACAAGAAATCACAGTTGTAGAAATGTGTCAAGAAATAAACAAACTGTTGGGCAAATTGCACTCTAGAAAGTCTGAAAAATTTCTCACGTCATTTGTGCTTGAGCAGCTAAGAAAACTGGGAGAAGAGGGTGAAATTACTGTTGAAGAGCTTCATAGTTATGCTGACATCTTCTATGAAGTGTGTGGTAATGAATGCATTTTGCTGGGTGATCACTGAATACGAGCAGCTACATTGGAAGGATATTCGGGACTGCCGCGCGGGATTAGCCGAGCGTTCTAGGCGCTGCAGTCATGGACTGTGCAGCTGGTCCCGGCAGAGGTTCGAGTCCTCCCTTGGGCATGGATGTGTCTCCATAGGATAATTTAGGTTAAGCAGTTAAGTCCCATAAAATTTCACACACATTTGATCATATTTTATTCGGGACTGCTGTACTTGTCTTGCAAGTATTGAGCCATATTTTCCCTGTAGATGAAGACGAACTGTTGGGTGAATTTTCATGTGTACAGAACTTAACAAAAAGTGAAGGAGGAGACAATGAAAGTGTTACTGCAAGGTGATGTAAAATGTTTCACTATTTCAATAGTAAAAATATTAACGTGAAAAGCATGATTCATTTGCATTAAATGTATTCAAATTTGCGAATATGGACAACCATCAGTCAGCTGTATAATGGGGAATGACAACAATGAAAAATTGTGCTGGACCGGGACTTGAACACGGATTTCCCGCTTATCACGAACGGTCACCTTACACAAATTTTCATCGTCATAATTACATTATACAACAGATGGTTGTCCACATTCGCAACTGCACACTTAATGCATTTCGTAACGGCTGCAGTCACCGCAGTGTTCTTCCTTCGGGCACATAAGTTCTTTGCAATTCTACAAGTGCTCGCTTTCTCAAATACGGATGCATAAATTATGGGTATTGGCACGCTTTTTCAGCGCACCCGCTTTATACGTCGATGGTATTTACAGAGGTGTACACAATTTGTTCTTAACCAGTCCATGATTGCCTGTTAGCTATGCAGGCAAGCTGCCACATTTTATCACCAGAACGGGCAGACTCCCTTACTCCCATCCATGCTAACCTATGCCCAACCCAAGCAGGCTACTGAAACATTCCTTACCTGCCCGTCTTCCCACTATGCTAGGCCACGTAGCAGTTTTTTCTCTAAGCTTTCAGTAGAGTGCTATCAGTAGCTGATGAAAATAGTCAAGTACCACAAGCCGAGACTCAATGAGACATTTACTCATTCTGTGTAACTGTACGCCATAAATCGTGGATTTTATTTATCCTTTTTTTAGTTTTCGGCGTATTTCGGGCTTATTTATTTATTTCGATATGAACGGTTTTCTCTTCAAATTCACCTTGTTTCTATTAGTACTAGCTATTATCAATTCAAGTTATCATCAGGTCTGTTCTAATACATGTTCTCTGTATTAATGCGAACTATCTCTGTAAGTCGTTAGCCTTTGCACCCAAGAACCTGAGATGTCTATTATACTACAACGCCAAATAAAGCAACCTTTTGGAAGACTAGATTCTGTAACCCCAATGTGTTCCAGCCAAATATGACCCCATTTATAGCAAACGTAATTACTTTTTCCAGGATTTGTATCGCAGGATCGTTGAATTCATTCTAAGTGAAGAAAATAATTCACTCTAAATTTCCCAAATGCGTTTTAGCAAATATGAAATTCAATTTTCTTATTATGTAAATTTAAAAAGTACATGCTTGAAAGAAGAATCTTTTCTTCCATACTAATCTTTCTTCGCGCCATGTTGAATACTACCAGCATGTGGTTTTTAATATCCACTGAGCCATATAGATTTTTCTATTTCAATCAACGTTTGCCCTAAATTTAGAAAGCCTATATACTGCTAAATAACCTCAAGTACTTAGCGTACATTGCCACACAGATTTCCTCTTTAAATATATTTGTGCAGTGGCGAAACTGATTGTCGTACCATACTCGATGTTCCCGTACGCATTTACAGGAACATTTTACACAATTTGTATTGCGAGATACCTTTCGATTTGTTTGAAACTGCCTCAGACACACACGACAGATTTTGCCCTCCTGGGCTTGAACTCTCTTTCGTGCCTGCTGTATATTCCTCAACTCTAAATTCCTCCTCAATCTCCTTTAAGTTTGGTTTGCACATTTTGCTGGTTTCCCGGTTATGATAAATGAGCTGCAGTGAAACCCCTTACGTAAACATAAACTTAGCTAGTCACGATTTATTGAGACCGCAACCTGTTGTCAGGTGCAGCAGCTTGCCAGGCTTGCGGAAACCCGAGTTGGCTTGCTTTAACCACTATGCTTCAATATGCTTGTACTCTTGTGTCTCCGTTGCGGTTGGTTGAGTTGCTTTAATGGTTGCGAAGGAGGAGGCAGGCTGGAAGAGGAATTTGTACATCTCTGGTCCTTATTCCTGCAGAGATTCTATCCAGACAGTAAGTAATATGTGTGCCAAATTTTGATGAAACCGGTCCAACGTTTAGGAGATGTGGAACGTAGATATACACGTACATCAATTTTTATGGCATGCATGGGTATGGGTTTGAATTGGTTTTCTCAACGATGTCGATTTTATTGAAGCGATTGAAGAATTTACGAATAAACAGAATGGTATGGCATCAGAATTTGTGAATAAACATGATGAAACATCGAAAAAGCAAGATGCAGTTATGTCTTCAGTTAACGAGATTTCGATGAAGCATCACCAAGTTGTAGACTGAAACTTCCTGGCAGATTAAAACTGTGTGCCAGACCGAGACTCGAACTCGGGACCTTTGCCTTTCGCGGACAAGTGCTCTACCAACTGAGCTACCCAAGCACGACTCACACCCGTCCTCACAGCTTTACTTCTGCCGGTACCTCGTCTCCTACCTTCCAAACTTTACAGAAGCTCTCCTGCAAACCTTGCACACCTAGCACTCCTAAAAGAAAGCATATTGCGGAGACATGGCTTAGACACGGCCTTGGGGATGTTTCCAGAATGAGATTTTCACTCTGCAGCGGAGTGTGCGCTGATATGAAACTTCCTGGCAGATTAAAACTGTGTGCCGGGCCGAGACTCGAGCTAAGGACCTTCGCCTTTCGCGGGCAAGTGCTCTACCAACTGAGCTACCCAAGCACGACTCACGCCCCGTCCTCACAGCTTTACTTCTGCCAGGAAAGTTTGGAACGTAGGAGACGAGGTACTGGCAGAAGTAAAGCTGTGAGGACGGAGCGTGAGTCGTGCTTGGGTAGCTCATTTGGTAGAGCACTTGCCCGCGAAAGTCAAAGCTCCCGATTTCGAGTCTCGGTCCGGCACACAGTTTCAATGTGCCAGGAAGTTTCATATCAGCGCACACCCCACTGCAGAGTTGCAGAGTGACACTCTCATTCTGCAAGTTGTAGACTGTTTCAAAGTCACGCGGTAGAGCGCTCGCGTTGTGGTGTTGGTGCGCCTGATACTGCGGCAACCCGTAACGTCGCCTGAGGGTACAGTTGCAGTGCAGTAGGCGATACAATGCCCGGATCAGGTTTTGCGCGCTCGTTTTACATTTTACGTTCCAGAAGACTATGTGTTACCTTAGGCTTGAACGCCGGTATATGGTACCCGTAGGTCAGAGCGGAGTAACGCGCGAGCTAAGGTGGTAGCGGGCCCTTTCATCGGCAGTCGGCGGCGCAGCTACTTGCGATTTTGTCCGGCCGGCGCGCCCCACTGGTTATGACTGCCCGCATGCATTATGCATGTATTTAATCTGGCCTGTCCCTGCCCAGGCAGCCTAGCGCCGACCGAGCGCGACGGCGCGGGGTTACCGCCGCGGACGCATTACTGACAGTCGTGAAAAGCTGCCCCCATTACCTGCCGGGGCCGCTCTGCGAGCTGTGTAAATCGCTAATCTCAGCACCTGTCGCAGCCGGAAACACGGCCGCACGACTGCACCGACACTCTCGCGGAATTCGCTAATCTGACGCCACCAGCGACTGGGTGCCGGGCTAGATTAAGCCGACAGACTCCACGAAATCGAGAAGCACCTCAAGTTTTTTACGGACGACTGGGGCACAAAATTGCGAATTTCCACTACAGGTACACTCAAAGTCATTGGCAATGTTACACTAAATGAGTGTAAGGACAGACGACTTCTAACAACCCTACCACAACAAAGGTCAAAATTTAATAATAATTGTGGTGTTGCTCACGCTGCTGAATACTGCATTTTCGGGCAACAACCAAGTTATTATGAGGCAGGTCTCATTAGAGCACAGTTAATAAAGTCATTTCATGTAATAATGAATAAACTAGGCACTCATCTTTTCGTGTTTCCCAATGTAAAATCATGGCTGAATCGTCGAAAATCTAGGTGCTCATGATTCCAAGCTCGGATGCAAAGAGGCCTACTATTTATTCTGCTATATTTAAAAGTATTATAGATGTGTTTCACAAACCATTCTTGAACATTAAACCTTTGAAAGTTAGCACAATGGTGATGTAAAAAATAATCAGCACTCCGAAATTAAGTTACACTCCCTTTTTATTGCTTTTGTTGCAATATCGCGTAACACAAAAAACATCACTTCACAATACAAAACATACTTGAAAACATCTTCCTCACTGTTAAAGTTCACATTTTATAAGCTGAATACGTTTTACGTCTTTCCAACATGACGTACAGGACTTGACCTTCTCAAGGCCCGACTCTCTAACAACTAATAATCACTTACGCGCCCAGAAATCAGAGTTACAAATACGTCAAAGACCATAGTGACAAAAGAAAGAATACACATAATAATATCATTGCAATATAAATATATCGATGTATCAAAGTACCTCTATATTAATGAAATCAAATATGAATGTTGTCTCAGAAATATGTTAACTACTTTACAGAAACACAATAGAATATTGCTGGTATCGAGAAGTTCAGGTGAGGTGCCGTAATGGTTGCGTAATTAAGTACCATTACAAACTTGAAAAAAAAACCAACAACAACGAAGTACCCAAGGGATTAGTCGTTTGTCAGTACAGCTTCGCACAAATATGCATACACACCATGGGTGGGTCCGTAAGTCAATAAAGTTGCAGAGCTGCGACCTGAATATATTAATGTTTTTCGTATTTAGTGTTGTTATCAGGCTTAGTAGGGGTTATCGGGGGCGCGAACAACATCGGATATTGAGCACTGTGAAGGACACGGAGGTGTTGTGTAGCTGCGTGTGAGCGTTATCTGTCTCTAACAGTAGGTCCCATTTGTATACCCAACAGAACGATCGTCTTAGTGTCACCACCCTACAGTGCAGAGTCAAATGTGAATATTATACGCTTCATCATGCTCAGGAAAATGCAGCAAATGGGCTAGCTCTTTTTGCATTTTATGTGGGCTTGACAGGACGTATGAGGCACCATTAGTCAAGAGCGGTTCATCAAAAAACCTCACAAAAGTGTATTTCATTATCTGATCGCCGTCACAAGCGGATCAAAACCCAGTTAAGATTTCTAAGAAGGCTTTGTACTGCAAATGGCTGTAATTTTCACTATATATTCCTAAGATCCCGATCTCTAACATATAGATCGGTACTGAGCGTAACAGCAATTGACCCTACAGGTCTTACACGAGTTGCAGCGACTATCATCGGTGGGGAGCGAATTACCATTTAAGGTCAGTTTAGTACTTCGAAGCTGCGCATTTAAATACACTAACACAACGTTACAGACTTCAGTGGGTATCTGGTCATTGACATACCTGTTTTCCATCTGGCACTGTTCCTGCTGTATGTCGGGCAAGGCAACTAGTGTGACGTCACAAGTTCGTAGTGGGGCCCGCGATTTCCGTTGGCCCCGGAGGGGGAGCCATCATATATGACTTCACGTCACGGCTGGTCGTAATTGAGGGTTGTCTGACGGCAGAATGGTATGTCACGGACGTCCAGCTTATTCTCCTAAATAACAGAATCATGGTGCCATTGTTCAGCAGGACACTACTACTCCACATTTGTCACGTAGCTCTGAATTGTCTATGTAATATTGAGGTAGCAGAGATTGGGGGAATATGGCACAGCGAATGAAACGACGCACGTCAACGTATCTTTAGCTGTCACAGCTAGTCTTATCTAATTGGTGCTGTCGTCTGGTGCTCAGATATAAATAAGCATGCATATCGCAAGAGCCATTACTTCGCTGTCGTCGGCGCAAGAGGCAAGAGTGTCTTTTTTTCCTTTGTTTCTTCTAATATTTGATCTATAGTTTTCTAAGAGGTAAGAAATTTCCTATTATGTTAAAACACAAGGATTTGTTGTTACGTTTACCTCTGCACATTGTCACTCACGATCGTATAAGTATTATTTCTCTTAAGCAAAGAGCGACTGTGGAACGATAGTTGTATATAAGTGATGCATGTTGGAATAATTGGACGCACAGAGGCCGAGTGCACTCTTTTTCCGTCAGTGCTGTTCGTAATGGGACAGATCGACATCCAGCACAACATGCCGGAGGCAAAGATATGTGCGTAATATGTCGCGAATTCGGCAAAGACTGTGAAGAATGGTACCGGTGTATTTCTTGTGCTTTTTGAGTCTCATTCTGAATGCAGTGAGGGAGACAGTTCTCAAAACTATAACTGTGACTCCTGTCAGAAGAAGCCTTAGTTGTTTTAAAGGTATACTCTTAATGTTCATTTTTGTCGCTATTTTATAAGAAAACTGTTATTGTTTTCTATCTCTGCCATAGTTAATTAAGCCGATATTTTCAATGTTTTCTTTTTGTAAATTATGGTGTTGAGTGTTTTGTATAATAAACGTGATAATCAATACAAATACACTCCTGGAAATGGAAAAAAGAACACATTGACACCGGTGTGTCAGACCCACCATACTTGCTCCGGACACTGCGAGAGGGCTGTACAAACAATGATCACACGCACGGCACAGCGGACACACCAGGAACCGCGGTGTTGGCCGTCGAATGGCGCTAGCTGCGCAGCATCTGTACATCGCCGCCGTCAGTGTCAGCCAGTTTGCCGTGGCATACGGAGCTCCATCGCAGTCTTTAACACTGGTAGCATGCCGCGACAGCGTGGACGTGAACCGTATGCGCAGTTGACGGACTTTGAGCGAAGGCGTATAGTGGGCATGCGTGAGGCCGGGTGGACGTACCGCCGAATTGCTCAACACGTGGGGCGTGAGGTCTCCACAGTACATCGATGTTGTTGCCAGTGGTCGGCGGAAGGTGCACGTGCCCGTCGACCTGGGACCGGACCGCAGCGACGCACGGATGCACGCCAAGACCGTAAGATCCTACGCAGTGCCGTAGGGGACCGCACCGCCACTTCCCAGCAAATTAGGGACACTGATGCTCCTGGGGTATCGGCGAGGACCATTCGCAACCGTCTCCATGAAGCTGGGCTACGGTCCCGCACACCGTTAGGCCGTCTTACGCTCACGCCCCAACATTGTGCAGTCCGCCTCCAGTGGTGTCGCGACAGGCGTGAATGGAGGGACGAATGGAGACGTGTCGTATTCAGCGATGAGAGTCACTTCTGCCTTTGTGCCAATGATGGTCGTATGCGTGTTTGGCGCCGTGCAGGTGAGCGCCACAATCAGGACTGCATACGACCAAGGCACACAGGGCCAACACCCGGCATCATGGTGTGGGGAGCGATCTCCTACACTGGCCGTACACCTCTGGTGATCGTCGAGGGGACATTGAATAGTGCACGGTACATCCAAACCGTCATCGAACCCATCGTTCTACCATTCCTAGATCGGCAAGGGAACTTGCTGTTCCAACAGGACAATGCACGTCCGCATGTATCCCGTGCCACCCAACGTGCTCTAGAAGGTGTAAGTCAACTACCCTGGCCAGCAAGATCTCCAGATCTGTCCCCCATTGAGCATGTTTGGGACTGGATGAAGCGTCGTCTCACGCGGTCTGCAGGTCCAGCACGAACGCTGGTCCAACTGAGGCGCCAGGTGGAAATGGCATGGCAAGCCGTTCCACAGGACTACATCCAGCATCTCTACGATCGTCTCCATGGGAGAATAGCACATGCATTCCTGCGAAAGGTGGATATACACTGTAGTAGTGCCGACATTGTTCATGCTCTGTTGCCTGTGTCTATGTGCCTGTGGTTCTGTCAGTGTGATCATGTGATGTATCTGACCCCAGGAATGTGTCAATAAAGTTTCCCCTTCCTGGGACAATGAATTCACGGTGTTCTTATTTCAATTTCCAGGAGTGTATTTTGTATCATAACCTGTGTGGATTTACATACCTTATACCATGCCTTGCGCCATTTGCCCCAGATACTGCATCATTTTACCTGGTACGTCAAGTAAAATTTCGCAGTGTAATCATGTAATTATCAGTTTTTTAATAAAAATGTAGCTGTACATTTATAGCTTAAAGATGTGTTACGGTAAACAAATGCTGCTAATCCTACACGAAAATTGGACCATCTAGATATTATAGAATGAAGGCTATAGTCAAAATACCTTAGGTGCGCCAAATTCCCCCACTTTGCCCTACTATTGTACCAGCAAGCTCCTCAGATCTGTCCTCTACAGAGCATGTGTTGGACCAGCCCAGATGTCATCTCCGTCCTAGTGTCAATACCAAGTATATTGAGGACCAGTTACAACAGCCGAGTCGCCAGCTTGCCTCAGAAGACGATACAAAGCTTTTACGACACATTTAAATCAGAATCAGTGAATGTATACGGACGACGTCAGTCTGATCACTGAAATAACATCACACAGCTTCTCAAAACGTATTTCCCTCCTCGCCATCCGAGTCCTTCACTTTATTCGTTAAGCAGTGCAATTCACTGGTGCCGTGACTAATACGATGACGTAATGGTTATGTTATTTTGCCACGTCTGCATTAGTGAGCGCGAGCTTTCTCAGAGGAACGTAAACAATTCACGCATTTCTCCGTCTTCTCGGCGTTATTAGTAAGGCAATAGTTGCTGAGAAGATACAGAGAAATACGCCGAATTGTTTACCTTACTATGAAATCACAGGCACCACGAGTGGAGAGATGGACACTGTCTCTGGCAGCGAGACGGACGCTTGTAAATGGGGTCAAATGGCTCTGAGCACTATGGGACTTAACTTCTGAGGTCATCAGTCCCCTAGAACTTAGAACTAATTAAACCTAACTAACCTAAAGGCATCCCACACTTCCATGCCCGAGGAAGGATTCGAACCTGCGACCATAGCGGTCTCGCGATTCCAGACTGTAGCGCCTAGAACCGCTCGGCCACTCAAGCCGGCGGACGCCTGTAAATCACAGGTCGTCTATGTCTCCATAGCAGCAGCCACGCAGTCTGACGAAGACGATGGAGGATTTCACGGAGAACTCGGGATTTTAAATAGATTTCAAGCTATAATTAAACCGAGCATGTCACATAGAGTGAGTGAAAAACGGAAACCAGAATGCTATATCGACCATAACAACCGATGGCGTCCGTCACCGATGCTTCCTTGTCTTGTCGTCTACCTTACTGCAAATGCACTTTATCGATACACTCTATGCCGTACGTCCCCATGACAAGTGATGGGGTCCTCTACACTAATCTTTGCCTTTATCACGCTTCCGCGATTTTCTTGCTTCCTCGTTCTGCCTATAGAGGCAGTTACCGTTATTATAGCCGAATTTTATTGGTTTACAACGAAATTTTCAAAAATGGTTCAAATGGCTCCGAGCACTATGGGACTGAACTGCTGTGGTCATCAGTCCCCTAGAACTTAGAACTACTTAAACCTAACTAACCTAAGGACATCACACACATCCATGCCCGAGGCAGGGTTCGAACCTGCGACCGTAGCAGTCGCACGGTTCCGGACTGCGCGCCTAGAACCGCGAGCGTAATTTTCACTAATTTCTTTTACAAACGTAACTAATGTTTTCATCGGCTAGTTTTGAAGTGTTTAAACGTGCTACTTTACACACTTTTTCTTTTATATACGTTTTCACTGCATGAATAGCCTTATTGGCTTTCTCCGAAGACATGCTGTATGCAACGGGTGCTCCGTTACGTATTTAACGCATAGAGTTCCTACGTTATTCGACAAATATGTTTCTTTGCATATGCTCCTGCTCCGTCTAAGGCCATAAAACTTCGTATATATGTTATTATAACTTTTTATTGCGTATTTTATTATCACTTCTTTATTGTTCCTGATTCCCTTTAATGAAAGTGTTATTTACATTTTAAAGATATTAACGGTTTGTTGGTGATTGTCAAGATTGAAACCGGTTCCTATTAAAATAAAAAATTTCAAAGAAATATTTTTGTGATCAACACTGATTATTTCTTATTTAATGGCTCTGAGCAATATGGGACTCAACTGCTTTGGTCATTAGTCCCCTAGAACTTAGAACTAATTAAACCTAACTAACCTAAGGGTATCACACACATCCATGCCCGAGGCAGGGTTCGAACCTGCGACCGTAGCAGTCGCACGGTTCCGGACTGCGCGCCTAGAACCGCGAGCGTAATTTTCACTAATTTCTTTTACAAACGTAACTAATGTTTTCATCGGCTAGTTTTGAAGTGTTTAAACGTGCTACTTTACACACTTTTTCTTTTATATACGTTTTCACTGCATGAATAGCCTTATTGGCTTTCTCCGAAGACATGCTGTATGCAACGGGTGCACCGTTACGTATTTAACGCATAGAGTTCCTACGTTATTCGACAAATATGTTTCTTGGCATATGCTCCTGCTCCGTCTAAGGCCATAAAACATCGTATATATGTTATTATAACTTTTTATTGCGTATTTTATTATCACTTCTTTATTGTTCCTGATTCCCTTTAATGAAAGTGTTATTTACATTTTAAAGATATTAACGGTTTGTTGGTGATTGTCAAGATTGAAACCGGTTCCTATTAAAATAAAAAATTTCAAAGAAATATTTTTGTGATCAACACTGATTATTTCTTATTTAATGGCTCTGAGCAATATGGGACTCAACTGCTTTGGTCATTAGTCCCCTAGAACTTAGAACTACTTAAACCTAACTAACCTAAGGACATCACACACATCCATGCCCGAGGCACGATTCGAACCTGCGACCGTAGCAGTCGCACGCTTCCGGACTGCGCGCCTAGAACCGCGAGACCATCTTATTTAATGGACGGTAACCAATCAACAGCAACGAAATAACATATGGCGCGTTGTTCTCAAAATCATTACAGCGTTTATCGTAAAGCGACTGATTTCTTAGAGGTTATGCTGTTCTCTACAGGAAATGATCTTCTCTGGATGATGGTAATGAATTGCGAGAGACTCGGCGTTTTTCTTTTTCTTTTTTCATTTTGGCATCGAATAGTTGTTTTGTTTAAATGTTGAAGAATTTAACATAATGCAATATGAAAGATAAAAACTCAACAGTACTCGGTTTGAAGATAAACCGATAAATGTATGTAATCAGTTGCATATTTTAAATATCTAACAGTATTACGAAGCGTGACGAACGTCTGAATTCAGCCGCTGGACAAGGAAATGGACAAATCGAAGTGCTTGGATGAGTTCTGGAAAAGTGCGGTACACCTGTAAAACGAAGTGTTTGCTAGAACCTAGCGAGATCAGTTCTAAAGCACTGCTGCATCTTTTGAAATTTACATCAGGTAGACCTGTCAAGAGGCAGAGAGATACAGCTCCATGGTATGCAAGGGAAGTAGCCACGTTCTTCGTAATACTTTACATTGGTCAGTTTTATTATTGTAGGATTATTCAAAGGAACATGACCTGGCAATAGAAACGGGTTAAAAAATGGTTCAAATGGCTCTGAGCACTATGGGACTAAACATCTGAGGTCATCAGTCCCCTAGAACTTAGAACTACTTAAACCTAACTACCCTAAGGACATCACATGCATCCATGCCCGAGGCAGGATTCGAACCTGTGACCGTAGCGGTCCAGACTGAAGCGTCTAGAAGCGCTCGGCCACACCGGCCGGCGAAAAGCGTTAATTCTAGCGTTTTTTGCGCTATAAATACGTGGTTGGGCCGACATTTAAAACAATGATTTTCTATAACCACGATCTCATATCCTTTATGGATAAAGTCAAAGTTGCGGAGGGTGGTTGTAACAACCACATGAAATCAGTAGAAGGAATCACTCGTGAGTTTCAAATCGCTACCAGCAACCAAGCTAGCACACTGACTGTGTGTAGTGAATAGGGTACAAGGGTCGAGCAGCACCTCATAAACCACACATTTCTATAATCTAAGTGAATGCGTTTAATAAAGGAACAGCATTACAATGCACCCTGTTAAAAAGAGCATGTGTAAGGCAAGGGTTTGTGGACGATAACTCACCTGAAACAGCTGTCCTACGCTGAGTCCCGACCTACGCCTCGTGAAACATCTCTTGGATGAGCTAGAACATCAAATTGACTCCAGAAGCGGCATCCAACATCACTACATTCTCTGGTTTCTGCTCTTAAGAACTTGCTAAGTGAGGACACGTTCCATATTATTGCCCACTAATTGGTGTCTGGTTGTTTTTGATCAGATAGTACTCTGCTTCGTGCTACGTACCTAAGAAAGGTATGAATTAATATCAGAGAGATTCGAACATACTCAGAGCCTTCCAACAGGCTGATACGCGCTTGCGCGCGCGTGCGTGCATGTGTGTGGGTGCGCGCGTGTTTGTGTACGTGTGCGCGCACGTCTAGCGGTTGTGGAGTTCCTGTTCATCTGCCAGTGTGGTGCCAAGCGAAAGCTCATGAGGTCCCCCTTTTCTTTTTTATTAAGATTGATGAGACAGGCAGAAGGTTAGTGAAACGAATAGCGGAAGTCGTGGGAAGCAGCGTCGTCTCTTTAGCCAAAACTGAGTCCAAGCTGGGCAAACTGTAGTCGTACGCACGGCCCATCCGTTTTACAAGCGACCATCATGTCTGTACCACACAGCGGATATTCTTTAGCCTGAAGTAGAACGGCTACAGAAGAAAGAATATGTCTTTTGCTCCAAGGAGAAGAAAGGTACATTTAGAGTTGACGTCGCAAAAAAATCTAACTTCGACTGAGCTGTGTAAGTGACGAACATTTTGCATCAGCCTTTCCATATGCCATTACTGAGAATTAATACGGAGCAGCTAATAGCAGCTTGAGAAAAGGATAAATCTTCTTTAAATAAAGAGAATAAGATAAAGGTCAGTCCTTCTTAAACTAAAATTCACAACAGAATATTCGTAATACAGTAAAACTCTACTCGGTTATTTATTATCAGCTTGGCGTAAAATCTTTCCAATGCGTCTACAGTCAAGACAAAGGCAGATTCTGATCCTGCAGCTAAATTAAGTAATATGACAACGTTCTTGAAAACAGGATACATGGGAATGTAGTCATCATTCAGCGTTCATTCCATTCAGCAGTTCATTAAATTCTTGTTACCAATTTCGAAGAAAAGGAAGGAAGATTAGAGTCTGACGTCCCGTCGACAGAGCGGTCATTAGAGACCGAGCGCAAGCTCGGATTACAGATTCCAAACACTTGAATGAACATTCCTCCACGTTACATAGAAGGTAATACCCATGTCGTGCTGAAGCACACCGCTTGCGGAATATCGAACCACTCATCCGACCGGTCGTGGAGCCCCGTATAACACCAGTCCGTTATCAAGAGCGAGAATACTTATAGGAGCCGGACATAACGGAATCACAGTGAAGTGTGACAGAGTTATCGTTTGTCACTTACAATTTATTTATCGACTTTTACTTACTTATTCAGTTATTTACGTCAACCACCACATGACTTCAAAGTTGCTTCACGAATCGGATCAAATACCTTACCATCTACTCTGTAAGTATACATTTTATAGCTGATGGTATTACATGAGAGGATGCTTTCAAACAGCATCATAATTATTCCAAAGAAAAACATAACTACTATCCTATAAGAAGGACCATCGTACAACTCATACCGATAATCTCCAGATTACGTAGATGACCGCAGTGACGAAAATAAATCTGTGATACACATAAAGGAGCTTCCACGGAACAGGTCTGCCTTACAATTATAATAAGAATAGGAAGGCGGTAACTGACCGTGCACTCAACTGTGTGGTGTATAACGAATGGTGTTTGGATACCGCCATAATTTTACACCGTTATGCTATTGATGGCAAGCGTGGAGAGTGACTGTCCGTTTCACCTTTTGTATAAGCCCACATTGCTCCAATCATTCCTTCGCTACCTTTACGTGGAGTTGTGAGGGGTAATACAGAGTGTAGCTAAATTCCCGTAACAGGCTATGAGGACAGGTTATTTACACAAAAACAACTAAAATAGTAAGCATAGGCTCTAAAATGCATACATTAAGATCTATAAACAATTGTTTATATTCGTTACGGTGAAACACATCTATGCTACCGGAGTCTGCTGAGTATCTTTCTGATGTTCTCGTGCTGACTAGGCTGGTAACAGGAACACAGCACTTGTCCCAATCTTCTCTCTCTGGCCGGCCAGAGTGGCCGAGCGGTTCTAGGCGCTACAGTCTGGAACCGCGTGACCGCTACGGTCGCAGGTTCGAATCCTGACGCGGTCATGGATGTATGTGATGTCCTAAGTTTAGTTAGGTTTAAGTAGTTCTAAGGTCTAGGGGACTCATGACCTCAGAAGTTAAGTGCCATAGTGCTTAGAGCCATTTGAACCTTCTCTCTGTCTCTCTTCCTTCTTCGGTTAACGCAACTTGACAAGGCAACAGCGGTTAGCAGTCTCATCAGCCCGTATGATCATTGATATCTTTTCTCCTTGGTTGTTAACGCCACTTCTGAACCTATTTTTTTTAATTCCTTAATGGCATACTGAACAACTGTGCTTATACACTTTTAAATCGAACACTTTATTGTTTCGAACAGATTCTAAATCTTCTTTTCCATTTTTCTGTGTATTATTCTTGCCAGCAACTTGAATGCATGAGTGTTCAAGCTGATTGTGCGATAGTTCTCGCACTTACCTGCCCGTGCTACCTTCGTCACCGTGCTGTTGATACTGAAAGTACGATGGTATTTCTCCACTTAGGTTCCACGCACTCACTAGAATTAGGAGCATTAAATCGTTAGAAAAAAAAATATCCGAAAATTCTATTACGTGACTTAAAGAATCCATTTGGAAGCAAAAATAAAACGTATAATGTCGGTTTTGAGAGCACTGGGAAAGAGTTATTGGAATCAATATGTATACTAATGACCGTAGCTCACAAAGAAAATGAAGAAAATATAACAAAAATATGGTCAGCCACTGTAATTTTTAAGGTGACGTGACTTTCGGCGCCAAAATGAAGCATGAACGTCGATAGCAATCACAAACTACCGGATAAAACTGGTCATACTTAACTAAGACTTCAAATTCTTGATTACAAAACAGCCACACCTTATAACCTGATAAAATGAAGCACAATAGAACTTTATTTACTAGAGTTTGCACTCTGAAAGTAGAACCTAGTTGGAAACAAGGAGAGAAATTTACTGTTATGAACTCCTGGCAGTTTGTCCTCACGTGGAGGGACTTCGAAGGAAATCAATAATGAAATGATAAACAGGAAATTGCGGCGGTAGCGCTATGGGCCGGGTCCAGAGATGGGACGCTGGTGTGGCGGTTGTAAATAGTAATGAGTTGTCTCGGCGGAAATCAGTTCGAGCAGTTCTTTTACGTTTATTTTTGCTGTGCGTCGTATAGAATCGTGTCCGAAACAAGAACAGTAACTTTCATTTGACATAACTGTTTTTTCACTCGAAAAAGGCTATCGAAAAAGTGAATTACGATAAAATGCTAAAGTGTTACGTCTTTTGTCTCTTTTTCTCCACTAGAGCCATCCACATAGACAGTAGACAGTGAAGCATCTTCAGAATCTGGCAAGTAGGTGGGAACCAGAGAAACTGGTTGAAGTTAATGAATTATTCTGAAAGAATGTTGTGGTACTGATGCCTATGGCTTTGGAACAGAGCATTGCACTGATAAACTAATTCACAGTTTTGAATTCGACCTCAAGTGTAGGTGTACCGCTACAGTGTGTTAATTTTATGTCCATACACCGACCAAATTACAAATTAAATGCGCGGGTTGGAACTTTAATAATGGCAACAATTTATTTACAGCTCGTACAAAATAGATACGTGTTTCAAAGTTTTACTGATCTTCAAAGTAGTAACCAGCTTTGTGTATAACCGGTTGCCAGGCGATGTGAAAGTCGTAGGATACTCTTAGCAGTGCAAGTTGTGCAGACAGTTCGAGCGACGCGATACATTTATATAGGCTTTGACAATCATTACGTAAATCAGTCGTTTCAATCGTTTATTATTCCATACTCGAGATGTATATTCTTGGAAACTTTGAGCGAAGTTCGCAGTGAAGTCTGGTTAATTTTGATAATTTGTGTATTAGTCCTGTACGTTTGTTTGTGACTTGCTTGTCAAAATCATTGAGTCTGAACTTATCGTTCCATGCTAAAATATTTTAACCGCCCAGCTTGCTCTATTTGTTTGAAATGATGACGATAACGATAGTGCTTATTAACACCTGCAAGAGCGAGTATTTCCCATTCTCTCGTGCTAACAACACAGAAATTGTCAGCTGCAGCAGTGTCGCTGTTAGCAGCAGGTGGGGGGCGGTGACAGCTTCGTTCCATGCCTGGTGTCCATTAGCAACAGAAGAGAACGGCGGTGTCGGCTCGAAGCCTGGGCGCGCGCGCAGCCCAGTGGATGAGGAAGGTCGCGTGCCACGCCCGGCGGCTGCAGCACAAATGAGCGCCGTATTAAATTCCTCCAAAGGCTGCCACCGTCTTGTGCTGCAAATAACGAAGCCCGCTGCCTTTTGTGGCGGACCTGCTGGCCTTGCGCCTCTTTCCTCTGATACCCAACACGACGCGGCCCCCGGCCGGGGACCAGATACTTCTGTCGGGGACCTCAATGCTTTCCTGACGCGTCACACATGCGTACATGCATGCACACAAACAATAATATACAGGGTGATTCAGCTCACCCTACTGCTGTCGTTTTCTGCTTCCCGCAATGTTACATCCGGCCCTCTTAAACTACGCGCTAGAAATGGCTCTGAGCACTATAGGACTTAACTTCTGAGGTCATCAGTCCCCTAGAACTCAGAGCTTCTTAAACCTAGCTAACCTCTGGACATTACACACACCCATGCCCGAGGCTGGATTCGAACCTGTGATCGTAGCGGTCGCGCGGTTTCAGACAGTAGCGCCTAGAACCGCTTGGCCCCGCGCTAGAGTTTCGTATTTTGTGACTCGCTAAGGGCAAACTACTATGCCTACAGAAAAAATTAACAGGACCGTTTTGTAGCAAATTTAATTTAGCTACATTTTGTACTGGGATGCGTTTCCTTTAGAGGCTGTCAATTTCGAATTATTCAAGAAAAATGTACAAAAGTGACCTTGAAATGGGCCCCCTACAGTCACACTCAGCCCCCCGCACCCCCACCCCCCCAACCCCTTCCCCGCACCTACCACTGCACAAATACTTGCGACTGCAAGAATTATTGCCCGTATTCGACCTTTTTTGTGCTTCATTGACTGGCCCTATTACGCCACCGGCTTATTCGAGCACTTACAAATCATAAAACTGACGTTTGTCTAAATTTTACCAAACAGTGTTGTGAATGTTAACAGCAATAAATGAACAAATACAGAGTTGCATTCGTCAGACCTTCTGAGTACGGAACTACCGTACTAATAAGGGTTAAGTTTGTATGGAACTATCAGCGTAATTAGTTTAAGCGTAACGCTATCCTCAGGGGCTGTTTTACATTAATGACGTTAACTAAGCAGCCTATTACGTGGGTAATCCCAAAAGTAAGGTCTCCTATTTTTTATAAGTACATAGACCTGTTAATTTCTACAATCGTTTACATCAGCTTACAGCTTGAACATTTAGCTATTTTACGACAGAATCACCATTTCTGTCGATGCATTTTTGTAGACGCTGTGGCAGTTTCTGTATGCCTATGTCATAACAGCTCGCCGCCATGCTGTTCAGAGAGTTATGAACCACTGATTTCACCTCGTCGTCGGAGCTGAATAGTTGGGACCACAATTGAGACTCTGAAAAAACTCAAACGGGCAATTCAGAATCGGAGAAGAGGAATGTTGCGCAAGGGCGTTCACATGCTCCATGACAACGCTCGCCCACACATCGCATGCCAAACCGTTGCTCTCCTGCAACGAACTGAGTGGAACATAATCACCCACCCACCCTGCAGCCCTGACTTGATGCCCAGTATCACCTGTTCCCTAGGTTAAAAGAACATTTGGCCCGAAAGTGATTCATCTCCGACGACGAGGTGAAAGAAGAGGTTTATAACTTTCTGAACAGCATGGCGGTGACCTGGTATGACATAGCCATACAAAAACTGCCGCAGCATCTACAAAACTGCATCAACGGAAAGGGTAATTATATCGAAAAATAGATAAATGTTCAAGCTGTAAACTGATGTAAACCATAGTAGAAATAAACAGGTCTATGTACTTACAAAAAATAGGAGACCTTACTTTTGGGATTACCCTCGTATAACGTAATAGCGCTATCAATAGAGACCAAAGAAAATCGTATATCGGCAATACTTCGTGTAGTCTGAAATTTTTGTTCAGTGACAGGAGAGAATACCAACAACATACTAGAAATATTCAATGGTGAGGGATGAGTGTGGGGTGGAGGTGCGTTTGAAGGTCCATTTTTTACGTATTTCTTGAATAATTAGAAAACCGTGCCCTTAGCGAAAACGTATCCCTGTACAAAATTTAACTACGTTAAATTTCCTACGAAAAGGAGCCGTACATTTTTTTCTGTAAGCCTAGTGGTTTGCACGTAGTGAGCGAGAGAATATGAAAATCTCGCGCGACGTTTATGAAGACCGGATATAACGTTGCGTGTTGCGTAAAACAAGAGTGGTAGTGGTAGCTGAATCGCCCTACACATATAAACACACCCTGCCAAGGTATGTTACACATCACCTGCGTTTTTATTCTTTTCTTAATTTTTTGTTTTGTTTTTTCGCTTTGTTTAATGCTATCCTGTACATCTTCATGTGGTGCGCTAAGCTTTTCATTTCTACATAGATGCTCCACCTAAAATTTATTATACCTAGAGCTTTCTCCATTTGTCAAAGAATTTCTTGATAACACGTCAGTCTCGAATTTCTGATGTTTTAATTTTATTTATCACTCGAAAAACTCAAGCTGAGACCGTGAAACGTGATCATGGTGTTAGATCTTCTCCACGTGTTCACCATTCAGTGGGACACATTTTTCCCATAGAAAGACAACTTGACGTAGACCTTGGTTGCTGACGCGCCCATTTTAGCCGTTCGATATACCATCCACTTTGAAAATCATCACGTCATCATTCTGGAAAAGCTCGCCACGTAATTAAAGAACAATAAGTCATACGGTGTCAGGTCAGAAGACTATGAGGGATGAGGCAAAACTTGACACCCCCAAGAAGCAGCATACGTGACAGTGTATTGCGGGCTGTGCAGAAAGAACTCCGGCTTTGCTCTGCAGGAAAATCTCTCCCTTGGACAGAGACCCTCAACACTTCGACAACTTCCCGTAACCGCATTAGGAGATTACAGTAGTATGGTAGCACGCTCCTCTTTCCACGCTTTCCTTTACTCCTCTGTCTCAGCTTCATATTGATACAGCCAGCATTCATCCAAGGGGATGAGATGGCTAAAGAAATCACCTGGCTTGGCCTGACATAGCTATATTCCCGTTCCTTCCACGGTAGATTATTATTTTTTTTAACCCTGGGGCGCAGAGCGTCCACTACAGTGGACAGCTCTTAATGGTCTCTTCTTTGGCATTTTCAATCAGTTTTGAGGCTGCAGATGCACACAGTTCACTGCAGCCGGCCGGAGTGGCCGTGCGGTTCTAGGCGCTACAGGCTGGAGCCGAGCGACCGCTACAGTCGCAGGTTCGAATCCTGCGTCGGGCATGGATGTGTGTGATGTCCTTAGATTAATTAAGTTTAATTAATTCTAAGTTCTAGGCGACTGATGACCTCAGACGTTCAGTCCCATAGTGCTCAGAGCCATTTGAACCATTTTTTAGTTCACTGCAGTGGGCACTCCCTACTGGTGTTACGTCCTGCATGCATTTGCAGCTTCGTGACTGATTGAAAATGCCAGAGAATTGACCATTAAAAGTTGTGCACTGCAGTGAAATTCATGCGCCACAGGGTTAAAGTGATTGTGAGCAGTTCAGCAGCGGAAGCCAGCGGGCGTCGACCTCCGCTATGTTCAAAATGGCGAGCAAGTTGTTGGAAACTAACCCACGACTAATTTTCACCTTTTTCACTACAAACAGAATTGCGATACGCTACTCTGTTAACACCTTGGTCTCTATTTATTCTGCGGTTCTGTTTCTTGAAATACCACTTCGTTTTTCGTCATTAGTGGAATGGCAGCGTGGTTAGAGGCGCCATGTCACGGATTGAGCGGCCTCTCTCGCCGGAGTTTCGAGTCCTCCCTCGGGCATGGGTGTGTGTGTGTGTTGTTCTTCGCACATGTCAGTTTAAGTTAGTTTACGCAGTGTGTAAGTGTAGGGACAGACGACCTCAGCAGTTAGGTCCCTTAGGAATTCACACACATTTCTTCGTCATTGCGTCTGCGCCATATCATGGTTAACTACACTCAACATACCCTGTCGAATCGATTGGTGACCATTTGGCAAAGGTACAAATAACTACCTTCTGTGGCGTAGAGCGCTGCGAGACGTGGAAAAAGAGAGTCAATGTGGTTCTGGAAAGCAAAGGCAGGAATGTGGGGTCATGCCGCCACCTGTGCCGTGGGCCAATTGCGCTAGGTATTTATTTGGATGATTCAAGACACGAACAGACTAGCTGAGGTGGTCCCACAGTTTCTCGATTCGGTTTAAATCCGCGGAATACGGTAAACTCATGCTACTACTCTTTGAACCACGCAAGCGCACTACGAGCTGTGTGACACGTTGCACTCTCCTGCTGGCAGATGGTATAATGAAGGCATCAAGCGAACGAATAACGAATAAAACATTTGGTATTAGAAATAACAGGCGAAAGAAGAAGTCTACAGAACATGTAGAGAACATCGCGTGTTGTTTGATCTAGCAGTGAAGGGAAAAGAAGGTGCGCTGAATGATATGCAAAGCACGGACCGTGGAGAATACAGGTTATCAAATGAGCATATACCGATCTTGAGTAAAAACTAATGGAAGAAATGGCATATGAAATTGTCGAATTTCGAATCGACTGACGGAGTCGAACTTCAAATCGCCAGAAGATTTTGTAGAAGTATATCTTTCCTGCGACATCGATCGGCTGGAAAGTCGAGAACTTAGTAGTTCAGCTTTCACCGAAACATGTATAGTCAAACAAAGATATAAAACTAATTAAATGAATGTTTCTATGTATTACAACTTTGGTGGAACCTTTAATAGTGACTAGCGTTATAAAGAACAGCTGGTTTGTTCGACAGGCCAACGGCGTTTCCCAGCTTGCCATACATATTCTCTGGTAAACATGAAGAAATGAGGGTCGAAGACGTCACCGGCTGAAAGAAGTGCAAAATGAAGATTGTATGTTTGCCACAGTGAACTGGCTAGTAGATCTACCTGTCGAAATGACACAAGAAGTTAATGAACAACACGAATGAACTGAACATTACAGTAACAAAATATTAAAATGTATGTATTCATCTCCGATCCTCTTCCTAGCCTCGTGATGACTGGGTGTTGTGTGATGTCCTTAGATCAGTTAGGTTTAAGTAGTTCTAAGTTCTAGGGGACTGATGACCATAGATGTTAAGTCCCATAGTGCTCAGAGCCATTTGAACCATTTGAATCCTCTCCCTAATCAACCATCAAACCCTGTGTTGACAGGAGTATGCGTATACACTTACACGCAAGAAGAATAGATTCTTATAACCACACAGATACACACAAACACACACAAACAAACAAACATAAACGCGCTCGAGCACACAAACACACACACGTGTAGGCTTACCACTCTTCCAATCCCTCTCTCTTCACTCCTCTGACGTAGGGATGCACGTCATTGTCAAACATAGGCCAGGCAAACAGTATTGAAAGCGAAAGCGCGCGGAACATCAGAAGTGTTTTTTATATAAATAATATTATCGTTGTAAGCCAACATTTGGTCCTCATTTCGCAAATGCTTTGCTCCGCTTTCATAAAAGCGAAAAGGATGCTTTGACAGCCAAGGCGAGGAAATATTTGCTCACCACTTTGTGTCGAGAATATTTGCGTGTTTCATTATACACATACAACGTTTCCCAAACATAACCCATCGCTGTCAGCCTGCAATATTTTTACCACGTGTGTCAGTGACCGAGACCGCTAGATACTTGTTTTGAATCGGGAGGGAAATAACGTCTGTCAGAGGATTATGGTATGAAGTACTGTAGGTTTATTGCGTTAAAACATCCAAGTTAGGTACACAGACGGTAATATGCACACTAGACTTTTTACATACACGATTTTGTCTCGCTGCCTTGCAATAATTGCCCTTGTGTAGCCAGTAGTTTTGAAATGCTTGCCACTGCATCGTGAGGCAATAATGTTGACACAAATGATTGGTTGGTTTCTGTCGGAAGAAATCGTTTATAGTGAGGGCACTTAAACATAACTGACTAATTCTGCTGTCAGATGGAATAGTTTCCCGTGGGTATTCTTTTCTTACGGAGACGTATTTAGATCTTGTTCGTTGTAGTTTCATGGCGTATAATATAGTTAAAAGGGAGAACACCAAATGGCTGAGAAGATAATCAAAAGTTGTCGAATCTCTGTGATAGTTACACTATTAACGAAGTCGTAAAAAAGAGACAAAATGTTATTAAAAAATAAGGGGGCGTTAAAAATTGGTACTATAGACTTAAGAAGCGCAATATGGAATGTCCATATCAGAGCATGTCTTCTACAAAAATTAGAAATGGATTTTTAATTATGTACAACATTTATCTGTAACTTTTTGATGTCTATCCCTGTGATCCATGGTCTGCGGGACTCCGGCAGTTACACTTGCGTAATAAAAAGAAACACCTACAGCGGTCGCTTTGATGTTATTTTATTACATTTTCATCAGTTTCGATGGCTCGATGGACCATTTTCAGGCCTTAAATGACGCTGAGGGCGCGTAGTCCAACCGTATACGAGCTCTCATCAGAATGGAGTTCACCACTTCACGTCTGTCAAACCCTGAGAATGGTGTACTGATTCACGCAAACTGGTTTCAGTGTAATAAAATAACATCAAAACGACGGCTGCAAGTGTTTCATTTTGTACCGTTTATTTCTAGTGGTGTAAAGTACCTCTGCTCAAAATTACGTCGGTATGCACACTTCCTTGAGGAAAGCAGAGTTTTAACGTCTCGTCGACAGCAAGGTAATTTCAGATGGAGCACAAGCTTGTACAGGGCAAGACTAGGAAGGTAATCGACTGTGCTCGAAGAACTCTGGAGACATACTAGGCAAAACAAAATCTGGTATGGGTGGGATGCCCACTGATTTGAAATCCGCTTTTCCCTACCGAAGCACCTAAATCACTATGCCACCACGATTGACTAACGTTTCAAGCATATGTAACAACCTACGCTTATATTATTTCATTTTCTATTGTAAATATATTCCAAGACAACTGCATACATCTTTTCAGTTAAATGTCCTGTACTCTGAATTAACATTTTTGCTTTTATCGTTACGTAAAACTAACTATAGGACTACTCTACATAACTAGAGTTACAGCTTATTTCCTCAATAAATTCCGTCTACATTTACTCAAACGACACGCCATTCTTCGAGCAATTTTTTCTTCTAGCTTAACGGCTCAGAAAAGCAAACAGGGGAAGATAATGAAATAGCAAAAGAGAGGTAGAGATAAGTTAAAGGGCTAAGTCTGAAAGGCGTTCTTCGAGATGTCGTATGCTGTATTCGAAATGTAACAAATTCATTTTCTGTTCGTCGGGTTCATTTCAGATTAATCTCTACTACGTAGTGATATGTTGACTAATGAACAAAACTGCAGTTTCAGGGTCGTAATTATTTAAGAATGTCTACTATGATCTGCGGCATGGAATTTAGAAAAAAAAATCCCCAAGATCCGTAAATGACAGATAAAATTGTTTTCACGCCAAAAAGTCAATTTTTGAATTGATAACATCGCTACAGGTGTCACGTTCAAGATATCTTAATTCGTTTGCCTAGTTCCTACCACTTTGTCAAAATAAACCACTTAAGAACGAATATGTATGACTTAAATCTGGAAAGACTTCAGAGAACTGAGCTGATACGCAGTTGCCTCTGGATACTAAACACGGGCTGTGAGTTACAAATGGTGTTTCCTTGAATAAATGAGGATTATCTAACAGGAACTGGCCATAGTGGCACCCGGAACATATGAATGGCAGTTATGAGCTCTGCTATATCCCGTTGCGCATTTGAGAAACGGAGGTTCGAATGTAGGCCACTTTCAATCTGTCTCAAAACCCAAATGCCCCTCGCACATCCAGTTTTGCTTGTGACTCTTCGATGTGATTGGTAATTTTGCGTGACTTTTGAATCGACTGACGAACAACTAGTAACTTTATTAATACTGAAGAATTAAATAATTCTGTCGTCCGACAAGGACGGAACGTCATTTTCACTATTTTATCCGGACATTTACTTCTCACTCTTCATGCCTCTGACGAAATTTAGGACAAGAATTAAAAGGAACTACACTGGAACGGTGCAGCAACGCTTTCATAATTGCGTTCAGCATACCACGTACTTTGTTACAAACTAGAGATGGGCAAAATCGTTCATCCTTGGGAACTAGTTCACTGCTCATAGTTCTTTTTTGGGAACCGTTCATTTTTACTCGTTCACCGTTCATTTGTGCTTGGTATATGGTTCTTGTGAAAAATTGAAAACTAGTAGTGTAGGTGACTGAAGGATGGAGGGCCCCAAGAGGGGGCACTTGCCTTCCCCCTGGAATATAGAGTTTTTATTCATTTTTAGAAGTAATTTCTGTGATTCTGCAGAAGATCTCGTTTAGTCAACTGTAGCGTTGTGTGGCTGATCGCAGGGAAATAATAAGGGTAGAGCCAAATACGGACGATGTGTTGCCCGTTACGAGCAGATATAACAGACAGACAAACATGTAATAATTAGGCAGTGAAGAAATAACAAGCTAATGCAAGCAACAATGGCGAAACAATCGATGACGATGTGTATGCTCATGGGCTGTAGCACATGTAGTCTTCTAAACCTGTTGGTGGCTGTTTCCCAGCTTGATAGACCACAAGTTCCTTCTATAAAATTCTTCGTTTCGACTTACACTACATAGCTTTGCTACGTTGTAAACAATAATCGTTTACACCCTATATATACTTCATGTTGTCTCTGAGTTCGTAGGCGAAGTAGACTCTATGAAAGCATAAAATAAAATGCGGTTTTCTCATCATACTTGCGTCACACGCTTAGTAAAAATTAGGTTTTTATGTTGCATTATTAAAGTTAATGCAGCAATAATAATAATAATTAAATTCTCAGTAATAAAGTTTTTGGTTCCAAAGCTCCTTCTGAAAAAGTGTTTTTGAGATAACAAGTAAATACGATTTTATGGCAATCAAACGTCTTTTAAAATGGAGAAGCACCACTTTTGCTACTGAGCCACAATAACCCACAACCCACCTTTTTTTCCCAAAGTAACCAAACTAGCAGGTAATGCAAATTAGAAACAACCAAACTTAAAAATAATTAGAGCATTCCTAAATGTAATGTTTTGTATATGAAAGATACACTAAAATCATTTTATATGAATTTTCTTACACTAGAAATCAAGAAAATTATTGAAAGTTAGTTGCTAAATCAAGTCGAGGAAACAAAAAAATATTATTATAAGTATGTCTTCTGCTGTTCATTGATATAATGAAGTGAGCTGATATGTCCTTTTGTTACCTGAAAAAACGTACCTATTATATACAACGTGATTTTTATGTAATTTACGTGAGTATAAAATACTTTTTGTTTACCGGTCGTGAACGCTGAATAGCCAGACCCAAGTGGAAGAACAGTTTGGAACACATGTAAAATGGGCGAGCGCAGTGAACGAAACAAACTGGATACTGAACTAACTAGGAGCAGTCGGCAGTGCAACTGAGACAGATGGTCATGTGGCCGAGGGAGACCGGGTCTGAGACGAGCACGCGACCGAGGCTGGAACGAGAACTGCCGAAGTGACCTCCGCGACCGAAGTGAACTAGTGAACTATGAACCGATCGTTCCTCGTTCCCGGGACTATAAGTAGACCGCCGCGACCGAAGTGAACTATGGACCGATCGTTCCTTGAAATTCGTTCCTCGGTCCTTTCGTTCGTCTGGGTGAACCGTTCCTTTGCACCCGTTCGTTCGCGAACTACCCATTTCTATTAAAAACCACATAATACTGATCTACCCAAACTTCCACGCCGCATCCCAGCGACCCACCTAATAACCCTCTACTCGCAGATTTCTGATTTCCATAGGAGTTGGGACGTTGGTTGTGCATTCGCACTGAATTTTTTTTCATCAAACAGCCCTAACGCCACTAGAATTATAAATATGAATGGTGTGCGGTATTCTTACAGGAGATGTTACTGGTCATAAACTAGGAAAACATTTCTCTAAGCATACGTCCACAAATAGTTGTAGAAATATGAGCCGTTGTGTCCTACGATGGACGTCTGTTGACACTACAGGGACCGCTCAATGTCGTTACCACTCACTCCTAATCTTTCAGCTCTCCATCTCAAAGAATAACGAACTCATGCAAACACACCTGGCTTATCCCTGATTTGATATCTGCGTGAGACACATATGACATCCATACCCTGCAGGGTGTCCCCGGAGAGTCGTCACCATTCAGTAGTATGACAGGAACGATCATTCGAAGCAAAAAAAGTCTAGTAAAAATGGGTTGTAAAATAACCTAAGAGCTATGGGCACTACATCGTCTTCGCTACAGAGAAATACGTATCTTCTATTGAACAAGTGCTCACAGCTCTTAAGAAAAGTATTTTAGAGCCTGCTTCGGAAGATCGATCCTGTCGTATCCCTGAATAATGACCGTTACTCCGAGGACACCGTGTGTGATGTGTGCACGTTTTCGATGAATGTGGAATACATCAATGCTATTACATGTTTCTATAGCCAGAAAACTAATGGGTTAAAGTCGTATGAATGCCCAGACCATACTGCTGGATCTCTTCCACCAGTGTATCACTCTTTAAGCGTTTGTGCCACGTATTTATTACGAGGGGGTAGAAAATATAGCCCGTCGTGCGTAAAATGTTCAAATATGCGTGAATTCCTAAGGGACCAAACTGCTGAGGTCATCGGTCTTTAGACTTAGACACTACTTAAACTAACTTATCCTAAGAATAACATACACACCCATGCCCGACGGAGGACTCGAACCCAGGGCGGAAGGGGCCGTGCAATCCGTGACATGGCGCCTCAAATCGCGCTGCCACTCAGCAAGACATTTGTTGTCTTTCTGCATAGGTGACGTTCGTCAATACAGCGAGTTAACTGTCGCACAGCAATTGATTTATTAACAGCATCTGTTAATTTTTCCTGCGACATGTGTGTCTCTACGTCCTACCCGCACGTAGTTTTTCTGCATGAGAGCTCCAACAGCCTGTAAACGACGAGCATAAAGTAACAGTTCTTGCCGAACGTATGTATTCCTTCGGCAGTTCCAGTTCTTCGCACACCTGTATAAAGAACATATTCTACTGTTCCAAACACTCGCTCATCCATATCCTTCATGATAACAGTACCAAGTGTATCACGACCCGTTATCCTAGTTGCCAATGATATTGTGGCCACAAGTTGTTGCACCAATCCGATGAAGTTCTTTGCAGTTGGCCTGAAACGTTGAAAATGTCGTTCAGAAGTGTTTAATGCTGGTAGCTCTATGCCTGAAATTTCGTAAAAATAAACTTATTTGGCGGAACGGGACATCAGTGCACTTTTCCAGCTGGAACTGAGGATGAAAATTCCGTACGACGCAGTAGGCTCATTTGGGCCACGACAGCGACGGACCATACTCTTCTTGTTCAACGACGGGACCCCGTTCATTGCGTGTAGAAATCTGGGATGTAACACTTCCACTTTGCTGTCTTCAAAATTCGCCGAACACTTAAGCGACTAACTTCAGTTTCACGGGCAATCTGTCTCACACACTTCGGTGGTGAGCGAGTGGATTGTTGTAAGAGACGACGGGAGTTAGCAGGACTTGTTACTGTTATAGGTCGTACAGATCGTTGTTTGTGTACATCTTTAACACCGCTTTCGGCTTCAAATTTGTCTCGAATGCGACGAATCGTTAAACGTGTCGGCGTCTCTGTTTGATGCTCATTTCGCCATTGCCGTTGAACCTCATTAATGATTTCGTACTTACAATACTACTTCAAAACTGACTTCCTTTCATCGAACGTAAGCCTTGCGCCAGCCATATTTACTCGGGTAACTAGGTGCAACTAAGAACAGAGCACTGACTATCTGGCGACTGTCATCTGACAAAACAAAACAACGCAATACAACGCTTGTGTGGCGATTGCCGGAACTAATAACTATCAGACAACTCCGTCAACTAGTTTGCCAGTTGTGGACTTTTCAACAGGGGATACATTTTTTGGACCCCTCTGTATATTATGTAGCAATGCATTCTTAAACAGTATCAGTATTACACCGAACAAACAAACGACTTGGTTGTATTTAAATACAGGTTGGTGCTTTAGTGTTTATATTTGAAATCTACCCTAGCTACACATTCGTTGCATAGTGTTTAAAGATGTAATCAGTTTTCAGCATGTGGCCTTGTAAGCCTTACCGCAGTTCAGTTTCAGCGCGGAAAAAAACTTCATGGATTCGCTTTGCATTACCATCTGACGGTCACGATCTCTCTGAGGTCTATTGAGTTACGTCTTATTGGCTTTGGGCTACAGTCAGACCGCTATATTTCGGCGACCGGCCGAATTTTACCTCCTTTTCGTTGATGTCATCAGTGTTTCAAAAGCTGGCCACGCCGAGTAACTCAACGGCACGATGTTATAGCTTGATCAGAGAGATTCTTGCGCCGATCATTACGCAAGCGATATCCCTCTTTGATGTATCACAAAGAGGCGACACAAAGTAAACCTGTAGTCCTGTTAATGTTAGTGCCTTTGCTCACATAACGCCATTTGCGATGCGAAAACAGCTTGCTTGGCTGAATACAGCGCGCATTAAATTTCTGCCGGTAATGCTTGTTTCGTTCCCTAAAAACTGCGATAGTGCACAAATACCTTTTGCAGAGTAAATGAGTGCAACCTTCAGTTTCTATAAGAGAACGAAATTTTCCATTGTAACACAATCATTGTCAGTAGACAATTTCCACAACATCAACACCAAGAAGCCGTGTGAATGCAACGTTCAGTATGTGCTGCAATTTGAACCGAATATTCATCGATGTTGTCGTTACCGATTATGAATTTTTGAACGATTTGTTGATGAAATAAAGTTTTAATGTTGGCGTATTACGCGAGAATGTGTCGTTCGACGTCAGAATGCTTTTTAGATCACGCAGTTATTCAACGGAAATGTTAACGTTACATTTGCCCATTGTTTCAATATATCTGGCAACTCTATGCAAGGCCCACCATAAAATAATGACGTTGCGAGTGAAGACGAGAAGATTACCATTGTTACGGATACTTTCCTCTCGGCTTGAAACCAATTTATCCCATTGATGTGGTTGAGGGGAAGCACAGGAGAGGGAAACTCATATAGGGACTTCCAGTAACACTACCTTGGTTCGGTGCCAGGCCACTTGGAGCACTGCAAGTGTATCAGTCTGTCATCTCGGGTTTCTTATTGGGTGATTTAAAGTCTCCCATATTTGTTTTCGTTTCATAGTAAATGGTAACTGGTTTCAGCGCACTGTGTCCCCGATTTGACTTCTTGTGTTTATTGCACTCTTTGAATTGCATTGTGAATACGTTGCTAGTAATCTGAATTATTTTTGCTCATATCTATAATATTGTGTGTATTTAAAGATTGTACAATTGTTTTTGTTTCGTCTCGTAGTTTTCTGTCGACAGTTGTTGTTTCCTTCGAATCCATGTGTAAACTTCTCGATTTAAAAGTGTTGTAAGTATATTGCTATTACTTTGTTTTATTTTTGTCCACAGCCGTTTTTCTACTTTCTCGCATTTAATGGAGAACACCATCTTAGCAGCTTTTGACAAACTTGTCAGCCTATTTTGTTACATTTTTCCACGGAATCAGTATGTATTTCTGCTTTGAATGGTGTTGTTTCGTGTCGCTAGGTACGCTTTGTACGAGGGTGAGTCAAATGAAAACCTTAGAACGGAACTTCTTTCTTCCCATTGCATCTATGAGTGGTCCAAACATATGGAAATCACTTGGGGCTAGGTCTGTGGATGAGGAAGACACTCAGAATGCAGGTCTGTGATTGTTGCAACTGTTGTACGGTCAGTGTGGGGCCTTACATTGTCATATTGCAAAAGTACACCTGTTGACAGCAACCCCGTCGCTTTGATTTGATTGCAGGCCACAGATGATTTTTTAGGAGATCTGTGTATGATGCACTGGTGACAGTTGTCCCTCTAGGCATGCAATGTTCCAGAATGACGTCATTTTCGTCCCAAAAGAGTGTCAGCATAACCTTCCCTGCTGATGGTTCTGATCGAAACTTCTTAGGTTTTGGTGGTGAATAATGGCGCCATTCCTTGCTAGCTCTATTTGTTTCCGCTTGGTGGAAGTGAACCGATGTTTCGTCCCTCGTAATGATTCTTGCAAGGAAACCATCACCTTCTCCTTCAAAGCGCCAAAGGAGTTCTCCACAAGCATCAACACGTCATTCTCTCATATCAGGAGTCAGCTGCCGTGGCACCCATCTTGCAGACACTTTGTGGAACTGGAGCACATTATGCACATTGTGGTGTGCTGACCCACGACTAATCTGTAAACATACTGCAATATCATTCAGTGTCACTCGGCGGTTTTCCTTCACTGTTGCTTCAACTGCTGCAATGTTCTGTGGAGTCACAACTCGTTGTGCCTGACCTAGACGAGTAGCATCTTCCACTGAAGTCACACCATTTTCGAACTTTTTACTCCATTCGTAGACTTGCTGCTGTGACAAACATGCATCACTGTACTGAACCTTCATTCATCAATGAATTTCAATAGGTTTCACACCTTCACTACGCAAAAACCGAATAACAGAACGCTGTTCTTACTTGGTGCAACTCGCAAGCGGGGCGGCCATCTTTATACTGATACTGTGACGGTGTGTGTGCATCTGCACTATGCTGCCACCTACAAGCCATTCTACACGCTGTTTGTAGCGCGCTTACCAACACACCGCGGTTCCTGGTGTGTCCGCTGTGCCGTGCGTGTGATCATTGCTTGTACAACCCTCTCGCAGTGTCCAGAGCAAGTATGGTGGGTCTGACATACCGGTGTCAATGTGTTCTTTTTTCCATTTCCAGGAGTGTAAGATGACTTTTGGACATTATTAAGGTAAATACATTGTTTGTTCTCTATCAAAATCTTTCATTTGCTAACAATGCCTATCAGTAGTTAGTGCCTTCAGTGGTTAGACTCTTTTATTTAGCTGGCAGTATTGGCGCAGGCTGTATTGCAGTAGTTCGAATAACGAAGATTTTTGTGAGGTAAGTGATTCATGAAAGATATAGGTTATTGTTAGTCAGGGACTTTTTTTGTAGGGATTATTGGTTCAAATGGCTCTGAGCGCTATGGGACTTAACATCTGAGGTCATCAGTCCCCTAGAACTACTTAACTACTTAAACCTAACTAACCTAAGGGCATCACACACATCCATGCCCGAGGCAGGATTCGAACCTGAGTCCGTTACGGTGACGCTGTTCCAGACTGAAGCGCCTAGAACCTCTCGGCCACTCCAGTCGGCTTGTCAGTGCTAGCAGACAACCAACACTGCTTGAAATAACCGCAGAAATCAACGTGAGACGCACGAAACAAATCCGTTAGAACAGTGCGGCGAAATATTGCACTAATGGGCTATGGCAGCAGACGATCGATGCGAGCGAGTGCTTTTGCTCACAGCGTGACATCGCCTGCAGCACCTCTCCTGGGCTCGTAACCCTATCAGTTGGACCCTAGAGGACTGGAAAACCGTGGCCTTGTCAGTTGAGTCCCGATTTCAGTCGGCAATAGCGATGGTAGGTTCTGAGTGTGGCGCAGACCCTACGAGGAAACGTATCCAAATTGTCAACAAGGTGCTGTGCAAGCTGGAGGTGGCTCCATAATGGTGTGGGCTGTGTTTACGTGGATCGGACGGGCGCATGTGGTCCAACTAACCGATCATGGACTGGAAATATATTCAGCTACTTTGAGACCATTTGCAGCCGTTCATGGACTTAATGTTCCCAGTCAACGACGGAATTGTTCCCGAATGGTTTGAAGAACGTTGTGAACAATTCGAGCGAATGACGTGACCACTAAAATTGCCCGACATGAATCCCATTGAACATTTATGGGGAATAATCGAGAGGTTAGTTTGCGCCCTACATCACGCACGGGCAACATTTTCGCAATTATGGATGGCTATAGAGGCAGCATGGGCCAATCTGCATCTACGTTGACACTCTCAAATAACGCTAATGTGCGTGGCAGGGGGTTCATCGAACCATCTTCACACCGGCCAGCAGGGATTATTGAAAGTCAGATTGCGTTGCCCTAAAAATATTGTGTGTCAGTTTTGTGTTGATGAGAATAAGTAAAGAGAGAAATGTTTGAATGTTTGAGTACTTTCAGTTCTGCTCAGCTGTTTGAAAATCAAATAACGTAACAGGTTAATCAGCACAGTAATTCATTAATTTTTCGAAGAGGACGTTTAACGTGCTATTGTAGCAGCAGTTACAGATCTAACAACTGCGCCAGACACTTCTTGTCTTATATAGGCGTTTCCGACAGCAGCGCCGTATTCTGCCAATTTACATTTCTCTGTATTTGAATACGTATGCTTATAGGAGTTTCTTTGGCGCTCCAGTGTATATTCCGTGCAGAGTGTTCTGCCAGTTTCGCTCAAAGGACATCAAAATTTTCCTTTCTTTAGATTACAAGAGATATATCGTCTGCGGGCCTTAGTATTCGTCCCCTCCCACCATACACTGTAATTAAAGTTTCTCCCACTCCATTTCCTCATCGACAGGCTTTGTAAACTATAGTGATGACAAGCAGGAACCGCGGGCCACGCCGAGTACGATCCGTTAGTGCATGCCCAGTTTTTTCTTGTAGTGCGCTCGCTACCTCTGATTAGTTCTCAGTCCCACCACCAGAAGACGTTACCTCGGAGGACGATACGCAGTTCTGCGTAGCATGTAAACACCTGCCGCACGTGATGGAGAGCAGCCACACGGCCTCCCCTGTGTAAACACGCTTATCTCTAATGGCAATCCCTGAGGTTGTCGCCGAAGCGTTTCTGGCGAGAACGTTTACCGTTAATGAGATCCTAACCGTGTGCCGAGGAGGGCTTGCGTATCGGTGGAGACGTCACGCAAGGGACATTAGCCGAATGACAGCCAGTATGATTATCAAACAAGCTGCGTAACGGTCACACCTGAAACGTTTCGTTCGTAGCTACCAAAATTGAGAATGCTTGAGTAGCTTCAGCACGGTGCTACCTAATCTGTTCTGTGAACGTAGTAGTAGTTTCTTTAATATGCCTCACATGCTAAAACCGCCATCGTAAAGGGCGTTTCCAAATAGATTTCTAGAAGAGGAGCAAGGCTACAGTAGCCACCGGGTTAACGGACCGAATGGGTAAAATTACTCGTTGAAACGACGTAATTCCTACATTTGTCAGTCAATAAAAAGTGAAAGTCTATTCAGGCTATAGCGCATAAATGGTACGCTTCCAGGTGTTCAGCTGAGTTGTTATTTAGGCACAGTATGTAGACAATTGGCCGTAAAAATCTTCATAATGTGCTGTAAGCTGTGCTGTATGACTCATAACATTTGAAGTCGAAGTTGGTGTACTCACTGACTCACTACGCCAGCAACATGCCAAATACGAATATGGGTTGGAATGAGCAGGTAAGGCAGGTTGCACACTTCGGTTTCTTGAAAGAATACGGCGAAAAATTCTGTGAGTCTACACTTATGTGTCCTATCCTAGAATACGGCCCAAGTTTGTTGCGTCTGTACCAGATAAGAATGACATGGGATATTGAACGTATACAAAGAACGACAGCGCAAATAGTCACAGGTTTGTTTGACTCACGGGAGGGCGTCGCGGAAAGATTGAGCAATCTGTACTGCTTATTGGTACACTCTTGAAGATCGATGTAAATTATCCAGTGAAACCAAACTTACAAAGTAATGAGACACCATATTAAGAGAAGAATCTACACATTTTCATCCGCCTACGTATCGTATCCGTATGGTCCGTGAAGAAATGATCAGATTAATTACAAGCATGCCTTCAACAGTCATTATTTCCACGCTCCATACGTACTTGTAACGACGAGACACTCGGGCGTTTTTTCCCACTGAAGTGATAGGATATACGTTACGATACGCGATACGAACTCGCGATACAATACAGAAACGGTTCACAGTGATGGAGCGCATAAGAAAGCAATTGCAGTGACTGCAGTGGTTCAAAAGAGAAAGACAGCGGCGATAAAACGCCAACAATTATGTCTATCGTAACTCCTGGCGCATACACGCCACACGGGGAGAACCAAATTTCATTCATCAGATGTGCCTCGAGAAAAAGAAACGCTTTATGTAATAACCCAGGGCTAAATCCGTGTGTTTGTACTTAATTTTTCGGTCAAGTTTCACTTTTTGCGTAAAAAATTAAAATCCATTGCTTTTGGATTCACAAATGTTTTCCGCTATGCAGCCTTTCTCATTAGTATCTAAGGAAACTGCTCGTTAAAAAGATGATTTTTCTGTAGGGAATGCACGAGGACAGCGTAGGTTATCTTCAACCAGAAAGATTACCAAGAATTAGTAATATAATTATGTTTATTAAATATGAAAAAATACTCGTCTTAAATGATGCTTCTTCTTGTGGAATGTCCAGCACAATCAGAAGTTTCAAATTACAAGTGCTCTAAAATATTAAATTTATGTCTCTGCCGCACGGGTTAGCCGCGTGGTCTCAGGCGCCTTGCTACGGTTCGCAGCTCCCCGCGTCGGAGAGTCGAGTCCTCCCTCGGACATGGGTGTGTGTTCAGAGTTCTGGAAACATTCCCCAGGCTGTGGATAAGCCATGTCTCCGCAGTATCCTTTCTTTCAGGAGTGCTAGTTCTGCAAGGTTCGCAGGAGAGCTTCTGTTAAGTTTGAAAGGTCGGAGACGAGGTACTGGCAGAAGTGAAGCTGTGAGGACGGGGCGTGAGTCGTGCTTGGGTAGCTCACTTGGTAGAGCACTTGCCCGCGAAAGGCAAAGGTCCCGAGTTCGAGTCTCGTTCCGGCACACAGTTTTTATCTGCCAGGAAGTTTGATGGGTGTGTGTGTTGTCCTTAGCGTAAGATAGTTCAAGTTAGATCATGTAGTGTTTAAGCCTAGGGACCGATGTCCTCAGCAGTCCGATCCCACAAATTTCCAAATTCTTGTCTCTGTGCCTCTGAGTGATGCCTACGTGAAGTCCACGGCTATCCTGCGATGCTTACGAAGCGTAAGTCTCGGAGACGACGGACGAACACCGCAGATTGTAGACTTGGCGGTAACTGGAGACTGTAAACGTCTCGGCCCACTAGAGAAAACTGTCTGTCGTAGCTCGATGGTTTGGTATTTAACGAGGCATCTACCAATCTCTATCCATACACGTCATGCCCAAGGTTTGACAGCTGCGGCCCGTGATGGACCTCGGTATAAATCGTACAACACATACAGCTACTGCGCAACGAGTGTTTCGAGAGCGGCCTATTAATTAGCGGTAATCTCAGGCGTCCTGAGTACCGTCACCACATTCTCAGCTTTTTTTTTATCATCAGTCTCCTGACTGCTTTGATGCCGTCCGCCGCGAAGTCGTGTCATCCGCCAACCTCTTCATCTCAGAGCAGCACTTACAAACTACGTTCTTGTCAGAATTGTGCTGAAGTTTGGTGCCAGTGTGACATCATTAGCCTACCTCACATCTCACGTAACTTCTGAGCTGTATCCCTTTTCCGTATGTATCGATACCTTTATGTTTGAAGTGTTGCCGAACCCGAATCAGACGTCACGGTGCACCAGGCTTTTGTACTGTTACAGAGTATGCATGAAGGCACTTTTGAACCAAATTTCAAACTTATGCGTTGCATCGGGAAACACTGACGGGGTTTTAAAAAACTGTGTTTCACAGTGTGGATACTGAAATGGATAGAGAATAAGTGGGAGAAAGTACCGGAAGTTGCAGTGGAAGAAAAGCCACTGACGGTACACCAAGTGGTAGGTGGTTGAAGGTAACCTCCAACCGCCCCGCCAGAGCTAGCGGACCTGTTGCGGGTGCAGATCGGTTTGTTTGATGCCAGCGCGGAGGCGCCGGCCCACACTGACGTATCTGACGTTAATATTCCGGCTGAACGTAAGCACGGCTTTTGTCCGGCCATGAATCACGCCGTCGGGTGCCTGTGCAGATGACGGGCCGATACTGCTGTACGTTGCCAGCAGGTTGCCTATCGCCGAACCGCACCTGCCTGCAACTGTAAACTGGATTCAGCTCTCCTCTGACTGGTGCACTGCGGCTGCGAGGTAACTGACTGGAACCCTTGACGACTATTTTGCTCGTAACTTTGTTATCCACTGCGTCGCCAAAAGTCATGGGACACCTTACGGTGCCGAACCTTATTTTGCTCGGCGTAATGCAGCAACTCAATCTGGAGAGGACTCAGTTAGTCGGTGAAAGTCCCCTGCAGAAATATTGAGCCATTCTGCCTCTATAGCTCTTCATAATTGATAAAGTATTGCCGGTATAGGATTTTGTGCACGAAGTGACCTTTCGATTATGTCCCATCAATGTTGTGTAGGTCGCCAGACAACACTGGCCTTCCAATCAAATTGTCCAGACTATGCTTCAAATCAGTCTCTAACAATTATGGTACGGTGACATGGCGGGCTGCCATGCATAAAAAATCCATCGTTATTTGGGAATATGATATCCATAAATGGCTGCAAATAGTAGCTCAACACAACCATTTCCAGTCAATGATCCATTAAACACAGCTCACGCCATTTCGGATCCACCACCAGCTTGCACAGTGCCTTGTTGACTACTTGGGTCCATAGCCTCCTGTAGTCTGCGCCAGTCTCGAACCCTACCGTCAGCTCTTACCAACTGGAATTCTGACTCATCTAACCAAGTCGAGGCATTCCAGTCGCCAAAGGTCCAACCGATATGGTAACGAGTGTTGCGTGTGTGTTAGCGCTAACAGCTGTACGCAAATCCTGCTTCTCTTGTTCGTTAAGTGGAGGCCATCAGCCACTGAGTTCATTTGGTAGGAAGTAATACCTGACTTTTGATTTTCTCAGCACACATTTGACACTGTCCTAACGATTTCCGAAATGGAATGTATCTTGCGTCTCTCTCCCTGTGTCATTCCGAATTCAGGGTCTGTTCATACCATCGTGCGACCATAATCACTTAGAAAACCTTTTCGTAAGAATCAACTGCGTACTAATGACCTTTCGCCAATCCACTGCCCTTTTACACGCGATACTGTAACAATCTGGGCACTCGCGTGTCTGTATTCCATAACCTTTGTCGCTACTGCGTGGCCTTCGCTCTTCATGGCTGAGTACTTTGTTGTATTTTGTGTCACATATTTCATGTTTCTCCTCCTTATCCTGATGAGCCAATCGAGACCGACCGACCGCCAAGTCATGCTCTGAAAATTGCATCACTGGAAGCGGTACAGAGGGACGTGTGGGCCAGGATACCGCTCTCCCAGCCGTTGTCGGCTTCCCAAGTACACTACTGGTCATTAAAATTGCTACAGCACGAAGATGACGTGCTACAGAAGCGAAATTTAACCGACAGGAAGTAGATGCTGTCATATGCAAATGATAAGCTTTTCAGAGCATTCACACAATGTTGGCGCCGGTAGCGACACCTACAACGTGCTCACACGAGGAAAGTTTCTAATTGATTTCTCATACACAAACAGCAGTTGACCGGTGTTGCCTGGTGAAAGGTTGTTATGATGCCTCGTGTAAGGTGGAGAAATGCGTACCATCGCGTTTCCGACTTTGATAAAGGTTGGATTGTAGCCTATCACGATTGCGGTCTATCGTATGGCGACATTGCTGCTCGCGTTGGTCGAGATTCAATGACTGTTAGCAGAATATGGAATCGGTGGGTTCAGGAGGGCAATTCGGAACGCCGTACTGGATTACAACGGCCTCGTATCACTAGCAGTTGAGATTACAGGCATCTTATCCCCATGGCTGTAACGGATCCTGCAGCCACGTCTTAATCCCTGAATCAACAGATGGGGATGTTTGCAAGACAACTACCATTTGCACTAACAGTTCGACGACGTTTGCAGGAGCATGGACTATCAGCTCGGAGACCATGACTGCGGTTACCCTTGACGCTGCATCACAGACAGGAGCGAATTTCAAAACGTCTTTTTTTCGGATGAATCCAGATTCTGTTTACAGCATCATGATGGTCACATCCGTGTTTGGCGACATCGCGGTGAACGCACATTGGAAGCGCGTACTCGTCATCCCCATACTGGCGTATCACCCGGAGTGATGGTATGGGGTGCCACTGGTTACACGTCTCGGTCACCTCTTGTTCGCATTGACGGCACTTTGAACAGTGGAAATTACATTTCAAATGCGTTTCGACCCGTTCTCTGCCCTGCATTCGATTCCTGCGAAACCCTACATTTCAGCAGAATAATGCACGGCGCATGTTGGAGGTCCTGTAAGAGCCTTTCTCGATACAGTAACTGTTCAACTGCTGCCCTAGCCAGCACATTCTCCGGATCTCTCACCAACTGAAAACGTCTGGTCAACGGTGGCCGAGCAACTGGCTCGTCACAATACGCCAGTCACTACTCTTGATGAAACGTTTTACCGTGTTGAAGCTGCACAGGCACAGGCACCTGTACACGCCATCCAAGCTCTGTTTGACTCACTGCCCAGTCTTATCATGGCCGTTATTACGGCCAGAGGTGGTTGTTCTGGGTACTGATTTCTCAAGATCTATGCACCCAAATTAAGTGAAAATATAATCACTTGTCAGTTCTAGTATAATACATTTGTCCAATGAATACACATTTATCATCTGCATTTCTTCTTGGTGTAGCAATTTTAATGGCCATTACTGTAGCTCTTCAGCTGGTATCACGTGGCTAGGTGCATCCCATTCCAGTCCTCTCATCAATAAAAAGCCCTGGCAGTACCTGGAATAGAAACCGGATTCTCCTCATAACGACGAGACACTCTGATCATTGAGCTACAGAGGCGGACTCACACATATTTTCATGCACATTTGTACTTCGTAAGCCACAGTACAGTGTAAATACTTCCGATTTCCATTCCCATACTGACCGAACGGACAATGACTGTCTATATTCCTCTTCAAGTTCTATGGTCTCTCTTATTATTCCCATGTACGTTTGTGGCAGTGTAATTACTATCTTCGAAGGCAGGTTCTTTATATCGTCTTTCTACAAAGGATTCCCGTTTAATTTCCCCGAGCATTTCCTTTATATTTTCATGGATAATACCAATTTGTAACACGTCTCTGACTTCGTTCGATGTCTGTACGATACTGCTTTGGCTATGTTATTCCGAATTATGATGCAAAGTTCCTTCGCACGCTACAATATCGTTATCTGTCCGCTGACACCGGACAAGACAGTTTCGCACAGACTGTCTCCCCTGTATGAAAATATACGCAGTAGGTCTATAAGTGGTAGACAGTTGACTGACGACATGCTGAAGTTTGGGTCTGGCCGTGAGTCGTGCTCGGATAGCCAAATGGTAAGGCGGCAGCACGCGGTAAGCGGGAAATCCGGGTACGAGAACCGGTCAGCACCAATGTTCATTGTCATCATTCCATTACACAGCCGATTGTTATCCATATTCACAACTACGAATACATTTTGTGTATGTCATTCGATGTCTGTCATCATGCTAGCCTGATAAGCAGCCGAAACGCTGCAATAATACTCGCACTAGAGTCTTGTATTATTTACGAAGCCTTACAAAAATGGTTCAAATGGATCTGAGCACTTTGGGACTTAACTTCTGAGGTCATCAGTCCCCTAGAACTTACAACTACTTAAACCTAACTAACCTTAGAACATCATACACAACCATGCCCGATGCAGGATTCGAACCTGCGACCGTAGCGGTAGCGCGGTTCCAGACTGTAGCGCCTAGAACCGCTCGGCCACACCGGCCAGCGATGCATTACATTTTGCAGAAAAGTTACAACAAATCTTCCATTTGCCTTTTCAATTTCACCCTAGCCCATACGCTTGTAGGGCGTGTGTTGGTTGGTTGGGTGAACAGCTGTAGATATGGCGGAGGTCTCTGTTATTTCTCCCCTTGAGTCTGAATTAATTGTACGAACTATTACTGAACCCCAACGGATCACTCAGTTGCTGATTCTCCAGGCGTCGGACTCCGTTTCTTACTGCAGGTATTCCAACGCCTAGAAAGAACTGATTAATGGGGCAGCAGGAATGCTACAGATCAATGAAAGTCAGCATCGCCTGGCAATGTATCTGTTCAGTAACTGATACATTAATGAGAGATAGTCCAGTCACAAGTCTGCTAACGCATCACCCACAGTAACGCAGCCGCTAGACTAGCAATGGACTTGCTGCAGGACAAGTCAAAAGAACAGCAGTACGCACAAAGAGTAATGTCTTCAGCATAAAAACGACTCCCTAGAGGGACCACAAAATAAATTAATATGAATCACTATAACAAAGAAGCTAGGCATCTCTCAATACAGCAGTCTCAGTAACAGGAATAGGGCAAAAGAGTTCAACACGCTACATGTCCATTTGCAGCGTCGTTATCTCGCGGTGCAAGTAGAACGACAGCATAGACGCAACCAAGGTAACTCCAAACATCACGAGCAACTAGCATATGGTTAATATCAGGCCACTCCCAAGGTAATGGAAGACAACACTTTCCATAAACTGGCGGTAGCTGCTGCACGAAGAGTCTCGCGATGTCGACGCGTTCAGTAACTGCAACGAATTGGGGTGGAGAGCTTTTCTCTGGACAATTCAGAGCCTCTGTCGACGAACTACGTTCCATTTCCGTGGTACACGAAAGGGTTTTTGTAGCCAACGTAATAAAAATTGGAAGTGTAACCGTTACTGGTGTTGTGGCCGCCTGGAGTGGCCGAGTTTTTGACTTCAAGTTGGGTGACATTCCCAGAACGCGGTAGAGTTTGTACGTCTCCACTACCGCGTGGCTTCCTCGACGATTCGAAATAACGGCCTGCGAACCAACCCAGACATCGCCATCTTAGACGTTTTCTATACTAAATAAACGGGAAATGCCAAAATCATCCTGTCCCCTCCAACCGATGATGCTCTACATAAATACCTCCGTAGTGTCTTCGTACCTGCTAAAATTAGTTTATTAGTATTAATTGAGTAATTAAGAGTGACGACTTGTTAAATAATTGACCAACTGGTCTCTATTTGGTATCATTTCAGTCGGAATTTTATTGGGAGTCTGAATCTGTGATTAGAATGAAAGGATTAATTTTATTACGCTCTTTCCCTTTGTGGTACGGACTGGTGTGGGCAGAGGCTGTGGCCTCGTCACGTGCGTTATATGCCAGACAAAGCCACTGCGTTACACCTTAAAGTTTGACCGCCCACGGTGGCTGAGTGATCAGCGCGACAGAATGTCAGTCCTAAGGGCCCGAGTTCGATTCCCGGTCGGAGGTTTTCTCTGCTCAGGGACTGGGTATTGTGTTGTCCAAATCATCTTCATTTCATCCCCATCGACGAGCAAATCGCCGAAGTGGCGTCAAATCGAAAGACTTTCACTCTGCGAACGGTCTACCCGACGGGAGGCCTTAATCACACGACGTTTTACATTTACCTTACAGTTTGATTTTGAACACTATTCCATTATAAACCACAAACATATGGAATTTAAATAGGGACAAGTATTCACAGGTCCGTCGGAAGACGGATGGAAAGAGACGAACACACACACACACACACACACACACACACACACACACACACACACACAAATGGTTCAAATGGCTCTGAGCATTATGGGACAACATCAGAGGTCATCAGTCCCCTGTAGCTTAGAAATACTTCAACCTAACTAACGTAAGGTCTTCACACACATCCATGCCCGAGGCAGGATTCGAACCTGCGACCGTAGCGGTCGTGCGGTTCCAGACTGAAGCGCCTAGAACCGCTCAGCCACACTGGCCGGCACACACACACACACACACACACACACACACACACACACACACACACAAACACACAAACACACACACACTAAGAGAGAGAGAGAGAGAGAGAGAGAGAATCGTTGTGAGGTATGGGAAAACGCTGATGTCTATCTCCTGGTCACGGAGAGTGCCACAGCGGATAGTATGTGAGTGTTAGGTTACATCAAGATAATTTCGCATTTTTTGTCTGCTGTCTGAAGACGGGTCATTCCAGTACGGAGTTCGCTGTATAACTAGGCTCTTTCCCTGAATAACTGCAGAAAAGCAACATGTGACTAATGAGTCTGTCATGATGCCGGCTTCGCACACATACACTACCTGATGAAAAAAATCGCAAGACACCTATGTGATGTAACATTCACAAGGTGTCACGCCAGGTGGACCCACTAGTATAGAAGAAAGCAGGGAACATTGTGTTGTCAGGAGAGAAGTAGTAACGCCAGAATGTGTACGTCGGGAGAGCTCTGTGAAGTCGAAGTGGACTAGACACTGAATGTTACTTCAGCAACAAATCCATCAGAGGCTTTCTCACACTTCTAAAGCTGCGAAAATCGGCTGTTGGTTTTGGGACTGAGAAGTGGAAACGCGATGGCAGAATCACAGCTAAACCGAGACCTGGCAGAGCTCTTGTTCTGTGACAGACTATCGAGCGTAGCGGACAGTGGTTACAAATAATATCGGAAGACCAGCAGAAGGAATCACTTGTTAGTTTTAAAGTGCTAGCGAAACAACAGTGCGGTCGTCTGACTGGTTTAATGCGGCTTTAAGCTTCGAAATCGGTCGTGGAATAAATTTAGAAAATGAAAATTACTAGCAACTGAAGCAGATTTTTATTCCATAAATATTCTCCTCAGTTGCATATATTCACCTGATCATATATTCTGTAATCATGATCAACTACTGCGTGTACCACAGGTTAAACAGAACATGTTTCAGATATGAAATTTACTCACGAGAATTCAAGCGAAACAAATTCCTCATGGTAATGGGCAAAACAGAGGTCACATTAGCAAACAAATCACGAAACAAAAACGCTACGCCATTAAATGGGCCATGGATGCATACAGAATCTGGAAACACAGAGGAGGAGCACACAGACAACATAGGGCAGTAGTAAACTGAACTAGAAATATGACGAATAAACAAAGAACCCTAAAACCTAGCACAGACAACAAAACACAGAAAAGGCTAAGGACAAACAGTAGATTTACGAAAATATTCAGAAATGTTGGAATTCACGAACCCACCTGCATTACTTCCCAACTTCACTATTTTAACACAGTGTGTATGAGAACATTAAGAGTTACATTTCACACTAATCGTGCAATATATTTAAAGATCGTCGCTTACATACAGGAACAGACCCCAATTTAAAACGCAGTAATAGCCGACATCGTGAATTAACACGCGAAAAACGCTATTATGAACAAACTGGACTAACTGAAGTGAACAATGTAATAAATGAACATTCAGTGATGCCGATCAGTGTCTGCTAATTACATTTCGCCAGCATTCCACGTCAACATTCCAAAGCAACAAAAATAACATGGCCTGTCAGTTGAACGTAACGCTGTTACATTCAGAATGGACTAGCCGAAGTGAAGAACGTAATAAATGAGCACTCAGTGCTATTGATCAATGTCTAATAATTAGATTTCGCCAGAATTCAACACCAACATTCAAAAGTGTTCTGGCGTAACCACAAGCGCCGCAACGAAGATCGCAAGACCTGAGCAGGCTGTGAAAAGACGTCGGCCAATGGTGAGCGGATTAAGACCGTACAACAGGAGCGCCCTGAAGGCGAAGTGAATATAAGCGCAGCTCCTGCCAACTTCGGACGCTCGGGTCGGCTCAGTACACGGACATTAGTGGACAGTTGTAGACCGGCACTCGCAGATTACTTATCAGTGATGTGTGTCAACTTGCAGGACCTTTGCATACAGCCGAGGACTGAATTATGTTGCATGTCACCGATCGTTTGCAATACCTTTGTAAATACAAGTTAATTATTGTTACTCTGCTTTATAGAAATAAGACTGCTAACGTTATTTGCTTGAATTGTTGTATAGTATTTCGAGAACGCATCGTGCCTTAGGCGCCTTATACGGGACGAGTGGGCAAGACCCAACAAAAAGCAACAAATACATGCTGGCGTGACAGTTTCACTTTTGTCAAGTTGTGTGACTGTCGGAGAAACAGTGTTTAATAAAGGTGACCTCAGTAACAGAAAAATAAATACTTTCTAACCTTGTATTCTGTTACTCATATTATGTCAGCCGAATGTTACAAACTGGCCTTGAATGTAAAAGATCTTCTCAAAATAGAAGTGCGCGCGCATGCAGCATAAAGGAAACTTTGTTGTAAAATAGATCAGTCGTAAGTTGACTGTTATGCCAAAACAAGTTGCAGTGTAATACAACGAAAACTTGTAACAGGTTGGTGTGGTTATTTTAGAACAAAACTGCCAATTGGCGATGGTCACGCAAACAGTTACGATAACACGGAAGTTCAGAGAACTGTTTTGCCATGCTTTTACGCCCAGCGATATTTTCAAAGTTCGTAGTACCTCGACGCCAAAGAGTCAGTCAACACAGATTAATTTTCCTTAAATCACTGAATCTTCACATTACTGTTGTAATTTCGCGGTTTTTAAGTGAACATATTATGTAAGACGAAAAAATAAATTTCATTAACAAAATGTGTTCATTTGATGTACCGTGTAAGAAATCGAGAAAATGTATCGGAACAGTAACATCCGGAAATAAAAAAGGGAAGAACAACAGCACTGAAAATTAGAAAAAACTATCAACGCAGCTTTTAAAAATAAACTTGTTCCACTAAGAATAGAATTTACAGTGTGTTCCACGTGCGACAAACACTGCCTCTTTATTCCTTGTCATGCGACTATAGGCTGGTCCACCGTCTTATTTTTCCATCTCCGACCAGTTGCATGTGCCGCTCTCCGACGAAACGAGAACCTCGTTATTCTCTCCATACAGTGTATGGTTAAACCGGCCATGACCAGGGATACAGCACGAACTATGGGATTCGCCCAAAACTAGGACGGATAAGAATATTTTCAGATAAATAAAAAATAAAATGTATTATTGACATTTTATTTTTAGAAAAAATTTGAACACAATACTTGTATAATTTCGTTTTCTTCTCATCGTCTGTCCCATTTTAGAACAGAGTCCACTTGTTTGCGCACTTGCTTTCATTTTACACGATCTTTGGGGTGTTGATCGGTAACTCAGGTCGTGGGGTAACTCAGGTCGTGGATAAGTCGTTATGGAGAGTGTCAACCGAGCAATTCCTTAATTAATTTGTTTAATGATAACATAATAATAATCATCACAAATTTTTTAAGTAATAGTGAGTTAATGCACATGGTTTGGTAAGAGTAAAACCATAACGGACATTCTCATTCAATTCCAGTGGCAGATGTTGCTAGAAAAGCGATATTCATCACCGTATGACTGTACACAGTGTACAGTGAAGAGCACGTGCAACAAATGTTAGTATGCAGCATTTTTCCTACCTTTTAAGTATACTTTACAGTTAAGATTCATGTTTTCAATTTTAACAGTGTATTTTCCGAGAAACCAATTTCATTACGTGCAAAAGACGCAACATAACCTACCTTCCTATTAGTTTGCTCCTGTGGACAAGTGTCTGTGCTCGTAAGCAACATCACCAATTTAATTACACAATTCTTCACCTGTAGATCATTGTATGAACCATCGAAACGTATAGTGAAAAACTAAACAGCTGACTTAGCAGTAAATTGTTTTATTTATAATATGGTTACTTTCTAAAATTACGAAATCATTCGTTCTTTCAATAGTCAACCAACATATTTCTTCCTCTTTGACGTAACCCATGGAAGCACCAGTGAAGTAAATTTAGAGAGGTTCTAACGTGGCAAGACTTTCCACGTACCATTCGTGACCGAAACAGGAAAGGGAAATGTGATGGTGCTACACCAACTGCCCTCCTCCACATATACTGGTTTGTGGAGCTTAGATGCTTACGATTATTTGGCGCCGGTTTCACACGTAGATTTTTTGAAGGACGTATCAGCGGAGTTTCGCGACAGTAGTTAACCGTACATATTTTGCTAGTATAAAACTCAGGAGTTAAAGCAGCAGAAAAAGGCCACGCAGGTTTCAAGATTGTCATAGAGTACTACCAAAAGGTAAACATGCTTAACTATGTTCTGCCTTTCCGTAATAATTTCTACAGACTAGTTCCTTCTTCGTAAAAACCATGAAAATGTTTATCGTATGACTTAAATCGTAAATGTGAACTAAAAGACTAGATTTTGTGGAAATGGAAAATATGAAGGTATTTACATAAAACTTTTGCTTGCTTTCTGTTTTATGACGCTTTAACTTCTTCGAGATCACAGTCCATAATTTGAAGCAGAAGCTGTGACCTCAGGCTCGCGTACTGTGTGTCTGTTGTTTAATCCATCAACGGAAAGCAACGGTGAACTCCCAGTTCAAGCGCAGTAGATAACACACCCGAACAGAGCGCCACTAGACATGTGCGTACCACAACAGTTCTCGCCAAATTATTCCGACTCCAGGCTGCGCTCCTCTTCTGCTGTTTCATACAAGTAGCAACTAATTTTCTAACTGGGTACTTGTAAATGGTCCATAATCAACACTCAAGAAGAAAATAGCAATTACAAGCAAGAAACAGTTTGTTCCAAGAAATGTTTTACTTCCTACAAGACGTCTTATCTAAACATCAGTTGTGAAAGTTATGGTAGCGCATGACACACTGGACATGCTAACGGAATGCTTACACGGGAAAAAAAATGTTTTAACTTTCATTGTACATCTGGCGACGTCCGCAGCGTACAGCAGACTCACAAAACTGGTTGTTGGGATGGAGCCAACAAATGTTGGACTGTCGCGCATTATCATCAGCGTAATCTATTTCTTAAATGCCGCCATCCTTTAGACTACTGCAGGAAACATGTCTTTCCTCCCGCATTAATTTCTCTCAAGTTTCCAACATAAAAACGGAGAGGGAGAAAATCCCGAGAAATGGCATCTATTATACTAGCTAAAGGGAAGTTTAATAGTCCATTAAAAGCGCCACTTTAACGACGTAACTACTCCAACAGCACTGTAAAATGACTTCAGAACCGGAGTGAACAAAATAAAAGAAAAAAAGGGAAAATAACTCATTAGGTGCGAACTTTCGCCCATAACGACAACGTCTTAAATTCGTGGCACGTATTTCTAACCATGTATGAGCTACTCTAAGCACACGTGTAATTTGCAGAATATAAAATTAGACAAATGATACAGGAGCCTGAACAAAATACTTTGAGATAAGGAACTGATAGCCTGAAATGAACATTCAAGCTTGTATTGACATAAAGAACATAGGCATTATAGCAAAGGCTTGAGCTCCTTACAACTGTTCAAAATTACGATTGCCAGTATAATTTCATGCATTGTAACATGATCCACTGACAAATCTGAAGTGTAGGTTCAAAATTATTTGGTTCCATTGCATAAAAACGTTGTTTCTCATAAGGGTGTAATTGCTATTCCACGCTGTAATCTCCGAAGTGTTAACAGTCGCTGGCACATTGACGTATGCATATTGATGAATTTCCTCTCGCATGATCCAGTACTGTCTTCTCAAATTTTCCTTCTAAAATAGCTATTTGTCTAGAATATACACTAGCTCTCTATGGTTTGGTCGACACAGTTTAACGTTAATTTCTATCACGAAGCGTCGTTTGTTGAAGTTAGAATCATGCCTATTGCATGACTAATACCTGTAGATTTCGTTCAGCATTCCGTGTACCAATTTCTTTTGCACCATACATTAAATACATTGGTTCAAAAATACTTTCACAAACTCTGAGGAAAGTCTCTTTACACCAAAGCAACTAAAATGTTTCGCGTAAACGTGTCACATTAAATCCTTCGTTTTAGAGTTATTAACGAAAGCTCATGTACAACGGCTGTCCAAGTACAAACCAAAAGCTTCACTGTCCTCATTCAAAGAAGGATTTGACAGTATATGTTTCCATTGTATGTAAAATGTTGCAACGTTCCAAGTTCCCAGAAAAATTGGTGTGAAGTGCAGGGAAAGACGGCTAATATACAATGTGCGTAAGACAAAAAGGAATATAAGAATTGAAGAGCAAGAACGAAGTCTTCTGTGCCAGGTCTTCTCCCGTATCACCACCCGATCAGTATGATAATCTGGATTTGGCAATGTTTGTGGCAGAAGATGGGCAGATACCATATCTTACACCCTCCCATCCATCCCCCTCCTCCATTACCCCATCGGTTCAGAGTTTGTTTACCCCACGTGTCTGAGTCTAGTGTTATTTCATGGGAAACAGTGAGAACATTTTAGAAACGTAACTGAAGCGGGACGTGGGCAACAAGCCAGGTATGCACCTAATCGGAAGTGGAAAATGAGCTACAAACCACACCGGGACTGACTGGTATACCGAATTTCGTCGTTAATCCAGCGGACATATTCGATCCGGAACCTACGTGTCTCCCCGAATCCCGGAAGCGGTATACTAAGACGATCGGCCCTTCGGGTGGGTCAAGATTAACAACAAAGGCCTAGCATTGAAAACGGATGTAAGAGAGTGTTGAATCTATACACCGAAGGGGCAAAACGTTCAAAAGTGAAATTAAACTTTAGCCCTAAATGATATCAATGTTCTCAGTAAAAGTGATTAAGAATTGCGGGTCCTGTTGAATGGAATGCCGAGTCTAATGAGCACATAACATGGATTGAGATTAAACCGAAGAAAGGTGCAACCAGTGGGGCGTAGCAGAAATGAGATTACCGATAAAATGAACATTGAAACTGAGGACCAAAAACTAGACGCAGGGATGGAAGCCTAACGCATGGCGGACGAAGCAACGAGAACATACATAGAACATTAGCAGCGGCAACGAGGACATTCATGCGCAAAAGAAGTGTACTAGTGTCGAAAGTCGTTCTTAATTTGAGGAAGAAATTTCTGAGACCACAGTACTGTATGGAAGAGAATCATGGACTGTGGGCAAATGGCACAAGACGAGAATCTAAGCGCTTGAGAAGTGGTGCTACAGAAGGATGTTGAAAATTCTATGGACTGTTAAGATAAGAAATAAGGTGCTTCTCCGCAGAATCGGGGCGGAAAGGGACATGTGGGAAACATTGTCAAGAAGAGGGACAGAATGTTAGGACAAATGTTAAGACATATGGGAGTAGCTCCCAAGGTACTAGCGGGAACTGTAGACGGTAAAAAGTCAAGGAGTAAACAGAGATCGGAATACACTGAGGTGTAGCGATATTCACAGGAACAGAAATGCCTGGCATTACAAGATCTATTGTGAGAAGGTTTACGACGTGGTTCTGGCCGCACCGTAGGAACTGATAGACTCTGAACGCAGAATGGTAGTTGAAGCTACAAGCGTGGGACATTGCATTTAGGAAACCGTTAGGGAATTCAATACTCCCAAAACCACAGTGTCAAGAGTGTGCCGGGAATACCAAATTTCGGCATTACCTCTCACCACAGGCATCGTATGTTCGACGGCCTTCACTTAACGACCGAGAGCAAAGGCGTTAGTTAGATTTGTCAGTGTTAACAGACAAACAAAGTAAATGAAAAGCAACAGCGAAATCACGTAATAGTAAATATTTCTAGAAATCAGAACAGGTAGGTTGTACTTGTGCGGTATTTCATCGACAGCATTTTATTTCCAGAAAGGAAACGAAACGCTTTAACAAGTGGGTGTTAACAGATCTTGAGTAGTTGTAAGGTGTCAGGGAAATCCAACACCTTCCATGAAAACCCTGACGTGATAAGCAAATCCAGTAGTATGTCACATAGCTCCGAATAAATCGTGACATTAAATTAACCAAAGTAATACGAGTAACGAGTGATCAAATGGAATACCACAGACTAACACAAGAATGCCTAAATGCATGTCATACCTTCCCACCATGAGACAGATGCAGCTCCGAGGGGAGAAACGAGAACAGAAGCCGAGAGCAGAACCGTGTTAAGCTAGAAGGCACTACGATAAGGAACGGACTGGACATCCACATCGCCAGTTTACCACTAGTACAACGCCAGCTGCAAAGTTTTAGCGTGAGGCTTTTTTGCGTCTCTGTTACGTCAAGGACCACCCCCCAGCCCTCCAGAAAAACAGTATAGATCTTACGATAACACAAAAAGGGCCACACTACCCGCAAGTTTTAGTGTGAGACTTTTTCGCGTCTCTGTTACATTAGGACCACCCCCCAGCCCATGTTAAAAGATAGAGCCCTCCAGAATAACAGTATAGATCTTACGATAACGCTGAAAGGACCACACCAGCTGCAGGTTTTAGCGTGAGACTTTTTCGCGTGTCTGTTACGTTGCAAACTTTAAAAACATTGCCCCACCACGAAAAGTATAACGTTTCTCATTGGATAGACAGAATTTTTGTAGGCGGAGCTTAAGGTTAACATTGAGACCCTGATTGGTCAGATGAAAACAAAGCCAGATAGTTTTTTTTAAACCAACTTCGGTAAATGGTAGTAAGGAGAAGTTAGTTGCTTCCGAGATGGCAAGGTGAGCGGAACGGTGCTGCCCGTCGCCGCCCTGACGCTGCCTAAACGCCGACAAGGTAATGAACGCACGCGACGCCGCATTTTTGAGCGCATAAGGCTTCACTCAGAATTGCAGAAGACTCATCTGTTACACCCCCCTTTTTGCGTAATACTAGTGTCGATCGTCAATTAAAGCATTTGGTGTTCACATTTGCCACTTGAATTAAAAATCTGAAACGCGATGATTTTTCTGTTATATAGTTATTGAGAAGCCACATCAGCCACTGTAATTTACGACAAGTTAGATAAGTAATTAGAGATAATTGAGGGTCACTGTAGACCATTTTGATAGTTTTCTCTTTTGTGAAACTTAGTTTAAACCTAGATTATAGATGTGATATGGCATAGGTCATCCTTCGATCCATTGTAGAACTTCGAAACCCATTCAGGGAAAATTCGTTCACATTTTTTGTTGAACGCAGATGGTTTTTACCATCCTGTATTAAAACATTTCCTTTAATCAATAGTGCAATTTATAAACAATGTATTGTGAGCAGAATAAAATTTCCAATGGTAAACTTAACTGCTTTTTCGACGTTATTTTACCAGCTAACTAAAAACAGGAAAGCCTTGAACCCCTTCCACTAAATTTAGTTAGTATTAAGATTCTTTTACAGGGAGTGCAGTGGAGCTGACGCTGAGATCATGAAGTATTTGGTTATATCATCGCTAGTCTCACTGAACTCTTCTGAATTCTACATGTCATGTGTGGTCTGGCGTCTCCTTACCAGCAACAGGTCCCAGGTTCAAACTAGTCAATTCCCTAAAAAACACGCTCAGGGCGTCGTTGCGCGAAAGTGGTAGGGAGACACGATATAGAACAAACAGACACCACCATGAATGTTAGATAGTTAATCAGCTCAAGTAATCGATGTGTTTCACTGGATCCATAATTTTGTTTGCAAAGGTGAAAACAGGTATAAGCAAGGTGGAAAATTGAGGAAGTACGACACAGAGGTGGTCGAATGGTTAAATCAGAGGACACGTATTTTGCTGGACTGCACACCCTTGATCGGACATCCTAATTTAAATGTTCCTATACAAATGCCTAGACGACTTGTTGACGCAGACTACAGTCAACACTTTTTTCCTGCAACTAAAACAGTTTGTGCCCTACGAATGTTCAAAAGGAATACATAGGCATCACATAGGAACAATGTCTCAATGCGTAACGTAGACACGTATTTGGAGACAGAATAACTCATATTTTATGGCTAAATATCTAATTATTTGTATGTATTACGTGATGTTATGGGAACATATTTTTATGTTGCAAAAGTTTTGTGAGGTGGATGGAGCGCCATGACAGTCTTTGTGCAAATTTTCCAGCAAATTCCGAAGCGTACTAGAAGACACTCAAAAAAAAAAAAAAAATGCATCGCTGGTCTCGGAGAAAACTAAAGAGATCAGGGAAGCTGAAACTAACTGTAACCGTAACTCATTGTTAAAGATGGAGAAATGAAGCTGTTCGTTTGCACATGTACCGTTCTATTCTCTGTAGGTTCTGAGAGTTGCTCCGTTTGATGAGTGCGCATTATCTGCAGCGGAATTAAGAAAATATTCTACGGTTAAAGCTAGCTCAAGCCGGTAACGTGGTCAAGCTCAGTATGAAATTTCAGTAGATTTCCCTAGGAAAATAATCGATTTAAAGTTAATTTTAAGCATAGTGTTACGTAGTCAATGATACTGTAGTCTGTCATTATGAGAGTAATGTCTCTACCGAATTTTGGTGAGGGAATATAATAGATGGTAGTTGACAATGATTGTACCGAACAGCCGGCCGCGGTGGTCTCGCGGTTCTAGGCGCGGAGTCCGGAACCGTGCGACTGCTACGGTCGCAGGTTCGAATCCTGCCTCGGGCATGGATGTATGTGATGTCCTTAGGTTAGTTAGGTTTAAGTAGTTCTAAGTTCTAGGGGACTAATGACCACAGCAGTTGAGTCCCATAGTGCTCAGAGCCATTTGAACCATTTGTACCGAACATTATTGAACTGATGCTCATCCATGTTGAGTGCCGTGTTCGTTATGAACGGAAACTATGTTTTTAATTGAAACAAAAATTCTGATAGCGAAGGGGCTCAGAATTTAGATGTTTGGTGAATGACAGAATCATATTGGAATCAGACTGGTTGAGGTTTTTCTAACTCAAGTTATTCCCTAATACGTTGCAGACGTCGACAAAATGTTACTTCGGACCCACTGAGCTGTACGAAGTGTTGATCAGAATTATTCTCGTCTTAAAGAAAGCTGGTCTGAGATTTCACACTCGCATACGCCAAGTTATTCTGGGACCTTGAGTTAGCTAGGAGCCACCACTTGAAGTGGTTTAAATGTTTTGTATTTGGTCAGATAAAAATCGATGACGGCAAATTCGTAAGCCTTTTATTTTCATTTTTTTATGTATAGGAGAGGCCAAGTAAATAGGTTAGTAGGAGAGGTACAATATACAATTTAAGCGCAGTAGATGTATAAAAAGGAAGGGCTGCACTGAATAATGGTATTGTTTCTGTGGTAGAAAAGACAAACTTCGTGTCAGTTGTCCTAGATTTCCCACATAGAAACTTGAGTAAAAGAAAATTATTCTCTTTCGTAAAATATTTAAACTAGAAAGGTTTACTCATAGGAAAGAAAAAATAGTTTATTGTCAAATTATCATTAAAAGTTTGGGCATAAACAAAGGCATTAGTTTTTCTCAGAAAACTATATCGTAATTAGAGAAATAATTTTATTGAAAAAGATTCAGTCGAAAATATGTAATAATAAATCTGATTTTTACATAACGGGACAGGTAAATATGAGTAAGTAAGAGTTAATGTCGCTGTCTAGCGGAGCGTTCATAGTGCACGTAAATGCGAAAATTAATGCAAATTGAAAACTTGTTCATACAGTGCATAATACTGAAGAGTAGTTTCAAAAAGCAAAGGGAATTATATTATATTTACATTCTATATTCCATTTATTTTAGTGTCAAAGATTAATTTAACGTAATCTAAATATTTGTGGCAAATCGTAGAGTTACTTATCTGTATTTAAAAGCAGAGCAAATAAGAAATGAAGTTGTGTAATCTTGTTTACAACTGACTGTACCACTGATGTATTTTATAGACAATATTATCGGTATCCTTCATTAATTTAAAACTCCAAAAGTAAGTTTTGCATACAGAAGCGAATGCTTTGCATTTCTAAATACAATATACGAGTTTGCACCTTCCGTTAATATTAGAAAGCGTATCTGATAGCTTTCGTGTTTACTATATGTGAAGCTTCTGTCGGTATAAACTGAGCAATTAGCAGCAGGGTACATCGACAGGCCGTCGCAGGCTAGAAGTCTCTGAACACACGTTGTTCCTTTCTAAGACGCCATCGGTGTCTGTACTAACATACTATAACATAGCGTTTGAGTTTCGAGGTAGAATTTACACTGCATCTACACCGATACTCTGATACAATAATGGCAGAATTTGTTTCTGTTCTCACTGTGAAGCATGGTGGGCAGCTGATGCAGCAATTGTGATTGGGTTTACTTGACTGGCAACAAATTCATCCCGGATATCACTAAGGGGTGTATGTTGCAGCTTTGAACACGCCACTCGGTCAAATTCTCGTAATATTCTTCGAGTCATTAGAGCTCTGTTTGTAAATGGCAGCATTGGCATTCCCCGACAGGAAAAAACGTCTAATTCGAAAACTATTGAAAGGGCGTGGAAAGCATGTTATCGTCACAAAACCGTTTTGTTAATGTCAACCTTCAGTTTTTTTTCATTGCCCAAAAACAACGATCCGAGACCAAACCTGTTAAAAGAGTTACAGAAAACAACCCTCTCTCTAAATGTCGCAAATATTATGCACAACACGAATGCCCCGTTCATTACCCGCTAATATCGTCTGCAGCTGCTCTGCCTTACAGAATTGTGAAGACTTTATTTGCACCGTCCCCAGCAATTTCTAAGATTCAGTGTTGCAGTCAGCGGCCTCTGAAACGCAGCACGACGGTGTAAAGTAAGTCGTGTCACCTTTTAAGGGATCTTTATGACTTATGTATAAGAACATCCACGGACCCCTCGGGAATGGTCGTCCGACTACTGTTTCGTGCAGTGTATATTAAGTACGCTGCCGCACGTTTCGATTGGCATCTCGTACCCATTGGAGCGATGACTGCGTAGTACAATAGTTTACTGATAGATTTGAATGGAATTAATCGCAATAATGGTCCTGTTTTGTGCCATAGGTCGTAAAAAACGTCATTTCGATAGTTTCAATGGTTTCTTTGAAATATTATGTGTCGCAAATCATACATAGGACAGTTTGCTGGGAAAGTTGTGCAGGAGTCATCCGGAAACTTGTATTTATAATTTATATTAAGCCACAGTCTCTGGCAGTTTCCACGTTTACTCCTTGCAAGATTGTACCAGATATCTGCATTCATCTCTAACATGCTATTTTTTTAAATAATGGACATCTGAACTCGGAGACCATGAATATAGTAAATTTCTTTCAGAGTCTCGGGTCAGCTGTGGAAATTTACGGATATCTAGGCACTGTCATACATTAAACAATGTAAACTGTATAGAGTGATTGGAAAATTTTCTGAAATTCTCTACAGAAGAGAAGGGCACTTACGACTGGCGTGAGTTCATCATTGCTGTACACTTAGGAAGTACCAAAAATGTAGACCAGACGTATCTGGTGTGAAGGATATGTGGAGGAGCTATTATGGACAGTATTCCGAAAGACCAAATATTAAAACGTTTGAGAGATGTTACGAACATCTTACGAGAAGAGATGAGATTCGTATTGCAAGAAGTTTAGATAGCTCCACGGAAATTCGAAGATCATAGGGAAGGTAGATCTACAGCGTTCTGGACAAGCGGAGGAGATGCAACTGACAGGGAGTGACACACAAGCCCGGGAAAGTAACAAGAAAATTGACAAAAAAGTCGTGTATCTGTAATACAGGAAATAAATAATAGGCCTATTTCTGTAAATTTGTAAATTATGTACATATGGTGTTTGTATTTCATAAGTGACGTGTAACTGCCATACGATTAATAATTATAACATAAAAGAAGACCCAACGGAAGAGAAGGGAATTCACGAATCATCATAAAATAATTAAGTATACGTCGGTGTTGACAGTAAACGCGTATTCTAGACTGTCTTTTGAAAGGGGTTTGACAATTCCGATTACAGGGTAAGAATTAATTTAATCAGTCTTCACAAATTACAATAATGAACCTTAAGTAATATAAGATAATAGTTAAACGTTGAGTAAATAATTGTTGTTGATGATACCACTCAGTCCCCAGACCTTGTTCTGCTATTTTGCTTATAGACTCTCGTTTTGTGCTAAAGTTATTATCTTGAAATCCAGCCTCTAAATGAATGAAACCAAAATAAAAAGATTAGAAAAAAACATTCAGATTTTAGTACGAAAGGTTCTCTAGATTGATAACCTAAATCTTAAATCGGACACTTGACAACAATATGTGCAAAGTTATGTATTTGGCTACGGATATTATTTGCGAAGGTATTTAAAACTGATGTTATGGTGCTACTGCAAAAGCCCTCTGTCAAAAGTTTTTCCAGAATATATGTGTTAATGCAGTCACTGTTTCTTGTATTTCTGGCGATAAACTTCAAAGTTTTTAGCATATAGATATAGATTTCTTTGTAAAGGCGTGGCTCATATCTTCCCTATCCTTTCTCAAGGGAGTTTCTGGTCCATCTTTAAGGCCCTCTCATAGTCAGGAATTACATCCCGAACTTTCTTTACCTTATGCTCTTCGACTTTCTTGTCATATATTATTTCATCCCTCTGAAATCAAATCTTTCATAGCCATTGCTTTTCGATAGTTTGTCCATATTTCCGTGTTATATGTCTTACATTCCTTTTCGTATTGTCAACCGAAGTTGCTTTAAACATTTTTCCTTTATATGTCGTTCTTTCCAGCTCATGGATCGTGGATCGAGTATTTGGATAATATCTATCAACGCGCAGCTTAGACCAATAAACCTTACTGTTTCACCCAGACATCAGTAGTAAGCGTTTTGAGAGGATATAATTCAATGACCAATAGTTTTTGTCAAGAGGGTCGTCATTCCGTAACCTATCTTAACTGTTGCTACGGGTACCTTGTTAGTTTTAAAAAGACAGTAACAGACCAACAGTCTTTTTCTTTATCTTCATATTGATCAACTGAAATCAGGTAACAGCTTTCTTTTTTACTTTCTTTTTTGTTTTCTACGTTCTTGTCCTCCAGTTTCTCCCTATAACAGTTTTCTTAGAGCATTACAGTTACGTGCAATCAGACATTAGCCCCCCCCCCCATCCCCCTCATCCACATTATCACCATGATGAGGCAGTCTGTGGTGCTTTGCAAGTGCTACCCACACCTCATTCTCAGATAAGAAAGCCAACTAACCACAGTAACGGTTCACACTTGTTACGAAACATACTTCCCCCGCATTACTCCACTCCATTGTGGCCCTTGCTTGACCTGAGCACTCCAATCCCATTTAAAATCGAATAGGTTCAGATGTGTGCACTATACTTACTGTTTGTAAATCACTTGATTCCTACAGTCCTAGTAATAATAATAGTAATAGTAGTAGTAGTAGTAGTAACGGCGTATACAGCGCTATAGTACTCTTATGTAGCTACTGATGTGTCGTGTTGTGAATTAATTCATTTATCTCTCTCGAAGAGAGGAATGAAGCAATTTCTGAACTACTACAGTTGTAACTTGGGGAAGCTATTTCCTTGGGATATGTAGCATTTGTTACGTATATGTTTCACTTTCATCTTTAGTGATGTACACGACAAAGTACAACATACTTGTGTAGTGGGTGGACTTTGTGAGGAGCCTCTAATCTCCAACGCATTAATACTACTAATTGAGAAAAAATGTAATCACTTTCTGAGTCTTACAAAATTGATAATACTACTGATCTTTTGATAATAATTTAGTTTTGTGAGTGGAAAAAAATTAAATGGTTTAGTTTTTACTTCTGAGAAAATTTCTTTTTACCCCTCAGGGGGGTAATTACCCCAAGTTGATAACCACTCCCCTATGATGTCTTCTCATTTCTGTAAATTTTGTTCTCGTTTTCTTACTTTTCATATTTTGGAAACCTTTTGAATTTAGTACTATTTAACATAAAAGTACTAAAAATGACATAAAATTATGTAAATTTAGTACTGTGGTGTGCAAAACTTAAGGAGGTAAGTAACTTTTGCGTGATCCACCACTGCCAAGAAACGTAACTCGATGACACATTTACCATACATAGAATTAATTGCTACATCGTAGCGTAGAAAGTAGCTGAGTGAAATACGCAGTAAGATGAACAGAAACTACTTTTATTCGAAGACGGTAACTGCGCTGAAGTCACAGCTATTCTTGATGGTCTCCGGGACTTTACAAATGGCAGAACATAGTTCTCACCGCGCTATGTGATCATCACGGACGACAGTGCATGCTCTGCAACGAGCTAACCTGTTGGCCACAAGGTTGAAGAGGAGTTCTTGGGCTAGTGTGTTTTATTCTTCCACCAGCGCGGCTGACAATTACTGGAAGGGACGTCTTTGCACGTGGCCTTAGTGCAAAATGTCTCCCCTAGGGCGCCCCACAAGTAGTCGATGGGATTTAACTCGGGAAACGGACAGACCAGTCCATTCGCCGAATTTGTTCCAGGAGCTTCAACACCTGAGCAGATGGATGCGGTCGCGCACTATCATCCATAAAAGTGAAGCCATGGCCGAATAAAACCTGAAAAAACTCACACGGGTAAGGCGTAAAGTGTGTTAAAACACTGACCGGTGACTGTAACGCGTACAGAGATTTGTTGGTCAGTACGCACACCCATCATTACGCCTCCCCACACCCTAACACATATGCCACCAAACCGATCATGATCGATAATGTTCCTGGATGGATTACGTCTTCCCACCCCTCGCAATATGCGGGTATGTACAAAACGTGGTCGTTTTGGTGTTGCCTGCGTTATGATGTGGACACGCAGAATGTTACATCGACGCACTGATCGACAAATCCTTAAACACGGTACACTGAGTAGGCAACATTATTGTGCCACTGGCCGGCCGGGGTGGCCGAGCGGTTCTAGGCACTGCAGTCTGGAACCGCGCGACCGCTACGGTCGCAGGTTCGAATCCTGCCTCGGGCATGGATGTGAGTGATGTCCTTAGGTTAGTTAGGTTTAATTAGTTCTAAGTTCTAGGGGACTGATGACCTCAGAAGTTAAGTCCCATAGTGCTCAGAGCCATTTATTGTGTGACTGTTTTCCCTCCTCTTTTGAGTGTTGCATTAGACCCTGACTTTATTTTTATGGATGAAAGTACGCAGTCACATCTAACAGCGCAGGAAGAGGATGTTCGACGAATGGACTGTCCTGTCCTTTCCGCCGACTTAAGTCCCACCGAGTAAGTGGGGGATGTCTTGGGGAGACGTATTCCAGGACGCCCACTTGCACCAACGGTCATCCAGCAGCTGTCAGCTGCACCGGTGGAAGAATGGCATAGCCTGTCACAAGATGTCTCATTGCGCATTTCATTCAGTTACCTTCTATACTATGCAGTAGCAGTTCTTTCTATCTTTCTTTTGCTTTTGCCGGTTTTCCCGCGGATACGCAGGGTCTGCAAGGTTAATCGGATGTGGCAATGTTAGTTGAAGGGGTGGCCAGATGCCCTTCTTGCCGGCACCCCTTACTCCCCCGGGAAGGAATTAGTGTACCCCAACTGTCGGCGACTAGTGTAAACCATGGAATAGTGCGAAAATGTTCAGATGTCTGCGAGCCGTGTATCTGAGGCGGGACATGGTGACAAGGCCGATATTCACCTAGGGGGATGTGGAAAACCGCCTAAAAACCACATCCAGGCTGGCCAGCACACCGGCCCTCGTCGTTAATCCGCTGGGCGGATTCCATCCAGGGCCTGCGCGCCTATCTGAGTCCAGGGAGCAGCGCGTTAGCGCGCTCGGCTAACCTGGCGGGTCTGTAGAAGTTCTTTCTATGAATTTTCTAAATTTCATCGAGCTATGTTTATTGGTAGTGACACATCAGGCGAAAGCTACTGTCGTACGTAAGTTTTGCATAGCAGTGTACTTATTTCAGAATGAGATTTTCTCTCTGCTGTGGAGTGTGAACTTAGATAAAACTTCATGACAGATTAAAACTGTGTGCCGGACCGAGACTCGAACTCGAGACCTTTACCTTCCGCGGGCAAGTGCTCTACCATCTCAGCTACCCAAGCTCGACTCATGACCCGTCCTCACAGCTTAACTTCCGCCAGTACCTCGTCACCTATTTTCCGAACTTCACAGAGACTGTCCTGTGATCCTTGCACAACTAGAAATCCTGGAGGAAAGGTCCCGAGTTCGAGTCTCGGTCCGGCACACAGTTTTAATCTGCTAGGAAGTTGCAGTGCACTTATTCTTGAAAATAGTCTTTCCCCCTTATTTATGATTTCTTAATTTTGTTTTTTATCCTCTTTTCCAGAAATAATGTGTTTGTTTCATTACACATTTCACATTCATTCGGCAGAGTTGTGCAAAAATGATTAACATTCTCTTTACTTAGTATGTATTGTATAGTTCTTCTTTTTTTAATGCATCTGTTAACCAGCTGTTAAAAGAACATATGCATACAATCATTCTAGTCTTACCACGTTACTACTCTGTTTTAATGTTTAGTTTATCTTAAGTTCTTTGTTTCTTCAGTTATTGAAGGATTATGATATACTGTAAGGTGTACCAAAAAGGATCATCCGATTTGGCACGTCTACATTTCTGAAACTAATGAACATGCACGATGAACTTTGTTTATTGATCAACGGGAAACTCAAAAAGTTTTTTTCTTCATACCTTATCAAGCCCCCCCCCCCCCCCCCCTAGATGCATGGCATATGTTAGTGCGTTTTTCAAATTGTTGCCACACTGCAGGGAGCGTGTTTGGAGTTACAGCTTCCATAGTTGCTGTTATGCAATGTCTCAGTTCATTCATTGTTGTCGGTTACGGAGACACATAAACAAAGTCTTTTATAAACCACCCCACAAGAAATAATAACCTACCGTCTGATCCGCTGACCTCGGAGGCTGAATCATTTGGTCCAGTGCAACCGATCCATCATTCAGTAATACTTTGATTTGAAAATACCGCTACTTTCAGATGTTAGTGTGGTGGTGCCCTATCCTGTTGGTGTATGAAGTCGTTCGAATCAGTCTCTAACTGTGGAAAAGAAAGCTGTCAAGCATATCGAGACATGTGCGTCCTGAAACAGCGTTCTCGCCAAAGAAAAATGGACCATACACCTTTTCCGTTGAAACTGCATAAGAAACATTAAATTTTGGTAAGTTCCTCTCTTGTTGTACAACTTCATGTGGTTGTCCCGTGTCGCAAATTCTCACATTAAGATGGCTCACCTTTCCCTTTGAATGGAAAATTGCCTCGTCATTAAGGACTAAGGGTGGAACAAGACTCTCATCTTCCATCTTGCCAAGAACGAAACTGCATAACTCCACAAGTTGTTGTTTGTCATTTTCACGAGGAGCCTGAAGTATCTGAAGTTTGTTTGGTTTCATGTGTAAACGTGGACGCAACACACGCCAGACGGAGAATGGGGTATGTTGAGCTGTCGAGCTGTACGGCGAACAGATTTCTGCGGACTCCTTGTGAAATTATGGCGGATGCGTTCGACGTCTGTGTCAAGACACTCGGGGAAGCCCAGGCGATTTGCCTTTTCACAAACAATCTGTTTCTCAGAACTGTTCATGACATCGTCTAATGCTCTAGTACGAAAGTCACAACGAACAGTTATTACTGACCCGCACTGCGCAAATGGTAGAACACAAAACTCTTTCTCTTGTCCCGACACCATTTTTACTAAAATTGAAGAGGATCCACACTGCTGCTACCTAGCGTGAACCATGTAAGGCTAGAGAGTTTGCTCTTTCAAAAAATGATTCAAATGGCTCTGAGCACTATGGGACTTAGCTTCTGAGGTCATCAGTCCCCTAGAACTTAGAACTACTTAAACCTAACTAACCTTAGGACATCACTCACATCCATGCCCGAGGCAGGATTCAAAACTGCGACCGTAGCGGACGCGGGGTTCCAGAATGTAGAGCCTAGAACCGCTTGGTCACTCCGGCCGGCCTTGCTCTTTAAAACAGTATGTTGCTCGTGCAAATATCTCAAATAACATAACAGTTACGATTTTTTTTAAATCGGATGATTGATACACCCTGTATTTTGGAATTGCGGTCTGAATGACAAGATGTGTCACACACGCTGGGAAAGTTCGTCAGCAGAGCTTGTGAGCGGAACTTGGGCGCCCGTTGAACCAGTGTGAGAAGACCGGCTCATTTTAAGAGCAACGCGGATGACGCATGGGCTGTCCGTTGGCCGGCGGTATTAACCAAACAGCTGTCCCGGCGCCGCTCCGCTATTACGGCAGCCAGGCGCGGCAACATCAATCACGTTCCGCCCCCAGCACCAACTCGGCCCAAGCCCACTACGTGTACTGTCAACACGCCGCCTCTAAACCGCCGCGGCCAGCCCCATGGACACTGCCTTTCGGTTGTCCGGTACCAGTGATGTAAACAATGCTAGAAACGTCGGAAGAGCGCGAATTGCCACAAAACGTGGATTGTGCCACTCGTAATTCTACCGCTTCGGTAGAAGCCGATCATGGGAACAAATAATATAGAATATTTATATTTATTAATTTCGTTGTGCTTTATCTTTCATCTTCACTGAATGAGACTGCGGCCGAAAGAAGTCCAACGTGCGTAGAGACAGTTAGTGGAGCTAATCTGCAATCGTAAGAGCATCACCATCGGTCGACTACGTAATTGGTGGACATTATGAATTTGTTGTTACGACGGTGGCCACGGCCTTGCTGCAGTGGGTACACCGGTTCCCGTGAGACCACCGAAGTTAAGCGCTGTCGGGTGTGGTCGGCACTTGTATGGGTGACCATCCAGGCCGCCATGCGCTGTTGCCATTTTTCGGGGTGCACTCAGCCTCGTGATGCCAATTGAGGAGCTACTCGACCGAATAGTAGCAGCTTCGGTCAAGAATACCATCATAGCGACCGGGAGAGCGGTGTGCTGACCCCATGCCCCTCTTCTCCACATCCTCCTCCGAGGATGACATGGCGGTCGGATGGTCCCGGTAGGCCACTCGTGGCCTGAAGACGGAGTGCTACGGCAGTTAGGTAAAATGATTCTCTTTGTGCTCATAGTTGTTGCTGAGTGGATTTTCTATCGCTGTTGCGATAGAATCGTATACCATTGTATTCGAGATTATGGTTCATGGTTATTCGATACAATATTGCACCTTTAAGCATTAAAAGTACATAAATGTTGTTGTTGTACTCTTCAGTCAGAAGACTGCTTTCATGCAGCTCTCCATGTGAATCTATCCACTGCATTCAGGTCGTGATCTCCCTCTATGATTTTCACCTTCTAAACCTCCCTCCAGTACCAAATTCATGATTCCATTCGACACCTTCTAATTAGTTACCACGTTTCAAAAGCTTCTATTCCCTTCTTGTCTGAAATGCTTGTTGTTCACGTTTTACTTCCACGCAAGGCAACACTCCATACAAGGGCCTTCAGAAAACATTTCAAAAATTTTCAAATGGCTCTGAGCACTATGGAGCTTAACATCTGAGATCATCAGTTTCCTATGCTTAGAACTACGTAAACCTAACTAAGCTGAGGACATCACACACATCCATGCCCGAGGCAGGATTCGAACATGCGACCGTAGCAGCAGCGCGGTGCCCGACTAAAGAGCCTAGAACCGCTCGGTCACAGCGGCCGGTCAGAAAGGATTTCCTAACATATAACTCTATATTCGATGTTAACGAATTTCTTTTCTTTAGAAACACTTTTCCTGGCATTGCCAGTCTACATTTTATGTCCTGTCTATTAAGGCCACCCTCACTTTAAGTCTCTCGTTTTCTAGTCTAACTCCCTCAGCGTCACCTGATATAATTCGACTACATTCCATGATCCTTGTTTTGCTTGTAATGTTCTTCTTATATCCTCCTTTCAAGACACTGTCCACTCCGTTCAATTTCTCTTCCAACTCCTTTTCTCTGTGAGAGAATTACAATGGTATCGATAAACTTCAAAGTTTTTATTTCTTGTCCATGAATTTTAATTCCTTCTCCAAATTTTTCTGTGGTTTCCTTTACTACTTGCTAAGTGAGTAGCCTGAACAACAATGGCGATTGCCTACAACCCTTTCTCAATCCCTTCTCAACCGCTGCCTGCCTTTCATACTCTTCGACTCTTATAAGTGCCACCTGGTTTCTTTACAAGTTGTAAATAGCCTTTCGCTCCCTATATTTTACAGCTGTAACCTTCACGATTTCAAAAATAGTATTCCAATCAACATTATTAAAATCTTTCTCTAAGTCTAGAACGGCTACGTAGGTTTGCCTCTACTTAAACTACACTCCTGGAAATTGAAATAAGAACACCGTGAATTCATTGTCCCAGGAAGGGGAAACTTTATTGACACATTCCTGGGATCAGATACATCACATGACCACACTGACAGAACCACAGGCACATAGACACAGGCAACAGAGCATGCACAATGTCGGCACTAATACAGTGTATATCCACCTTTCGCAGCAATGCAGGCTGCTGTTCTTCCATGGAGACGATCGTAGAGATGCTGGATGTAGTCCTGTGGAACGGCTTGCCATGCCATTTCCACCTGGCGCCTCAGTTGGACCAGCGTTCGTGCTGGACGTGCAGACCGCGTGAGACGACGCTTCATCCAGTCCCAAACATGCTCAATGGGGGACAGATCCGGAGAACCTGCTGGCCAGGGTAGTTGACTTACACCTTCTAGAGCACGTTGGGAGGCACGGGATACATGCGGACGTGCATTGTACTGTTGGAACAGCAAGTTCCCTTGCCGGTAGAACGATGGGTTCGATGACGGTTTGGATGTACTGTGCACTATTCAGTGTCCCCTCGACGATCACCAGAGGTGTACGGAAAGTGTAGGAGATCGCTCCCCACACCATGATGCCGGGTGTCGGCCCTGTGTGCCTCGGTCGTATGCAGTCCTGATTGTGGCGCTCACCTGCACGGCGCCAAACACGCATACGACCATCATTGGCACCAAGGCAGAAGCGACTCTCATCGCTGAAGACGACACGTCTCCAATCGTCCCTCCATTCACGCCTGTCGCGACAGCACTGGAGGCGGGCTGCACGATGTTGGAGCGTGAGCGGAAGACGGCCTAACGGTGTGCGGGACCGTAGCCCAGCTTCATGGAGACGGTTGCGAATGGTCCTCGCCGATACCCCAGGAGCAACAGTGTCCCTAATATGCTGGGAAGTGGCGGTGCGGTCCCCTACGGCACTGCGTAGGATCCTACGGTCTTGGCGTGCATCCGTGCGTCGCTGCGGTCCGGTCGCAGGTCGACGGGCACGTGCACCTTCCGCCGACCACTGGTGCCAACATCGATGTACTGTGGAGACCTCACGCCCCACGTGTTGAGCAATTCGGCGGTACGTCCACCCGGCCTCCCGCATGCCCACTATACGCCCTCGCTCAAAGTCCGTCAACTGCACATACGGTTCACGTCCACGCTGTCGCGGCATGCTACCAGTGTTAAAGACTGCGATGGAGCTCCGTATGCCACGGCAAACTGGCTGACACTGACGGCGGCGGTGCACAAATGCTGCGCGGCTAGCGCCATTCGACGGCCAACACCGCGGTTCCTGGTGTGTCCGCTGTGCCGTGCGTGTGATCATTGCTTGTACAGCCCTCTCGCAGTGTCCGGAGCAAGTATGGTGGGTCTGACACACCGATGTCAATGTGTTCTTTTTTCCATTCCCAGGAGTGTATTTTCTAGGAGAAGTCGTAGAGTCAGTATCGCCTAGCGTGTCCCTGTATCCCCCCAGAATCCAAAGTGATCTTCCCGGAAATGGGCTGCTGTCTGTTTTTCCACTCTTCTATAGAGAATTGTGTTAACTTTGCACATATGTTGCACATTCAAATTGTGTGGGCACAGGTTCAAGGAGCGCATCAATTCACATTGATTTTGTAATTATAGTGTACGTTTATTATCATGCAGAGAAGCTTCGACAGTTATATTCCAAATTAATCGCCGTCGTAATAAGAACTTAGCTTTTAAAACCGGTCTTACTAAAATAATGACCCAGTTAGTTGCTTGTATATATGCACCAAATAGTGTCTGATCATTTAACTAAATTAATTTGGAACCATCAGTCTAGTAAAGGGCGTTGCTATTAGAACTTACTTATCAGATACTTTGGTTTACAGATAGCGTTGGGAAAAAACTACAGTGTAACTTCCGTGAAAAACGCAGCTGTAATATTTTAATGCAAACATTTTTATCACCATAGATACCAGAACAAACTGAAGAAGTCACAGATTTTAATGAGCTCAGCTAAAGTACGTTGTGGACTCTGCACCTAAAGTAACATCGTAATATTTTTCAGCATTGTAATAACAGAATGGGGACAAAACAAGCGTTACACATTGTTTTTTGCACAAGTCAAAGTATTACGACGCTGAGTCAGAGTATATACTTTGACAGACTGCTGGAATTATTGCTTTATATTAAGGTAGTATCCCAAGAAGGAGCGTGTAAAACCGCAAGTGTTTCAAGGACCAAAGAGACACGAAACGTCTGTATAAACAAATTTCCCAAACACTTTACTGTCTCCGAAAGTATATCCTACTTTCACACTCATTTCAAAACGAGTTATCATTCCAATCCACAGTCCGTCTGTTTAGCTGGATGTAACGTGCTCGCCTCCTACGCTACCGGGCCTGGGTTCGATTCCGGTCGTGTTGGAGATTTTCTCCGCTCGGGGACTGGGTGCTGTGTTGTCCTCATCAGCATTTCATCCTCATCACCGTCGCGCAAGTCGCCCAATGTGGCGTCGACTGAAGTAAGACTTGCAGGTGGCGGCCGAACTTCCCCGAATGGGGCCTCCCGGCCAATGATGCCATATGTTCATTTCCATTTTCACTTCAATTCACATACTTCAGCAGAAGTTTCGCAGCAACGTTGCACCTCTTTTTAATTCTGTAGATTTAATGAACTGTTCAGCTAATTACTTTACGGGCAAATACGAGGCGACCTCGTGAGCGCGCGCTCGTGTGTGTGTGTGTGTGTGTGTGTGTGTGTGTGTGTGTGTGTGTGGGCGCATGATTGTGTTTAGTGCAAGGGTTTGTGTGTCGGAGGGAGAGGGGGGAGGGTGCTTGGGCGTGTTTAGGGCAAGGAGGAGGGGGGGGGGGTTATAAAGGTAGCTGGATTGGGAGTAAACGCGAGTGGATTACCAGTTCACCATTTGCTTTACACTCATGGGAGATCTCCAGAAATTGTCAAAAGAAGAGAGTGGGAAGCGGTTTGAATATTTTGACATGTACGAAACAAAAAACATAAAACCCGAATGTATGGCCGGCCGGGGTGACCGTGCGGTTCTAGGCGCTACAGTCTGGAACCGTGCGACCGCTACGGTCGCAGGTTCGAATCCTGCCTCGGGCATGGATGTGTGTGATGTCCTTGGGTTAGTTAAGTTTACTTAGTTCTAAGTTCTAGGCGAGTGATGACCTCAGACGTTAAGTCGCATAGTGCTCAGAGCCATTTTAACCTAATGTATCTTTAAGTGTATCCGTGCATATACAGGTTTACGTCAGTGAAATGCTGGACATTTTTAGTGTACCTCTGTTCCTGCGTTTACTAGATTACTGCAGGTACTCCATGAGTCCAGTTGCACACTTAATCCCGATAAATACATGGGTATTCAGATGCGACACATTATCCAGTTAACACACTGATGTAGTCGAGCCGTTTATTAGCTCGTGAACCTGCTGTCGATAGAGGTCTTCGCTCTGTTGTGTCTTTGCAGGTTGTACCTAGCAACGAGTGCTGTTATGGCACGCTAGAATGCGGAGCATAAGCCGGCTGTCCGATTTAAGAGCACTACGTGCGCATTCTCGGCTTGGAGTGAATTCCTCGTTTCAAACGATTCGAAGGAGATACAGCATTTTTTTTTTCTTGTGCGTGTCCTCGTCTACCTTCTGTCAACTTGAGGCACACAGGCTTGGTACTGCCACCTTCCCGCCGGTGGAGGAGACGCACTCGGTGTATTTCATCTATGGAGACCTCGGCGAGAAGATGTGATAGTGTTAGAGATCGGGCTAGTGGCAGACTGATGGCAGGTGTGTGGAAAACATAACTTTCCAAGCTTTTTCAGCGTCGTTCCAGTGCTGACTAGCTTTGGTTGCGTTTTCCATAATAATGGTTATAGCTCCCCTACCAGAATGCTGAATGCTTGTTTTTGTTGGGATTACATACACAAGTTTCTATAACCTAGGATTCTGTCATTGTATGCTGCCGCAAAAGTGTTTCTATATGTATGTATATGTAGCGTATATTTGCACACTAGGTCGACTGTGTTTTTGGTGCCGGCATTAATTACTATACGAGCGAGTTCTAGGGTACTGAATCTAAAGCTACTACCTTTTGCGAGTACTTATTTTCAAGCTGGATGTCTATAACCTCAATAGTTCTTTTACTTCATATTATCAGCTCTTATGGATTCATAATTTTTTAGTTCAAATGGCTATAGGCACTATGGGACTTAACATTTGATGTCATCAGTCCCCTAGACTTAGAACTACTTAAACCTAACTAACCTAAGGACATCGCCCACATCCACGCCCGAGGCAGTTTCGAACCTGCGACCGTAACAGCAGCGCGGTTCCGGACTGAAGCGCCTACAACGGCTCGGTCACAGCGGCCGGCGCAATTCTTTAGTAAGAATTCTGAAAGGGATTTTTTTTTAATTTACAGCTAAGCTCCAGTAAGAACGTCCGCCTCCATAGATGAGTGGTCAGCTCAGCTGACTGTCATGTGTAAGACGCTAGTTCGATTCCTGATACTGCCAGGACTTGATGGGAAGAGCGGACCGGGATGGACTCAGCCTCGTGGTGCCAGCTGAGGCGCTACTTGCCGAGTGCTAGCGTCTCCAGGCCACGAAGGCTGGGAACGGCAGGCGTAGCACCGTGCTGAGTCCCATGCCCCTCCAAACTGCATTCGGTGACGTCATTTGCGGGGGATGAGATGGCGGTCGGTCTGTACTAATTTGCCCGCCAGAGCCTGTAAACCGTATTTCCGTTTGTGTTTTCATATTTCTTTATTGCGTGATTCCCATGTGTTTCCATGAGAGTTTTTCATATGCTGAAGACTTTGTATTCAGGGCAGTCATTGCCTTGATACATCATTCTGAAGACAGAACCGCTTCAACTACAAGCACTTTATTTTTAAACACGATCGGTTTCGCAGCATTATAGCTGCATTATCAGGTGCAATAAAATCCAGTCATGTTCTGATTAAAAATGAGAGTGGTATGACCCAGTGTTCCAAGTCAGCCATTTTTCAGTATGTAGCTGACGTCAATTACAAAACAGCATAAAACACATAGAACGCTACCGTAATACGCTCCCGTGATCACGGGAGCGTTCTATGTTGTTTTATGCTGTTTTATAATTGACGTCCACTACATAGCGAAAAATTGCTGACTAAGAAGGCTGGGTCATACCATTCTTTTTTTTTTCATCAGTGACTGGATTTTATTGCAGGTGATGAGGCAGCTATAATGCTGCAAAAACCGATCGTGCTTATAAACAAAGTACTTAGAGCTGTAGCGGTTCTATATTCAAAATAATTTTTTTCAGATATTTTAGTTGCCGCATATGGATAGTTTAATGCCATGTAAAAGTCAGAAAATTCTATTATCTTGCCAAGCGGCGTATATGTGAAGGCTGTCTGTGACACAGGTAGCTGTTTACTAGAAATTCTGAAGCACTGACCTGGCATCAAACAATATAATAATAATAATTATTTTTACGAGTACATATAAATGAGCTTTGACTGGCTGCTTCATTCCTGGCTCCTCAGGCTCTACTTTTCCAGCAGTATAAACCGAAACCTTGCTACATCTTCAAAATGCTAAGTTATGTGACTAACTAACAACTCTACTTTGACCTGCCCATTGAGCACACAAGTAAATTTGTCCAATTGCACCTTATGAAGGGAGCAGGCTGATCGTACAGGGTGTTTCAAAAATGACCGGTATATTTGAAACGGCAATAAAAACTAAACGAGCAGCGGTAGAAATATACCGTATGTTGCAATATGCTTGGGATAACAGTACATTTTCAGGCGGACAAACTTTCGAAATTACAGTAGTTACAATTTTCAACAACAGTTGGCGCTGCAAGTGATGTGAAAGATATAGAAGACAACGCAGTCTGTGGGTGCGCCATTCTGTACGTCGTCTTTCTGCTGTAAGCGTGTGCTGTTCACAACGTGCAAGTGTGGTGTGGACAACTTGGTTTATTCCTTAGAACAGAGGATTTTTCTGGTGTTGGAATTCCACAGCCTAGAACACAGTGTTGTTGCAACAAGACGAAGTTTTCAACGGAGGTTTAATGTAACCAAAGGACCGAAAAGCGATACAATAAAGGATCTGTTTGAAAAATTTCAACGGACTGGGAACGTGACAGATGAACGTGCTGGAAAGGTAGGGCGACCACAGAGGGCAACGCGCAGCTAGTGCAGCATGTGATCCAACAACGGCCTCGGGTTTCCGTTCGCCGTGTTGCCGCTGCGATCCAAATGACGCCAACGTCCACGTATCGTCTCATGTGCCAGAGTTTACATCTCTATCCATACAAAATTCAAACCCGACAACCCCTCAGCGCCGCTACCATTGCTACATGAGAGACATTCGCTAACAATATAGTGCACAGGATTGATGACGGCGATATGCATGTGGGCAGCATTTGGTTTACTGACGAAGCTTATTTTTACCTGGACGGCTTCGTCAATAAACAGAACTGGCGCATATGGGGAACCGAAAAATCACATGTTGCAGTCCCATCGTCCCTGCATCCTCAAAAAGTACTGGTCTGGGCCGCCATTTCTTCCAAAGGAATCATTGGCCCATTTTTCAGATCCGAAACGATTACTTCATCACGCTATCTGGACATTCTTCGTGAATTTGTGGCGGTACAAACTGCCTTAGACGACACTGCGAACACCTCGTGGTTTATGCAAGATGGTGCCCGGCCACATCGCACGGCCGACGTCTTTAATTTCCTGAATGAATATTTCGATGATTGTGTGATTGCTTTGGGCTATCCGAAACAGGAGGCGGCGTGGATTGGCCTCCCTATTCGCCTGACATGAACCCCTGTGACTTCTTTCTGTGGGGACACTTGAAAGACCAGGTGTACCGCCAGAATCCAGAAACAATTGAACAGCTGAAGAAGTACATCTCATCTGCATGTGAAGCCACTCCGCCAGATACGTTGTCAAAGCTTTCGGGTAATTTCATTATATATTATTGCTACGCATGGTGGATATGTGGAAAATATCGTACTATAGAGTTTCCCAGACCGCAGCGCCATCTGTTGTTGACAATTGTAACTACTGTAATTTCGAAAGTTTGTCTGCCTGAAAATGTACTGTTGTCCCAAGCATATTGCAACAAACGGCGTATTTCTATCGTTGCTCGTTTAGTTTGTATTGCCGTTTCAAATCTACCGGTCATTTTTGAAACACCCTGTACATTATGCGTGAACATCATGGTATGTTCCACTAACGATTCACTGGACAGCAATTAATATAACAAGAAGTTTAAGTAAAACATCCTTTTCAGTGTTTCTTTTGAAGTTAGTTACCTCCAAGCATGAATACTGCAGTACTTCCTTACTTCACTCTACCGGCCCCAGAAACTGAACCCGGTATTTGTGCTTGCCAAGTAACCTCCACCACAGTCTTCCTTCCCTTATTCCAACTACCTGAACATCATTGGCAAGCTGGTCTCTCCATCTTATTTCCGGTCTGCCTAAATGTCTTCCTCCTTTAGGTTTCTTCTCTGACACTTCTCTCACTACTGATACGTTCTCTCTTCTGTAGACGTAACTGGCCCACACCAGTTTCCTTGTATTGGCTTCTGCAAGAATATCTGGCTTATTATGTATCTCCCTGAGCTCCCTATTCTTCCTTCTTCACGATACTGCTCCCGGCTTGTGAACATATATTTAACATGATTTTGTTTTCAAAAAGACTTTCTCTTTCTATTTCTATACTAACCTGTTCCCAATATTTCTGAACTATATAGCAATACTCGTTTGATTGTATTATTACACATCCTTATTTTGGTTCCTCTTGAAAAGTTTTGCTTTTACAGTAATTTGTTGAGTGAATACGACGCTTTGATCCTCACTTCTGAAATAGGTACCAATTGGAGACACGTACCCACAGAACGTCCAGGACATCATCATGGCCCGAGGCTTTATACTCGAAGTACAGCTTGCACGGATACGGCCACATTTTACATCATTATTTTGGTGTTCTTCATAACCTCTATTCAATTGAACCCTTAACACGGCACATATAACAGTATAGCCTGAACAAGAAAATTAAAATAGTTGCCAGTCATTTAGTTTCTTGTCATTGTGAAACATTTAAAATTCACCAGCAACTGCCGTTCGTAAAATTTACCAGATGCTGCATTAGGGTCCAGTAGTCTTCCATAAGGAAGGTAACAAAACAAGTAATCACTTGGACGTGTGAGAGAGTGAAACTTATTTTCAGTCTCATATATAGAAGGGGGTCTGTTCTTTTGGATATGCATTTCCGAAAGAAAAGACGTCATCCGCTGAATCAGCAGCTATGTTCAATGCATGACGAAAGAAATATCCGACATTTAGCTGCAGTAGGACATTGAGCGAACCTAAGGGCCACAGGTCAAGATTTACGCCCGTATTTCCCGCGGTTAAGGTGACCGCTCGCGTAAAGCGGAAAATCCAAGTCCGACTCTCAGTCCGGCATAAATATTTATCTGTCTCCGTTTTGTCCGCTCGGTGTCCCAATGTAGCTAAATGTCGGTTATTTCTTTCATCATATTTTTAATCTGTTGAACCAAAAATAAATTATCTAGTTTTTTTTCTACTGATTTCTAGGTAAGGAAATACTTGTTGGTTATTGTAGTTTCATTTCGCGTAGAATGTCCCTGGATCCCTATGATTTGTCGAACAAACAGAGAAGTTATGCGGAGATGGAAAGCTTGGCGCAAGACAGGAATAGCTAACGATGCAAATAACTAATAAAGGAAAATATATTCATATCTTGTAAAAGAAAAGGATTATTTGGTTCCACCTTTGGGGCAAATGGTAGATTTCAGTTCGGATTAACTCCGGTAGAAACACATTATATTATTACATAAGGGCTTTATATTATTCTCCATAACAGAGAATAATAATATTATGGCTTCAGATATCTTCCTGCAATATTTCGAGAAATTAGGCTATTCTATCTCCATCTCTCTCCTTCTAATGCTCAAAATTCAAAAAATTAAAATGTTAAGACTATCATGATCTAGTAGTTATTATTTCTTATTATCATTGCATCACAGTGGATGGTCGAGGGGCCTGAAACGGCTTCCACATTACCCAGGTGCAAGAGCGCAAGACTTTAAACAGCTCTAGATATAGAACACGAGACCTCTGCAGTAAGGCAGACAAAGGTCAAGGTTTACCGTTTGCGTGCACGAAATAATTCGAATCTGTTACGAAGCAACACGTAATGCGCCGCGAGCAACGCTGGGAGCCTCAAAACGAGAAAGGCACTATTCCGAAGTCTGGTTTAGGAGATTAAATTAATTGTGAGAGGAAACTTAATTATCGGTTGATGAAAATTCGTTTGTACAGCAGACGTGCCTTGTCAAAGTCACGCACGAAATTTGCTTTGTTACACAGTTATTTCGTATTCAGGAAAGGCGCATTGGTGGCAAAAGGTGTGTTTTTGGTAGTTTATATTAACTACTGTTTAGAGCATCTGATTGACGGAAGTATTCTGGCTCGACCGCGTGAAAATTTAATTGTAGGCAAGGAGCTGGATAGCAGCTCAAGTGGTAAACTTGTACAAAGTACTAAATCAGTTAAGTTACGATGCATGATTTGATCTAAGTGTTGTTATTCCACGTCATTCAAAGCAAATCTTAGAGCACATTCTCACTGAGTGACCCGAACTGGCTATCTAATCAGCTTGCGTCCGACAGATCGATAAATTCCATCTGTCTTGTATCCGGAATTACCACATCCGAAGCATTATCACGAGCCAAAATGTGCAAACTACTATTAGATCTTCTCCTTCTTCTTCTTATTCTGTCTAGGATTTCGCTGTCTGTCGGCTTCATTCAATAGATGAACTGGGACAACTGATGTCCCATCTTTTGGGCGGTCACCCGGGCAGTCGTTTTCCTTGTGATTGTCCATGTTTAAAACTTTTAACTTGTTTTGTGGGATCCGTCCTTTCCCCCCCCCCCCCCCTCCCTCCCAATTTCTTTTTGTTGTCTTCATCCAGTTCCTTACATTTTGTTTTTCATACTGATCACTTATTGACACTTGTTCACTTGGTACACATAGTAACTCCTTCGATCCGACTTAGTACCTTTATTTCCATTGCCATTAGGTGTTTTATCAGTTTAGTTTCCGAGCTAGTTTCTGCTGCATGTGCTGAACGCAGCATTGTTTATATACTTTTATTTTTGCGTCACATTTCATAAATTTCTTTCTCCACACAGTATTTTACAGAGATCCGGCTACCCTTACCGCCTCCAACACTTTGTTTTCCGCTTCTACGATTAAGGCTTTCTAGTTGGTGATAATAGTCCGTAGATAACCACTTTTTCAACTGACACATCATCTACTTCTAATTTGTATTTTACAGGTGCTTCTGATATTACCTTCCATTTGTAGATGAGGTTTCCGGATTATATTAATTTGATGTTTTATTGAATTAGTGAAATAAACTTTGTAAATTATCCTCATTATCTGCTATCATTACATCATCATATATAATACTTACCACTTCATTTCCCAGTTTATATCGTGGTTTCTTTCTTATGGCGTCAGTCATAAAGTCCTTTATTAAGCTGAACAGTAGTGGGCTTAATGAAGAAAGGGAGGTTAAGATTTAACATCCCGCCGACATTGAGGTCATTAGAGACGGAGCTCAAGCTTAGATTGCGTCAAGGATGAGAAAGGAAACTGACCTCTCAAAGTTCCATCGTGGCATTTTCCTCGAGAGATTCAGGGAAATCACGAACAATCTAAATCTTGATGGTTGGACGAGATTTTGTACCGGCGTCCTTACGAAAAACAGGTTGGCGTATCAAGATAAAATTTTTGTCCTATATTGACGTATGTAGTGTTTGGAGGGGTAAAAATGTTACGCTTCTAAGTCAATGCAGTCAAAAGATATCGCTATTTATGCTACATATTTCGATATTTGCTAGCTTAGTCATTAAAATTTATAGGGTACTTCCCATTGATGTAGAGCCACGAAATTTGGCAAGAAGAAAGGTTTCACAGTAGAAGTAAAGACGAGCAATCAGAAAATTTCTAATTTATATATGTATCACAGGAAAGAATATTTCTATTGTCGTTTGTTATGTGACTTTAAACTTGAAATTAAAACATTCTGGAGACACTTGGAATCCGCGAGCCCAGTGTCTTGCTAGAAACAGTGTCGATAACAGGCAAAAATCGTCGAGTCCACGATTCCCGGAATGGATGATCTGTCTGTATACATAATTAACATTTCAGTGCGCAATTCCTTCTCGTACCGGGCCTATAAAAGACTTTTGACAAGTCAACAAAACACATACAGGCCGGGTTATTGAACTTTATGCATATCTGCACAGTCTTACTTAGAGCGAAACGTAATTTGTACACGTAATTTATGTTTAATAAAATCAGCTCCTTTCTTGTTCTTTCGCACCTATTGTCAATCTCCTTACGCTCTTTCTAGTGGTTTGATCTTGGAAGCATTCCCACTGTTTATTTACATTCTGTTCTGTCTTCAATTAGTTGAGTACTTCGGACAACTTGGTCTACAGTTGTAAGTAGCTTCCTAAGCCGAAAAGGTTTAAATGTTAAATTTTTAACTATTGCAACTTTTTTCTTGTTAGCATCGTTTCAGCTGCAGCTATGTCCCCTAATGTCTTCCACGCGGCCTTTCTTTGTTTCATTAAAGTTTCAACAAGAAGTCTTGAAGAAAGCATGTGACCATGTTACGTATAACCAACAGCAGGGCACAAATGCTGAATAGGCCATTTAATGAAACGTCATAAGTTGGCGGACAAATAACTTTAATATAATGCGTTTCGTGATAATCCATAGTCAGATATGAAATACACCACGCTGTTTGTATGAAATGGAATTATATGTTGAGTATAACACTGTCAATCTGCCTCTCCCTGTAATGTGACCGAGCGAGGTGGCGCAGTGGTTAGCACAGTGTGAAACGTCCCCTTAGAAAAATTAATGAATTACTGTGCTGATAAACCTCACACGTTATTTGATTTTCAGACAGCTGGGCAGAACTGAACGTACTCAGACATTTCTCTCTTTACTTATTCTGATCAACCCTAAACTGACACACAATATTTTGTAGCGCAACGCAATCTGACTTGGAGAACCGATAGAGGTACTCAAGGTACCCTCCGCCACGCACCGTCAGGTGGCTTGCGGAGTATGGATGTAGACTTTCAATAATCCCTAAAAAAGAATGGCCTTGACTAACAATAACCTATACCTTTCATGAATCACTTACCTCACAAAAAATCTTCGTTACTCGAACTACTGCAATACAGCGAGCGCCAATACTGCCAGCTAAATAAAAGATTCTAACTACTGAAGGCACTAACTACTGAAACATTTTGATAGAGAACGAACAATATATTTACCTTAATAGTGTACAAAACTCATATATATATATATATATGACATCCAGTGTTACAAATTTACTCTTTCTGATGGACACACGTCCAGATCGTCCGATCTCAAAATTCTGCTATCCCTCTCCCCACATCCAACACTACTGGCGGCTCACCTCCAACTGCGCAACGCTACGCGCTGTTCACATCCAACTGCCCAACACTACAACAGTAAAAATTCCAACAATGCAAACCAGCCACAGACTGCACAAAGCACAGTCAGCGATTTTCATGCGCTACGTGGCGTTAGAAACATAAAAACCTAAACAGCCTACTTACAACTGGACTTGCATTATGGAGGACGACGGTTCAAACCCGCATCCAACCATCCTGATTTAGGGTTTCCATGATTTCCCTAAATCGCTTCAGGAAAATGCCTTGATGGTTCCTTTTAACGGCCGTCTTCCTCTATCATCCTTTCCTAATCCGATGGAACAGATGACCCCTCTGTTTGTTCCCCTCACCCATATGAATCTACGAGCTTGACGTGTGCAATACTGAAGTTATTTGTTCATCAGCTTGTGATGTTTCATGAATCGATCTCTGTAGTATTTGTGCAGGTTCGTTAGACTTGGTTTGTTAATCTCTCTTTATAAAATCGAAAACCATTCTTTCTGGTGCGTAAATTCGTTTTTGGAAAATTAATCTCGTAACATTGATATTTTTGCATTTCAGCGGAGTGACAGTTCTTTGTAAATATCTTTTCTTCGCTGAAGTACTAATTCCATGTCACGTAATAGTGCTATGAAAGATTTTACGTCTCCATTAAGGTGCTGGAGTTACGGTTGTCCCTCACCAAGAATGAAAGATAGAATGGCAAACTAGTACTAATTATCTGCGTTGTCTCATCCTTTAAATGACTTGTACAGAGCTCGCTACACTGATGCCCAGCGCTCCGTTCCAAGAGAGGCGGACGCCACCTGTAAGTTAGTGGCGGCTGTGCGGCGATGTACGCCGCGCCGCCTCGCAACGAACGGCCAGGAAATGTCTGGCACGCGCCGCCCCAGAGGTACAAGCGCCCAGAAGATGCCACGCTAAATAACGTAAGTGAAACACGGATAGGCTGCGGAGAGCACGCCCATGAAACATGCGCCCTCTCGCGTACGCGATGGAGACGTTAATGGCGAAGCAGATAAGCTTAAAAGCCTCTTGCAGTCCACACACGTAATAACTGCATACAAGGAGTGTTCTAAAGCTCTTGCCGGAACACGGGAGAGGTAAACGGCAGCAGCATGATACACGTCGGCTATAATCGCCGCAGTGCGGCCCTCATTGCTTTAATGGACGAGCTCACACGATAGTCGCCGTAATGGCAGGACGTCGCGAGGCAGGGAACACAAATACCGTTTCAAGAAACGCGGCGGAAGAAATTCGATTAGGATAACGGCGATTATTATGGCGAGGCAGAGACCTGCGTCCGGCGCCGGAGTGATGTACTCGGTATCGCACCTACTCTGTATACAGAATGCCGATCCGGCCGAGGAGGCGTTTGCGGGAGGACTCGGAATGCAGCGGAGAAATACTGGCAGAGCTGCGAAGCAACCACGGCACGGCCTGCCTCACTGGAATGATGGAACTGAAATACGGCAGCACTTTATGCAATCTCTAAAAACCCAAACAGTGTATGAACACGGATATTTGTTTTATTCAATGACTGATTTAGATCCTAAAGATCATCTTCCGATTAAGCTAAAAACCATGTGTATGTTTATGAACAAGAAAATTTTTACTTTTTTTCTTTATAGTTGTTTCATCCTCAATCGGCCAATACGGGCGTGTGTGTGGGGGGGGGGGGGGGCGTCAGCAGTGCAATATTCCGCTATTTAGCGAAGAAGAGCTTTTAAAAATGTGAACAAAGGTGAACCAAATATTAAAGTTTATATATGGCTTTAGAAATACTGAAATGACCAATTCTTCCGCGTTTAGATTTAAAAAATAAGGCTGTTGATTTTTCTGTTAAAAAATGAAAGACGAAAACATAATAAGTAAAAAAATATGTATATTTGAAAACTCATCGCAGAACGATGATTCTCTTCTAAAATTAGCCCTCTACATCCACATGGATACTCTGCAAATCACATTTCAGTGCCTGGCAGGGTTCATCGAACCACCTTCGCAGTTCTCCATTATTCCAATCTCGTATAGCGCGCGGAAAGAATGAACACCTATATCTTTCCGTACGAGCTCTGCTTTCCCTTATTTTATCGTGGTGATCGTTCCGCCCTATGTAGGTCGGTGTCAACAAAACATTTTCGCATTCGGAGGAGACATTTGGTGATTGGAAATACGTGAGAAGATTTCGCCCCAAAGAGAAATGCCCTTCTTTTAATGATTTCCAGCCCAAATCGTGTATCATTTCTGTGACACTCTCTCGCATATTTCGCGACAATACAAAACGTGCTGCCTACCTGGTGAGGATCCCACACCGCGCAGCAGTATTCTAAACGAGGACAGACATGCATAGCGTAGGCACTCTCCTTAGTAGGTCTGTAACATTTTCTAACTGTCCCGCCAATAAAACGCAAGTACTACGCTTTCACTTAAAATCTGAAGGATCTGCACTGGAAAAACGGGTTTGGAGAGTGTAAAATGTGTCTACAGTGTGCCTGTAGGCACGATTCTGCGAATCGATTCAAATGGTTCAAATGGCTCTGATCACTATGGGAACTTAACATCTGTGGTCATCGGTCCCCTAGAACTTAGAACTACTTAAACTTAACTAACCGAAGGACATCACACACATCCATGCCCGAGACAGGATTCGAACCTGCGACCGTAGCGGTCACGCGGTTCCAGACTGAAGCGCCTATAACCGCACGGCCACAGTGGCCAGTCCGCGAATCGACAGGCGTTTTGTTATCGACAAGTGTCTAGCGTTTTTTTTTCTTCCGGGATGGAGCTCGTGATGTGCTACTGTAAACCGTTGTTCGTCGCCGTATCTTCTGGTCCTACAGAACCGAAATTGTATGAAATCATATGATACGTACATTTCAGAAAACAGTACGAAGGTGAATTGTTAGTAGCATGGATACTTTTGGTTGTGGCCAGTGGCTGATAAGAGTTGTGTTGATAAGCATCTTATTGTAACACGTTTCTTAGAACACTGTCCGGTGTGGTAGTGCCGGAAAGTTACACGGTTTCTGGATCTCTGCTAACGTCATTGCAAGTGAAGGACTATGGTAGCGCGCTGTACTGAGCAAACTTGCCATGAGTGTATGAATCTTCGATCTGCCATGTTGGAACTGAGAGATGTGACGACGTAGTTGTCATTGTTATGAGTGAGGAACTATTGTTTCTTGATCAGTACACAGAACGCGGATTCGGTACGCAAAACGGGGTAGAACGCTGTTGCAGAACCAACGAAACAAACATGCCAAAATTGGCAATCTGTTACAGAAGCTCGAAATTTAGCACGGACTTCAATGCGAGATGCCTATAACACTTTCCACAACGAAAGTATGTCTCGAAAACTAGCAAAAAATCCAAAGAGATACTGGTTGTATGTGAAGTATGTTAGCGGCAAGAAACAATTAATTCCTTCTCTGCGCGATAGCAATGGAGATACTATCAAATACAGTTCTGCCAAGTAGAGTTACTAAACACAGCCTTCCGAAATGCCTTCACAAAAGAAAAAGAAGTAAATATTCCAGAACTCGAATCGAGAACAACTGCCAACATGAGTGACGTAGAAGTAAATACCTTCGGAGTTGTGAAGCAACTTAAGTCACTTAATAAAAGCAAGTCTTCTGGTCCAGACTGTGTACCAATTAGGTTCCTCTCGGAGTCTGCTGATGCAGTAGCCCCATACTTAACAATCATATACAACCGTTCGCTCGCCGAAAGATCCGTACCGAAAGACAGGAAAGTTACACAGGTCACACCAATATTGAAGAAAGGCAGTAGGGGTAATCCACTAAATTACAGGCCCATATCGTTAACGTCAATATGCAGCAGGATTCTAGAACATATATTGGGTTCGAACATTATGAATTATCTCAAAGAAAACTGTCCATTGACACACAGTCAACATGGGTGAAACACAACTAGCTCTTTATTCACATGAAGTGTTGAGTGCTATTGACAAGGGATTTCAGATCGATTCCGTATTCCTGGCTTTCCGGAGGTTCGTAGTAATTGACGGAAAGTCATCGAGTAAAACAGAAGTGATTTCTAGCGTTCCGCAAGGTAGTGTTATAGACCCTTTGCTGATCCTTATCTCTATAAACGATTTTTGAGACAATGTGAGCAACCGTCTTCGGTTGTTTACAGATGACGCTGTCGTTTATAGACTAATAAAATCATCAGAAGATCAAAACAAACTGCAAAACGATTTACAAAAGATATCTGAATGGTGCGGAAAGTGGCAATTGACCCTAAATAACGAAAAGTGTGAGGTCATCCACATGAGTACTAAAAGGAATTCGTTAAATTTCGGTTACACGGAAAATCAGTCTAATCTAAAAGCCGAAAATTCAACTGAATGCTTAGGTATTACAATTACGAACAACTTAAATTGGAAGGAACAGATAGAAAATGTTATGGGGAAGGCTAACCAAAGAACGCGCTTTATTGGCTGGACACTTAGAAAATACAACAGACCTACTAAGGAGGCTGCCTTCACTACGCTTGTCCGCCCTGTTTTAGAATACTGCTGCGCGGTGTTGGATCCTTACCAGGTAGGACTGACGGAGTACATCGAAAAAGTTCAAAGGAAGGCAGCACGTTTTGATTATCGCGAAATATGGGAGAGAGTATCACAGAAATGATGCTGGATTTTGGCTGTAAATCATTAAAATAAAGTTGTTTTTGGTTGCGGCGGAATCTTCTCACAAAATTCCAATCACCAACCTTTTCCTCCGAATGCTAAAATATTTTGTTGACACCGACCTACATAGGGAGAAATGACCACTACGATTAAATAGGGAAATCAGATGTCGTACAGAAAGATATAGGTGTTCATTCTTTCTACGTGCTATAAGAGATTGGAGTAATACAGAATTGTGAAGGTGCCAGGCACTTGAATGTGACTTGCAGAGTATCCATATAGGTGTAGATGTAGAAGTTCGATGCATGGCAGTTTTGGAAATGGTCTCACTCAGATACGCTGTCATCGAATTCTACCAGAGGAACGTCTCGTCAATCAAAGAGAAATGAAGTTCTATTGCTGTCTTATGTATTTAGTTGTAATCATTCGTTAATAGTTGTTTTAGTAATACGAAACAAAGTTATTGTTGGTTATTTCACGGCAGAGTCACCTCTGACAGAAGTTAGGGTGAGGGGCCTTCGGAATTTATGTTTTAGCTTTTAATGTACTGGATCAGCTGCTCTCAAAAATGCTTGTTAACATTCTATGTTCCTTTATAGGACATTGGTTGCTATGCAGGGTTAAATTACCCTAAAAGTCAGCTTATGCTAATATGTGCATTTTATGATTTCAGTTTGTGGTTTGAATGAATTAAGTGACTGTTAGTATGAACTTTCTTCCGGGTTAATTTAAGAGTGCTTTATATTTACACGACGTAATATGGATACGAAGCGTGGACGTCAAAGTATGGGGTCTACTGGATATGAACAATGGAGAACAGGATGAGAAAAAATATGGGAGGATGAATTTGTCGTGTAGGCAGAACTATGGAGAAAGGAGAAGAAGCGATGAGGAGTCATGGAAATGGGAGAGAGAAGCCACAAATCTCACTGTCTGAGAGAAGAGCCGGTTGAAGTTTCATTAGGCTGAGGAATGGAGTGTGTATAGGTATGGATACGATGGGGTGTGTAAGCGCGCGGCAGCATACAAGGACCGGTGATCAGAAGGTAAACGTATGGATGTTTGAATCTACACTACTGGCCATTAGAATTGCTACACCATGAAGAAATGCAGATGATAAACGGGTATTCATTGGACAAATATGTTATACTAGAATTGACATGTGATTTTCACGCACTTTTGGTGCATAGATTCTGAGAAATCAGTACCCAGAACCACCACCTCTGGCCTCAATAACGGCCTTGATATGCCTGGCCATTGAGTCAAACAGAGCTTGGATGGCGTGTACAGGTAGAGCTGCCCATGCAGCTTCAACACGATACCACAGTTCATCAAGAGTAGTGACTGGCGTATTGTGACGAGCCAGTTGCTCGATCACCATTGACCAGACGTTTTCAGTTGGTGAGAGATCTGGAGAATGTGGCGGCCTGGGCAGCAGACGAACATTTCTGTATCCAGAATGGCCATTACAGGACCTGCAACATGCGGTCGTGCATTATCCTGCTGAAATGTAGGGTTTCGCAGGGACCGAATGAACGGTAGAGCCACGGGTCGTAACACATCTGAAATGTAACGTCCATTGTTCAAAGTGCCGGCAACGCGAACAAGAGCTGACCGAGACGTGTAACCAATGGCAACCCATACCATCACGCCGGTTGATACGCCAGTATGGCGATGACGAATACACGCTTCCAATGTGCATTCACTGCGACGTCACCAAACACGGATGCTACCATCATGATGCTATAAACAGAACCTGGATTCATCCGAAAAAATGACGTTTTGCCATCCGTGCACCCAGGTTCGTCGTTGAGTACACCATCGCAGGCACTCCTGATTGTGATGCAGCGTCAAGGGTAACCTCGGCCATGGTCACGGAGCTGATAGTCCTTGCTGCTGGAAACGTCGTCCAAATGTTCGTGCAGATGGCTGTTGTCTTGCAAACGTCCCCATCTGTTGACTCAGGTCGGCCGGTGTGGCCGAGGGTTCTAGGCGCTTCAGTCTGGAACCGCGCGTCCGATACGGTCGCAGTTTCGTATCCTGCGTAGGGCACGGATGTGTGTGTCCTTAGATTAGTTAGGTTTATGGGACTGATGACCTCAGAAGTTAAGTTCCACAGTGCTCAGAGCCATTTGAATCCTTTTTTTGACTCAGGGATCGAGACGTGGCTGCACGATCCGTTGCAGCCATGCGGATAAGATGCCTGTCATCTCGACTTCCAGTGATACGAGGCCGTTGGGATCCAGCACGGGGTTCCGTATTACCCTCATGAACCCACCGATTCCATATTCTGCTAACAATCATTGGATCTCGAACTACGCGACCAGAAATGTCGCGTTACGATAAACCGCAATCGCAATAGGCTACAATCCGACATTTATCAAAGTAGGAAACGTGATGGTATGCATTTCTCCTCCTTACACGAGGCATCACAACAACGTTTCACCAGGCAACGCCGGTCAACTCCTGTTTATGTATGATAAATCGGTTGGAAACTTTACTGATGTCAGCACGTTGTAGGTGTCGCCACCGTCTCCAGCCTTGTGTGAATGCTCTGAAAAGCTAATCAATTGCATATCACATCATCTTCTTCCTGCCGATTAAATTTCGCGTCTGTAGCACGTCATCTTCGAGGTGTATCAATTTTAATGGCCAGTATTGTAGGTTGTGGGTAGTGTAAGATATGTCAAAGTATTCGATTACGCCGCGGAGGCGTGGGAATTTGGTGATATGACAGATGAAGGTATAAGGATGCATAATTCGACGGCGGATGCATGACCTTCAACGACTTGGATGGAATTACAGAATTTTGTTTGGGTGAATATCTGCGCAACATTAGCTTACGAGAGGATAGGTCGAATCGATCATTACGATAAGTTAACAACATTATTCACTCTGTCTGAGAAGCCACTAACGACTTACCTGCCTCCTTGAAGTTAACAAAAGAGGCAAACAAAATTCATATCCTTGACAGTTGTTGTCACATGGTATAAAAACGTGATAAAAATTCTAGTAAACGCTGATTGACAATTAGGTAAGGTAGACCTAGTGAACTAAAGGGACTTTGACAGCTACGTTTCACCCCATATTAGAAACAACCGCAGAAATCTTCTATGGATTTAGCGGGCCAGCCAACATGCGATAGCGTACTTGAGTTTTCATCAACCAGGCTCGTCCTCTCTTGGAAGACGGGAGTGCCCATAGGATAATGAGCATTCATTGATATTTGATTGTGTATTTTATATCTTTACAAAATATAAATTACCTTTTCTAAGTAATAAAAATTAGTTGATCGCTTAACTTCTGCGCTTTTATGTATCTAAAGGAATTACTTTTGGTGCAAGTATAATTTACATGCACATACATAAAACAATCTATTTAAGTATTGCTGTTATTTTGTACTTCATAGAACATTCTTCATCATGATCAAAAGCAAGAGTTTCCTGTTATTATTGATAAATGAGAAAGTTGTCTATGAATAACAGAAACATGTTTTTGAATAGCAGAAATATGTTATACACAAGTTCGACGAAGTACTGAAGTGATTTTAAATATATTTTTGTTTTGTATTTTTTTTAACCTTTCTGGAGGAAACGGTCTTTCCTAGGGCTATATGATAAACCTGTATTGTTTTACAATTCGATACTCATCATGAATGTGTAGGAGAAAGGGCAGCACGTGGTCACCTAACATTGTGAAATTTAGTATGTACATAAATTGAAGCGGCGAGTGAAACGTTGTATCAAGGCCGGGAATCGAGCCAGGGCCTCCTGATTTCTAGGCAGGTGCATTAGACACTAAGCCACCTTGGCACAGCGGTTCACACAACTGAACGGTTGTTCACGGTAACCTAAAAGCGTGGGAGCAGGTCGTGGTGCAAAAAGCAACCCCAAAACACCACAGAACGTCCTCCAGCATGAACTACACCCACCACACTTCGAGTTAAACATGTCATTCGACCCCAGATGCAATGGACGCCTTGGGTCATCTGAAAAGAAACAAACGTTTTGACTCTTTGGGTCACACTATATGCCTCAACTCAGTTACAGTGTTCACGTCTGTTTGCATGAACTACAGCTGTAAGCACAGTCTGCTAAAGGCAGCCCTGCATTAAGGGCCGTGAATGTTTATTGGTCTCATCTGCATATGACATACCTGAAGAAATCTGTAGGCTCTCTTCCTCACCGAGGCGATTATCAAGGTTACAGGCAATTTTACACGGTATTTACGTGATGTATCCTGGTGTGCTTCTATAGTCCATTTCATTATGTTTTGTGTCGCTGTTTCCATTTCTACCTGCTACAGCATCCAAAATGCTCGCCAATTCCTTTTTTAGTCCATGGAGATCACTGGATCACTTTGATATAGCTGACGTGACTACCACAAGACTGACAGTTTAGGTACACTGCACATGTCGAGCAGGTAATCGTCATTGCAGTACACAAACCCACCCACCCACACACACACACACACACACACACACATATATATATATATATATATATATATATATATATATATATATATATATATATATATATGTTGTTGTGGTCTTCAGTCCTGAGACTGGTTTGATGCATCTCTCCATGCTACTCTATCCTGTGCAAGCCTCTTCATCTCCCAGTACCCACTGCAACCTACATCCTCCTGAATCTGCGTAGTGTAGTCATCTCTTGGTATCCCTCTACGATTTCTACCCTCCACGCTGCCCTCCAATACTATATATATATATATTAGGCTTTCTTTTACCTGCCTGGAACATATTTCCTAAAAATAAAACTCATACTCTTACTGCGGTTCTGAGTAAGGTGTTTACAGATGGCTTAGTTTGGTTGTAAAACAAATAATGGAACTGGAACTCCCCTCCCAATTTTTCGACTCTGTCCCCCTATTGGCTGGAAAGAAATTGTCTTGACGGTGGTCAGAGCTCGAAAATCCCGCTGTGCTTTTATGTACAGATCAGTAAAAGTATTACAGTGACGTAGATTACATGCACCTCCTATAATGAAGAACTCTACTAAATTAACTTTACGTAACTGTTCACTCTTTCGAGCTAAACCATTGTGATGTATTTTCATGGTGTTCGTGCAGCTAACTGAAATATTAAGGTGCGATCTTTCTCATTCTCTTAGTGTGTAACTGTGCTGTCCGTTATCAGCACTCGTGCAGTATTGTGTAGTCTTTGTCTTCTGGCGAACGACCATGAAAATGGGAGAAGAGGGCGGCATCACCTCAGTTGAAAGGTTGAAGACAAATTAAAAATACGTGTAAATCTACTGAGCAGGAAATTTATGGTAAAGAAAATTACTTTCATCAACAGGATTCGAACTGGCTGAGCCTGGCCCCTGAGTACGAGGCCACTGTAGTGGGTTAACGATGTCGGCTATGAAAATGAGTATCATTAATAATATATGTAAGCAGACAATTCACCCCAGGCCTCTGTTCTGTGCTTTGCTTAACATATAAATGAAAGACAATTTAAAATTTTAGCTATCTGCTTCTTATTTTTAAGACTCCATCCTCTGGGGAAGTTTGTGATACTGTCTGATCTTTACTGTTTAGAATGGAAAACTTCTGATGTAAAACAGTGCCATCGAATTTCTGCGTCTCCGAATGGAAAGCTTTTGCTGTGTATCTTTCCTTTAATAATAAATAATATCACTCATCTCTCACAAATGCGTGTTGACACCAGTAAAGTCTCCAGGAATTCCATCAGTATTTGTGTAATAAATTATACCCCAGAGTGCACTGCAGGAATTAGGGTAGAAATACTATTGGAGGAACTGTAACAAACCAAAGAGCCATTACCATAGTACGTGCAAGGTGTCAAATGTACAGTGAGGTGGAGCACAATTTATAAATAATATTCACAAAGGTCAAGACGACAGTACTAAGTAGTTGTATGTGTTGAGGGCACAATTATGCAAGAAGTTATAAGGAATGCTATGGTCTGTTCAGGCTGTTCGTTACGCTAACATAAAGCAAAAACCACAGACCGGGACATGTGAATCGAAGGCTCAGTTATACAAGGTGTTTTCGATGTGGACCTCAACTATGCTCCGATACTATTGTGTAACTGGGTGACAGATGAGTGGAAGAAGTGCGCTGATTACATGGTTTATCCTTCACTATATTTATTAAGAGCATTTCACAAATATTTTCAAGCACCATAGTTCAATTAAAAACAATAAAATCAGATGTCAATGCAAATTAATAGTTTCTTAAAAATCAAAACAAGCACCGCATGTTTTCTTCGAATGACAAGTGACAAATGACCTTTAACCTACTCACAGGTTGCTACCAACAGCTCCAAAGCTACTCACAAGTAGGTAGTAGCTATTTTGCAACTACAGTTGCCATAGCTAACTTGTCGGGACCTCGTGATATTGAGCAACACTGCCACCTTGATCGGCAGGCGAGAATAGTGTTGTGCCCTGGCTGCTATTACAGTCTCGGGCACCTGCTCGACGCCGTTTCATCTCTGCCACCAGGCTTGTCATGGAGCTTTTGGTCGAGCTGGCACAATTGTGCCCTCTATATGGCTTGGCAGTACTGCTCAAAGCAGACGACAGGAAATTAAAATACCACCAACGGAACAGTGCTGTATCCATGATAGCACAGTAATATAATCCAGACATTGCACTTTTCTTCGTTTTATTACATATAAAGCAAAGCAAAGCTCTGATTTCTGGCCCTGATGGATCAGTTGGCATCGACCATCTGCCTTGTCATCTTCAGACAACGGTGGCGTCGGATGGAGACAACATACCATTCTGCCTACCATTGCCCTAAACTGGCCTCATGAGATTGAGTGCACCCCAGTTCAGTCCTCTCGTCAAGGAAAATCCTTGGTGGTATCAGAATCGAACTCAGGTCCTCCATAAGCTAGCAAGAGACGCTGATCATGGTCTGTCAGCTATGGAGGCGGGTTTATTATGTGTAGCAGTGCTTTATATGCATACGGGGTATGGCACAAAACCATCAAGGATCTGTACTCTTCCAAAAATAAAAATATGGTTCGAAAGAACAAGGTGTTGAGAAACATATATTGGAGACCTACGCCGTAGCAGCGAATACTTTACCCTTCTGCTGGTCTTGGCGGCATAACACGATGCGTTTGGCGACTGAAGTCATGGACGGCAACAATCTGTTATTAATGGCGGGCACCCAAAAAATGCAAGTACACAGTCTCCCTGCTGTCCGACTTATTAGGAATGCAGGTACTTCCCAATGAGCCTCTGAAACCCCGGTGGATTCCCTTGTGCAGATGTACCCATTTGCTGGTTTGACAAACCCATATGACTCTGTCCCACAACTGAGGGTGACAGAGTATACTAAAAGGTTCAGACGGTTGAATCAAGCAAATAAGTACACCCACGTATCACTCGTTGTGTGCGTGATGCTAGAAGCAGTACCTCTGATGTTCAGAAGGTCACTGGGACAGGTTCTAAGTGGCACACTAGCAAAAGACACAAGTCTTACCATTTAGGTAGAGACCTTCAGGTCTTTACCAGCAAGGCGCAAGTACAAGAGTGTCTTCTCTTTCTCTCTGCTTTCCTCCCCAGCTCGGTAGTAAAGCACATTTACATCCTAGACTACTCCCACTTTAGCACAAGCCAATCATGAGCTGGAGTGCCACATTCGAATATGGAAGACTGTCACTTTTTCTGCATACACAGATTTTACCAATCACAGGCTTTACATTTAATTGGGAAGAAGGAAAAAGAAGAAAGGTTCAGCTTTGCAGCCTCTTTCCCAAGCGTTTACACCATGTCTTTTGCTAAGAACATGACCAAGATGGAACCACAGTCCTCCATAAAAAGATTGTTATCTCCCCTGTTCCATCCATTTGGAAATTTCCAAAAAATGGCCATAAACTCGCCAAAAGCCTCATGCCTCCACAAATATGTTTCGTAACAGAGTCTGCACGTATGGGCGTCAGTGACCTGTCCCACAGAAAATTCACAGAAAGGTCACAGTTGTCTCGCTGGCTTCCTGCCTAACAAAGGCCCATCCTCCGCTTTATTGCCAGTCTTCAATGCTTTGCCCATTGCAGCGGCGTCTCCTTGGCCTGGTCAGCCTACCTGGAGGCGGTCCCTGACCGACTGGCGCCATCCAACGTTTCTGCACAATGAGACCGCGGAACTCTACCGTCCGGAAATGTTTTCACCCAGGTTCCGCAGAAAAAACGCTCCCCTCGGCCCTCAGTCACCGTACCCTTTTACTGCAGTCTTTTAAAACGGCACCCTGATCCCTTGAATGCAAGTAGAGCTTACCACTTTTCCTCCACTAGAGCACACAAGCAAGAGCGTTAACTACTGCCCACCATTTCATCATGATGTTTGAAGTCAGATCGTATCGAGGTATAGCAACCAAGCAATGAAGATCAAGTTCCCTAAGAACATTATGCAGCATGACACCAAATCAGAAGGGAGAGTGCTCTGCAATCTCTCAGCACTTACGTAATATATCATGTATACACCGGGTGACACACTATTAAGTTGAAATTTTGGGTCAAATTTTGTTTTTGGTAGTTATTAATTTGCAAAATATATAGAAATATTAAACATTACATGACAGTTTTGGGGACTATGTACTTCGTTCTGTTTGTCCCTGTCAATTCCTGTTTAACACTTACACCTCGAGCACTATCCTAGTACCTAATCCTCGAGATTCAAGTTGATAGCTTAATACAGAGTGAATTGTATATAGCAAGCTACATGGCCCTGTTATGACTGTAAGGACTTACTCATGATTCTTATCAGTAGAATAACTGATTATATTACATAGCAAGGTAATTTTTATTGTATTATATAACAAGTTTCTGGATTACCCTGTCTATTCCTGTGGTCTTGTGAACCATGTCATTCACTGTAAGAGCAAAATGCTAGTACCTAAACATCGAGGTACACTTTGATAGTGTAAATATTGTGATACTCATAACGCCACCTATATGATTTCATTGTGTGGTTGTTTGTGGTAGTTATGAGTGGAACACCTTATGTCCTCTTTGAGATTCCTTCATGTCCACTTAACTACATCGAGGTACCGAACAACAAAGGATGTATAGCATTCGAAGCTTAATGCTGCCTTCATATTACGACATACATATTTTTATTGTATTTGTTATATAATATGAACATGCCATATGACAGGCATCAATTTTTGGGTGTTAAAAGAGATAATGAACGTATGTTGCTTCCTGATATGTTTTAGGGTGGTTTTAAAATTTATGTAAATTAATTAAAAATTTAAAGCAAAATAAGTGTACAATACTCTGATTTGGATTATTTACTGTTATGTAAGCAGTGTAACATTGTTGGATTATTGGTTTGCCTTCATACTTTATATGAAACGATGTGTTTTTGATTGTAACTACTACCTCAGTGTCATCTGGTGGCTGATTGAAACGTCTGTGATGTTTACTTGAGAATCTTTTTTCGTTCTGCTAATATAAAAACATGAGCTTGTATAATTAGTGCAGTATGTACGTTGTTTTATGTTATAGTTATTTTACGTTCGCCTTGCTACTGCACTATTGTTGTCAGTTTCTATGATATGACATGGCATATTATGTGTTTGATCAAGGTTAAGTGCAATGTACTGGAAAAGGTATGCTATATTCCGTGGTACATTACATGTTTATATAAAATCGTATTACGCCCCCTTTACATCTGAACCCAGTGTGCTTGAACATGTTGATTTGCGCTTTATAACTCTATGATGGCAACGTATTTTGCCGAAACCATTCATCACAATAAATACTGTACAATAGCGATCTTGTCTGTTTGAAGCTGTATTTCTGTTTCTTCTTTAATTAATTTCCAACTTTCTCCTAGAGTTTGGGCTCTAGGCAGCGCAGCAGTTAGTACAAAAACATAGTTTTGTGATTATAAGCTGTAAAATATTGTATTATTACCTTGTGGCTCTCATCTCATCGTTTCAGACAGATATAATTGGTTAGCTGTTAATATATAATGTTGATTATATAATATGGCTTGGGAGGGAGACCCCGCATGGGGTTGTTTGGCCGCCTGGTCCAAGCCTATAGGACAAGACTTCGGCGACTTGCACTTCTTTATGATGAAGATCAAATGTTTTAGGACAACACAAAAAAAACCGTCCTCGAGTGAAGAGAACATTCGATTCCGCCAGGATCCCAACCAGGGACCCCATGATCGAGAGGCAGTAATGCTGATCTCTGGACCCCGAGAGTGGAGTGATTCATGATATTCCAAAACAGTGGTTGAGTTCGCAGGATTTATAGGTTATTAAGCTTGCGGAAGTAGAAATTCCCACTTTCTAATCCAGCCATTTCTCTGCAAGGTAGTGACAACTACTATCGATCCTGGAATTCCCTTCATGTTGCTTATTGGGATTTCTCACTTTACCCAGTATTGCTGCATTCGATTTCAGTTACTCCTGAGTATGCTTTACAATCCATCTTTCCCTGTTTCAAATTAGGGATGTCTTCTGTATTATTTTTTCCCACAAACACTTCACGCCTATTTTAGGGGTTACAGTTTATGTAAACATTAATTCCATTGCGTTTTATATCATCATCAATAATATTACACACCGTTTTGTTTGTGTTTCCGCATCTTCTAAAGCGATTGCATAAAAAATGAAAGTTAAATTGCATAGGCATAGCCCTGGTCACCAGCCAGAATTCGGAAAAAGAGGAAGATGTGGCCTGTCGCCATGTCAACACATAAAGCGCAAGGTTACGATGACAATGAATATCCGTTCACACTCAGTAGCTAAGTCTGTTGTCGACAGATACCGGCTAGGGCCAGGCAGACGCTGTGGGACAACAGCAAACAACAAAGACTCCGATGCTATTGTTATGAATAGAATAGATGCCAACAGATGGGACAGGGTGCTGAGCGGTACGTAATTCACGTGAGAAGCCTTTATGAGGAATGCCGGTGCACGGCAGCGTGTGCCACTGGGAGCTACAAAGGGACCAGAGGACCCCCTGCAGCGGGCAGCCGGTTTGTGAGATTAAATGAGGCAGCGCTATGCAGTCCGTTCACATCCGCACTCAAGAGGCTTAACATAGTTCAGAAGACGCACTGAAGCGAATTTAATTATATCCCTAGCAATGCAGTGATTTTCATTTGATGTTTGACGCTTCTCGGACAACCGAAATAATTCTGACACAGCAGCACGCTCAACTAACCGGCCAATAAATGCAAACAAAAGTAGAAGACTTCTATATGATAATGGTTTTTCTTTTCTTTCAGTTCATCAGTATTTACAAGTTTGACTCTGTCTTCCATTTTTTCAAACTTAGGCTAATAGTTTCATTTAGACGAAACTACTGTATCCACTACCCCCTAAACCTGTTTTTCTCGTTATCTTCTATCTTTCCCCTTTATCGGCCCTTCCAGTGTCTCTAATCTGTCAATTTACCTCGAAAGAGTCTTCCATAGATTCTTTCCCCATCTACTCCTTTCAGTACTTCTCCATTTCGTATTTTAGCTGTCCAATTAACTTTTAACGCTCTCTGATAGGACCAAGATTCAAATGCTTCCAGTGTCTTATTCTCCACATTTTCGATGGTTCAGGCAGAGTTCTACCGAGTGTTGAGCTTTGCTTCAGATGTATGCTTTAAGGAACTCCTTCGACATTTCCACATCGACATCTAATACCAATAAGTTGTGGAACTGAACAAGGCTTTCTTAGCTTGTATCACACTTCTGATGTTTCCATTAGAGCATCGTGCGCGATATTGGTCTCTGGATAGCAGAATTCTCTCACATCTTCCACTACTGCGTCGGTCAAAGTTGTGATACACTATTGCTTGCGAAAATTTTAACATCCAGAAGGAATTGCCTTGAAGCAGTCAGAAACAGGAGAATGCGTGGAACACTAGAAACGCAACAAGTGATGAATGAGAGGCGACAGCCGGCCGCTGTGGGCGAGCGGTTCTAGGCGCTTCAGTCTGGAACTGCGCGACCGCTACGGTCGCAGGTTCGAGTCCTGCCTCGGGCATGGATGTGTGTGATGTCCTTAGATTTGTTATGTTTAAGTAGTTCTAAGTTCTATGGGATTGATGACCTCTGAAGTTCAGTCCCATAGTACTCAGAGCCACTTGAACCATGTGTTTGAGAGGCGACATAGTCAATTTGAGGAAAACGAAATTTTTGACAACATGTAAAAATCCAAACAATTTATGGTCGTTAAGTACTGTATGGTTTAATTAAAGTGCAGCATTCACAGAGGTCCAGTGTGGGCTGTAATTATGATATGGCAGACAAACTTGGTAGATTTTCCATCACGTTAATGCGGAACAGATATACACTGGAAAAAAGGTTCCAACTTTGGCCACCAGGTTCACATTTTACGCTGTGAATGCAAGAAAGACGTGCAGAAATGTTTGCAAGTGTAATGCATTAAGAAAGAGACATGGGCAGGAAAGAAAGATTAAACAAATGGGATAGGCATAATGTTGATTTTATAATTAACAGCCGCTTACGCAGTTCGTTCTAATCAGCAAAAGAGATGTCGACGAGACACTGTATAGCGCCAGAGTTGCACCTGGTGGCCAAAATTGGCGACAGACGAAGATGTGAGGAAGGGCAAGGCGACGTCTTTTTCTAGATCCATGAGGAACTAGAGGGTGCTGTTAAGACTGTTTTTCACGTCCACGGCGCGAAATTACGAATATGTCGTCAGCTTATCTAGAGAATTAATGGAAAAATTTCATCGAACTTCTGTATAAAGAGGTTTCCAACTGCTGTATCTAATGGGCAACCCATCGCAGCACAATCCAGCCCATTGCATCTGATTGTAATACTAGCCATTGCACAAATAATAAGATGCAGTAAGACTGCGCCCAACAGACAGATCACGTTACTTCCAAATAATTGGAATACTATGTCCAAAGAGCGTTTGATAGACTCATTTGTAAACAGTGGCACCAAGTCAAAACTTACCATTATCACATCACCAAGTCGAAGACAGTCAATTTGGCCGATAAAATCGACTGTCTTCTTTATACGATTTTCACAGTGACCTACATGCTGTGCGAGGAGACTGACCAAGTTTGATCTAACAAAAACCAAATCTTGTAAATATCGCCGAGTCCGCAGCTCGTGGTCGTGAGGTAGCGTTCTCGCTTCCCACGCCCGGGTTCGATTACCGGCGGGGTCAGGGATTTTCTCTGCTCGTGATGACTGGTTGTTGTGTGATGTCCTTAGGTTAGTTAGGTTTAAGTAGTTCTAAGTTCTAGGGTACTGATGACCATATATGTTAAGTCCCATATTGCTCAGAACCATTTGAAACATCGCCGAGACGGATAGAAACACTGTCCATCCAGGTCATCTACAGAGTAGAAGCAGTTGTTAAATAGGAATGATTTCTATTTGATTTTAAAACTTTAATTCTTTGGGTGCATACGTCGTTGTTTTCTGTGAATGTTTAGAAGCGAATGGAGTTCTCCTTAGTGCTATGTTAATAAACGTTATTATGATCCAATTCTGCCTAGTTCTTAAGGACAAGGTTCATAACAGAGTAAATCCATCGAGAGACTTTTGTCACTACGCCTAATTTTTGGAATAATTGTCTACGTGAATTTCTGGAATGGACAACAGATACATCTTACAGTATGTTTCTGTGCAGCATATTCTACGTATCTATGTGTGGGCTTGAGGAGACAGTGTTTCTTCACTTAGGATCCCATTGAGAAACACATGTATGATGGTACTTGGCTGAAATGGTCTGTGTTAACTGTGTGTCAGTTATTAGTCCCTTGAAATGTATACGCTGAGAACATGTAACAATATTTATTCAGGAGTAACTGAAGCGGAAACCGGGAGACTTTTTGACAGCTGTCACACACATTTATGTGGTAACTACGCAACAAGACTTAACTTTCAGAGGAGACTCGTGGAAGTAAAATACTGCAAGAAAGCTGCAGAATAATTTATAGTCATATGCTCCTGTTGCCGCACGGTGGACATCAAGTATATTTACGCAGTTACGTGGTCTCGCCTCCCACCAAGCAAAGGCGTTGCTCGAACTGAGGGACGCGAGCAGCCAACAGCCTAGTACCACAGATAGGACCCCAACGACCTTACCACTGTTCAAGGAAAACAACAGTAATGAAATTAATTACAGATAGTTGTCAGCTTATTTCTTTCAGAATTGTCTTTATTATCGTCAGTTCCAAGACTAGTTTAATGCAGCTCTGCATGCTAGTGTATCCTGAGCAAGCCAGATTAGCTCTGCATAACTACTGCAATTAACCCCTTCACTTCACTCAAGGTGTGGTCTTCCTCTACAATCCCCCCCCCCCTCCCCACCATGGCTTCCATTACGGCTTTGATCTAATCATCTAACATTCAGCACTCTGGTGTAACAATATATTTCAAAAGCCTCTATTCATTCCCTGTCTGCACAATTTCTCATTCAACCTCCTCTTCCGTACAGGGCTGTGTACAGGGTACCATATTTTGAGAAACGACTTTTAAACACTTAATTTTATATTTAATGTTAACAAATTTCTCTTTTGCAGAAACGCTTTTCTTGCTATTATTAGTCTGACTTTTACATCTTGTATACATCAACCACTGTCAGTTACATTGCTGCACTAATAATGAGGTTCATGTACTAGTTTTCGTGTCTCATTTTTAATCTAATTCCCACACCATGGTGTGTTTTAATTTGTTTTACTTTTATTCGTATTCATCTTAAAATTCCTTCTCAAGACATTACTCACTCCATCCAGCTGATCCTAAAAGTCCTTTTCAGTCTCTCATAGAACTAGAGTGTCACCGGCCAATACTGCTCCGTGAACTTTGATTCCCTTTCCAAATTTCCGTTTGGTTTCCTTTACTACCATCTCAGTGGGCAGACTGAACAACTTGGGACATAGGCTACATCTACGTCGCAGTCACCCCTCAATTATTGTCTTCCATTGTAATTTCTGACTGTAGTCTGGCTTCTGTACAGCTTGTAGATAACATGTTACTCCCTATACCGTCATGCCTGCAACGTTGAGAATTTCAAGCAGCGTATTTACTAAACTTTGTTAGAAGCTGTCTCTCAATTTTCATGTGCTATGAAAGTAGGTGTGCCTTTCTTTGGTCCATATTGTAAGATACGTCATAGAGCTACTGTTGCCTCGCATGTTCATACATTTCTCTGAAACCAAAACTAATCTTTCCCGAGGTCGGTATCTACCAGTCTTTCAACAATTAGCACGTTCGTCAACATATTTAACATATACTGCCAGTAAAACAAGTTTTGAGAAAAGTTTGCATTAGCCTCGGTCGTGCATTTGTGTATATTTCTGTAGTGGGATAGTCTCTAACTATCTCCCTCCTTCTTTCCGTCCTTCACCCCATGTTATATTAGTATAACGGACTATGACTGTCCCTATATGATTTGGTGAATTACAGTTAAGACGAGATACATTATTTAAACTACATAAAGTAATGAAAGTACTGAAGTTCTTGTATGAAAATGAAAATTGGACGCTTACTATAAAACAGAACGAAAGGGAAGAAGTGCACAGATGATTTTTCTGAGAGCAGCAGTTGACGCCACATTGCCTGATACGAAGAGAGCAGCAAACACCGAGACTGTATTAAACATATTATCTCAGTGAAGAGATAGTAAAGTATGTAATCTATATTGCGCAGCACAATTGAAAGATCACTTTCTTAAATCCCGTAATTGTTTCCCATTGCGACGCAGAAGTTTGAAATTTGGTTAACTTCATCTGTAGCGGCGCGAAAGCGTGGCATCCTGCGACGTTTGAAACAGCTCAGAAGTTCATGTGAGCTGTAAGGTGGGTTTATGGAGTCTGCCCATTACCACTGTTGACGTGCCATATGGTGCAAGCGCCACCATGCCGCCTCTTACACACGTTTCACACCTTCGTTTGACGGCTGTATGATGGCTGTCAGAACCACGCCACCTAGCCTTGAAATCACGTAGATTTCTTACAGGTGGCTGAGGATAACGTATTCAACACACCACCGTTAAAAATCGACTAGGAAATGCCTCAAAAGGCAATATAAAAGGGTATCAATAGGAGCGTCCCTTCCCTAGGAGCGTTCATTTTCACACATTTCGCACTTGTAAACGACAGTTGATAGTGCGATGTACAACAGGACGACATTCTTGACAAATTTTTCAATCCCCCCTCCGGACGATTAATCCGTTTTCTGAGGACATCGCGGAGTTGCAACACCACTGAATGTGATCTCTTCCCTTTGGAGCACATTGTGACCCAAGTTCTGCTTTGGTATACAGTGTTGAGCTATTAGGGCCCGTTAAAAATCATTGGACGAAATTTTTAACGTGATCCGAAGCAGAAAAACTTGTTCATCGCTTTTCGTAGACTTTTGTGACGTGCGCATGGATGGGTGTGACGTTAACACGCACAAAAACGGAAAGGTTCCCTCTAAGATACTGTCAAGTTCGGAGTCAGCCTCGGTGCCATTTGAACTCCTTCACTGGCTCGTTCGTCAATTCCTAATCGCCGGCGGGCCAAGCAAATCGTTCCAGATAACCGCCTGCTGGCCTCTGAGATATCAGAAAGGCTCTTGAAGGATTGCCTGGCTCGTCGGCGGGTGGAGATTGGTGGATCGATATCATTGAGCAAGGACATTTTCACCAAGATGTGCAAGTGAAATCGATAAAGGACTGGGGAGGTCCCTGACGGAACACTTTCCGCATTATTCGCGTGTGCTTCAAAGTCGCACATTCCGCACATACACCACAGGAGGGCGCAAAACAATGACACACCGTAAACACGTTCTCCGCTCCGGTACACGTTCTAATTTTGTTTCTGGGGTTGCAGCCCCACAGTGTCCTTGGAAGGGGTTCGATTGTCTGGGGAGCGTCAGCAGTGGCCTGAGTTTATTAGGAAACTCATCATGTCGTACATCGCACTGGAACTGCGTTACCGAGCGCGATATGTCTGAAAATGAATGCCCTTAGCGAAGGGGCGGTTTCATTGACGCGCTTTATGGCACCTCCTGAGACCTTTTCCTATTGATTCTGAGAGGTAGCACGTTTTAAATGCTTCTTCTCGGGACCTGTACGAAAACCGCGTGATTTCGGCGCTAGCAGTCGTGGTTCCGACTTCCATCGCATAGTCGTCACACGGAGGGCTGATCACCCGATTAGGAAAACGTTCTGTGGGCACCCACCTACATAAGGAGAAATGACCATCACGATAAAATAAGAAAAATCATGGCTCGCACAGAAAAAATTAAGTGCTCGTTTTTTCTTCGCGCCTTTCGAGAGTGGAACGGTGGAGAGACACCATGAAGGTGATTCATCGAACCATCTGACAGGCAGTCTTCGTGGGACACGTGGCGTTGGAAGGATTATGGTGGTATCTGGTGTCAATGTGACATCATTAACCCACCTTACAGCTCACATGATCGTCTGAGTTCTGGCTCCTTTCTCGCATGCGTCGACATCTTGCTATATGGAGCATCACTGAGTCCGAGAACGACGTCACAAGGCGCCATGCTTTTTCACCATTACAGACGACGGTTGGAGGCACGTCTAAACCAAATTTCAAACTTGTGCGCTACAATGGGAGGCATTACGGAGTTTCACGAAACAGATCCTTAAATTGTGTTGCATAGTAAAATGGAAACGGCATGTAACAAGAATGCAAGAAAAGGTAACAGTAACGTCTATGCTCAACTAAGGAAGCTGGAGGATCAATCTGTCAAAGAAAATCTTGATAAAGCAAAATATTTCATGGTGAAACAAACAGTTTTATTCTTGGTGTTATTGGTGACGATGATTGATGTTTTCAAAAGATAACTGTGTAAGTGAGACGTTACAGGTTCTATCTCACTCATTAGGACGGAATCTAATTCAATGAATATTTTGCCAAAGCCATACTCATATCAGAACGGAGGCAATGAGAACGATCCAAGACGACATGTGACACATTAAGACGATTTATGGTCGCCGAAAGAGGTAAAACGAAGTCGCATGCGGCCATCTAAAACACTTGTAATCTTTAGAGGCACACTTCTGATAATAGCAGAATAGCTATATCCTTAGTGGATAACACTGTAGGCAAAATAGTCCGTCGCTGAGGTCCCTGAAAAGCCTAGCCATCACAAGGTGTACAATACTTTCTTCAAGAAATTGAAGCAGGAAATTATATATTTTTGAATGTTGCTATTGCATTAAAACTCTTAAAATGAGCTGAAGTAGGATAAACATTAATTATAAAAGGACAAAGATTTCTGGAAGGAAGAAGAAAGATTATGATTTAACGTTCCATCGACGACGAGGTCATAAGAAATCAAGCACAAACTCGGACTGATAAGGGATAGGGAAAGAAATCGGCCGCTCCCTTCCAGAACACCCATCTCAGCGTTTGCCTTAAATGACTCAGCAGAACCACTGGAACCTAATATTGGGTGGTCTAATGGTGATTTGAATCAACATCCCCCTTAATGCGATTCCACTGTCCTACCACTGTGCCATCTCGTTCGGAAAATGCTCCTGCGTAGGAGACTACACGTATTATAAGAATAATGTCACCATCACTATGAATAGGAAAGCAGCTAACAATGAGTATTGATAGGATACAGAAATCGAAACAACACCACATATTATTCCGCAAAATTACAAGCCCAGGTTACCGCTTGACGAAACTGTTAGGATCTATAGAAAAAGTTGATGAACTTTGATAAAAATCTAAATAGCACTGAATGAACGAGGCAGTGTAGTGGAGGAAAAGGGTTCAAATTTCTATTTAGCACGCTATATTAAGATTTCTAAAATCCCTACAAGAATGAGTATAAAGCAGTGGCCTATGAAATAAATTGCGAATCAAGGAAGGAACGTTAATGAAATGTGTTCTTAGAACACTCCTGTTTAAATTTATTGCTAAAAAAATATTGAAGGGAGTGGAGGAAATTTTCAGCAGCAGAGTAAAAGTGCAACGCAATAACGCCACTCACATATTTGTACAGATCTTAAGATATATTATCAGTATTAATTAGTGAGGACTGCAAGGGATTCTGGTATACAGGACAGAATGAGATTTCACCATCCGTAGAACTTCATCAATATCTTCGGTACGATGATTAAAGTGCCGTTTCACTTTGGACTTCACAGTAACAATATTCGAGGTGAAAATCCCACGTTCCAGCACGCTGCGTGCTGTTTCCTGCGTGGCACACAGCACGAAAACATTTGTCACCAGACCGCAAGAGGACTGTCGATGTGATAATTCCATTGCATAGCGCACCGCTTAATACTGGGCACTACGAAAACAGATGAAACGGCGTATACTGATTGCTCTATTCACTAATAATGAGAATTCATCAGATAAAATATTTTTTACTGAAATTTATATCCTAAGATACAATTTTCTTTTTCAGTACATGTGTGGAATCTGTAGGATGAGAGGCGCGGAGGTTAGCGGTGTGTGTGTTGTCCTTAGCGTAAGTTTGATTAAGTAGTGGGTAAGCTTAGGGACTGACGACCTCTGCAGTTTGGTCCCATATGACGTTATTACATTTCCAAATTTTTTGAAATCTCGTTTAAGGTTTGCTGGAATTCGCTAAGTGCTCTCACTCTCTAATACTGGATGAATCAAGTCCGGGTGTTTGTGGGCCGTCGTTACGCTGTCGCAACACAAACACACAGTTTATAATTGTAATAATTGTCTTATTGTGTTAAACTTTTAACGTAGTGTTATATCTTCTAAAGAGCAGAATACGACAGTTTTTAAAATTTTTAGACTCCCTCAGTAACCACGCAAAACATAGAGAATCAACCTTTTGTTGCCACTGGAAGCTGTTAGATGGGCAACCTGGAACTAGTATCGTTTTCCCGGATAGTCGGTGCGTAATAGCGACAATATTTTACTTTTGTTATTATTATTATTATTATTATTATTATTATTATTATTATACCTAATTTCATTTTGGCTTTTTTATAATTTCATCCCGTATTAATCAGTTATGTTCTGTTTTCAACAAGATCTATGCCTGTTTCGACGTATTTTACGACATTTTCTCACCGACAAAAACGTAACCGATATATTTTATAAAAGTAAGTGTTCAGTGTGCTTGCCACTAAAACTCAGAAACGAGCTTCGGTACGGTGGAGGGAGTTATATGGTACGGTAGTCTCCTGTCCCCCATCCATTCAGAAAGTTCTCGTTTTTACCTAAAGGGCGTGCTTTTGAAGACGTAACGGCTGGGAATTTTCACCCTACAGAAATTTCTAGAACATTCCAGAACATTCGAGAGTGCTCGAGAACATTCCAGAACATTCGAGAGCATTTCATAATGTTCCGGAATGATCCACAATGACCCGGGATGTTCTGGAATGTCCGGAACAGTATGGAACATTCGGGAAGATTCCAGAATGTTCGAGAATATCCCGGAACATCCTACATCATTGTGTAACGTTCCAAAACACTCTCGAATCTTGTGAAATGTTCTGGAACATTTTGAACCATTCGAAGCCCTTTTGATATGTTCTACAATGCCCCACTGTTGGGGCTATCCATTGGTGGGGGTATCTAAAGCAAGACCGGTCGTGGATTCCTGATTTGATATGTATTTTAGACAAGCCCAAATGAAAAAGGGGGTTAGCTCATGCCAGTCGTGAAGCAAAACGTCGAAAACAAAAGGAGCAGCAGACGAAGAACGCGAAGCATATTTAAGTTCCAGACAAACGAGAATAAGCAGTGAGGAGTAGAGAAACTGAAGAACAACGAAATGAACGGCTTAAAGAATCAAGAAAATACACAAACACGACGTAATCAGAAAAATGAATAACGTCTACCAAAATCTTATGCCTTAACAAGGACTGCAAATACACTGGTATATGCATGCGTATTCAAATACAGAGATGTGTACACAGGCAGAATAAGGCGCTGCGTTCGGCAACGCTTATATAAGAGAAGTGTCTGACGCACTTGTTAGATCGTTTAGTGCAGGTATAATGGAAGGTTATCAAGATTTAAGTGAGTCTGAAAGTGCTGTTATAGTCGGCGCGCGAACGATGAGATACAGCATTTCAGAGGTAGCCATAAAGTGGGGATGCTAAAAAAAAAAAAAAAAAAAAAAAAAGGTTCAAATGGCTCTGAGCACTATGGGACTTAACATATGAGGTCCCCTAGAACTTAGAACTACTTAAAGCTAACTAACCTAAGGATATCACACACATCCATGCCCGAGGCAGGATTCGAACCTGCGACCGTAGCGGTGACGCGGTTCCAGACTGAAGCGCCTAGAACCGCTCGGCCACACCGGCCGGCGGAGATATTCCTGTACGACCATTTCACGAGTGTACCGGGAGTATTAGGAATCCGGTAAAACTTCAAATTCCGCCATCGCTGCGGCCGGAAAAAGATCCTGCAAGAACGAGACCAACGACGACTGAAGAGAATTGTTCAACATAACAGAAGTGCAACCTGTAATAATTATTTTTGACCTATTTTGTATCTGTATCGATATTTCTGTGTCAATTTGTAGTACTGCTTACTTAGAATGTCGTATCTGTCATGGAAAATCTTTGACTATGTGTACATAACATTTCAGTTATGTGAACTTTAGAACGATGTTGTTTCAATTATGGTTGTGAATTTAAATAACTACTGAAATGATGTTTATATAAGGTACTACAAATGACTTGGTCCATAGGTGGGGAACGTAGTGTTGAATGTAAAAGATGTGGGGAAGCCCCGCAGCTACGGAAGTAGCCCTGCGGAGTGGAAAAGGTGTGGCTGGCGCACAAGTGGGAACTCGTCCTTTGTGACGGGTATGGAGTCTGGTCTGAGCAATGCTGTATTTAACACATCGCTAGCACTAGCGTATCATTGTGGCTCATATTCCTGGAGTTTTGAGGCCAGAAGAGCTTAAGGACAGTATTTAGCGGCCTCGGATGCTGCATTTGGTCATACCATTACCATGGCATGTTTTTGGCCCTATAAAAATTTAACTCCGGCGCCAAGAAGATATGCAACAGGGCGAGGCCAATAGTATTGCTTTGATTGCACCGCCGCCAGGTTAACATGGCCTGCAAATTGCCCCACCAGTGCCACAAGCCTTCCACTCAGCCTCGTGGGGTAGTCACGGCGTCTTGTCACGGCTCCCCTCGTCGCTGGTTCCAGTCCTTCGTCCGGTGTGGGTGTGTGTGTCATCTCTAGCGTAAGTTAGTTTAAGTTAGATTAAATAGTGTGGAAGCTTATGGACCGATGATCTCAGCAGTTTGGTCCCATCAGACCTTATCACAAGTCGCCAATTTTTTCCTTCCACTAAATCGTTTACGTTTGTACATGGACCAGGTATTTGTGAAATTTGACTGATTTTAATAATAATTGTGGTGTTTCTAAAAACTCTATCTTACACCTGCGATTATCCGAAACCACAAACCTGGACATGCATCGTATCCTAGTTAATTTAATTCCGAGTGTCCTAAGAGAAAGTGGTTGAACTTGAATTTAATGTTGTATTGTCGTTTGGATAGCCAATTATATTTTTGAGTAGGTCAAAAGGCTGCTTATCAAAGCACATTTGCTATTTAAATAGTTATAGTTTGTTGTGCTTTGCTTAATTAATAATGAATGATGGGAACACTTACCATTTCTCATACATACTGGGATAGTTTAGTTAATGAGCAAGGTCCTTCAAACCACGAAAGTTTAAGTTGTCCTCATGTACTAGGATAGTCAGTTAATGAAGCAATGCAAAGGCTCCTTCAGCGTCAGTGTAGTTAGATCTGCATTCTGTTTAGTTGCTTCAAACCGAGTTTAAGAAAGAACTATTTATTGTGTTATCTATTCTAACTCAATTTGATTAATGCACAGGCATAGAGACCCTGTACTAAGCAAGGATGTTATAGGGTATGATCATTAGCAGACCCGTTGATTTAAATTCAGAATCACTTCAAGCTTTTCCATGTTCAGTATTGTTATTCGTTTCGTGTGCGTCGGTATTTCGTTTTGTAAACTGTTGCACCTAATTTATTTAAGGTACATATGGTTGAGAGGCATATGTTACAGTTTGCTATCTCTTTGGTCATTTGTTTGTCTGACTTCGAAGTTAGCAATACATATATCTGCAAGGTTAGGCTACCGTGTTGTCGTGTGAACGAGTATAAAGAAAGAGTTTTGTGTGTGTGTGTGTGTGCGTGTGTGTGTGTGTGTGTGTGTCAAGGAAGGTTAGGTTAGCCTTAGCACTGTCTTCTACTTTATTATGTTGCTTAACACAAGAATGCCTAATTAGGCTGACACCCGATATAAATATGTAATGTTACAATTGGCTGTTGTGCTGGGAGAACGTCTGTTCTTGACCCACTTGTTTACTGTTGGTTAAAAATGGTTCAAATGGCTTGAGCACCATGGAACATCAGTCCCCTAGAACGTAGATCTACATAAACCTAACTAACCTAAGGACGCGCGCTTCCAGACTGTAGCGCCTAGAACCGCTCGGCCACACAGGCCGGCTACTATTGGTTACACTGTGCTGGAGTGTTTCGGAAACGAACCGCAGTTTGATTGTTCTGTTTCCATTAGGTTATCTCACGGTCATAACTTCTTAAAAATTCCTCGCAGAGGTATCAAGTTAGCATCGATCGCCGTTTAAGGTAAGCGGTGATACCGTCACAAACCCTTCTGCAAATTGCTTCAGATTTCAATGATGGGACATCAACAAGTGTGAGCGTGCGAACCATTTAATGAAACACCATCGATATGAGCTTGTTCAATTTAATGATAAGTTAAAAATGTTAGTACATGGATCAAAAGTTGAAAATTAATTTGTTATCATTTTCAGGTTTGGTTCTTTATTTCAGTTGGTGTTTCTTCTGCTCTTTTAATGGAACAGAAGGCCGACTCGTGTGCCCTTGATGACCGCACGACACATAGCTTCACGCCTCGCCTGGGCACATTAACACCGACATTAGACTGTTGATGACTGGAAATATGATGCCTGGTCGGACGAGTCTCGTTTCAAATTGTGTCGAGCGCATGGTCATGTACGGGTATTGAGACAATGAATCCATGGACCCTGCATGTCAGCAGGTGACTGTTTAGGCTGGTGGAGGCTCCGTAATTGTGAGCGGACGCTTGCAGTTGGAGTGACATGGGACTTCTGATACGTCTAGATATGACACTAACAGGTGCCACGCACGTAAGCATCCTGTCCGATCACCTGCATCCATTCGTGACCATTGTCCATTCCGACGGACTTGGGAAATTCCAGCAGGGCAATGCGACACCTCATACATCCAGAATTTCTAAAGAGGGGCTCCAAGAACACCCTTCTGAGTTGAAACACTTCCGCTGGCCACCAAACTCCCCAGACATGAATATTATTGAGCATATCTGAGAATCCTTGCAACGATCTCCACCCGCTCGTACTCTTACGAATTTACGAAGAGTCCTGCAGGATTTATGGTGTCAGTTCCCTCCAATACTACTTCAGACATTAGTCGAGTCCTTGCCAGGTCGTGCTGCGGCACCTCTGCGTGCTCGCGGGGGCCCTACGCGATATTAGGCTGGTGTACCAGTTTCTTTGGCTCTTCAGTGTAGTTAGAATAAGTTTTCAGTATTTTTTTACCTCTTATCCTTGAAAGTTTATTGTTTTATTCTAACTACCACACAGTCTTATATTAACTCCCTGAGCGAAGCCGGGTACCCCAACTAGTACTGAATAAAATTAAGTCCTAAATTTACGTTTTTAATAAACTGAAAACGATCTTAGCATTTGTTAATTAATCTGCTTCCACTGCAAAACAGGTTGTGTGAGGATAGAATCCTAAAAGAAGAAGATACTCTATTTCTCTTTTTGTGAAAATTGTGGAAACACTGGGTACTTCAAGAGTCACAATCTCCAGAGCTCGCGCTTTGCGCGTCGGGAACGACTTGAGTGAGTCATCCGCGCGAGCCTCCGCGGAGCTGCGGTCCTGATACGAGGCAGGAAGTGTATGACGTCAGAGAGAGAGAGAGAGAGAGAGCTGCATCAGCGGCAGCCTGCAGCGCCTACCTTTCTGGATGAATGCAACAAGTGTGGCGGCGGCGGCGGCGGCGGCGGCAGCAGGTGGAAAGAGAAACAAGGCTCTGTCAATTCTGAAGACGTACCTGCAACACAAGGAGGAAGAGCCACGTCAGCCATGCATGCTTTTGTTACGGACTGAACAGCGTCGTGTTCCAAGACGAGACAACCCCCACCCCCCTTCGACTCGCTGGAGTTTAAGAATTCGCACCACACAAGTAGCGGTGCTTAAATCTGGACAAATTTAAATTTCACGCCATATTGTAGTTCCACTAAAGGTCACGGCTGGCGTTCTTGAAAGCCATAGGCATCTAGTAATCAGTTAGGATCTCAAAATGGCCGAGATTTTACTGACAAGTGCGGGGTGCAACCGAAGAGCCATGATTATCAAAAGTCATCGCGCTGGGCGTTTACACACTGAAATAGTTCGATCTCCGGGTACCCGAGATCAACGGATTACGATACTGCGGCCAAGTATAATGCTTCGGAGAAGTCTGAGGAACGTTTCGCTAATCCGCCGAGGAAACGTCATTCGAGGAAACGCATCTCACGAACAACGGCAGCCATCGAAAAAGATCAGGCGCTAATTTCGAAACGCCGGGGGAAATACTGAGGAAAATGGCGTCAGTATTGACTGTCATCGAGCAAAGAGTGCATCGAATGGCAGAGGAGGACCTCATACGAGCCATTTAGTCCAAAACTGGTTCTCGGATAACGTTAACATATTCTGGTCAAAGGATTTTTGGCCACCGAATAGCCCGGATTTAAAACCGCTCGACTACTCTGTTTGAAGCGTAGTCAAAAGAGTTATCAGTAAGATGAGGCACCTAATGTCGCATCTCTAGGCATTGCTACCGAAGCAACATTCACGAATATGGACAGTGATGTTTTCGAAAGTGCGTGCGATCGCTTCAGATCAATATTGGAGGCGGTCATTGCGACTGAAGGAGGCTACATCGGGTAATGATACTCTTGAAAGATGTCACTACTTACATGTAAAAGGATTTTCATTTTCATTTATATTTTGTTTCAATAAATTTGTTTTTAAAGAAAAAGTTATTTGTCCACATTTAAGTGCCGCACCTTGTATATAAGCATGCACTTACTCAATTTGCGAATTTGAAAACATGGTAAAAAAGCTTCCATTTTCTTCCGAACTGCCACAGACCTAGCCTTATCAATAATGTAGCCTCTTTTTGTTCTAGTAGTAGTTGCGACTGTACTCGTTGTTCACAGAAAATTAATGTAGACGAGAAGCTGCTTTCCTTTCAAGACATAAGGGGGAAACGATTAATAGAAGAATTCAAACATCATACAAATCCAATATACATAAAAAAATAGAAGGGAAAAAACTCCTCAAACTATACAGGGCTGATTGTAACAAATTCAGTCTCTAAACTATATGCGGAAATTTTAAATTCGAGAAACGAATCACAAATTGTGGACGGAGAAGAGCAGAATTGGTTTCGTGCCGGAATATCGCGCACAGACAATATGTTTTGCCTAAAACGGATCGTTGAAATGAGACTATTTATGAATTTAGACATCTATTAGTGCTTTCATTGACCTTCAGAAATAATATGGTGGCATCCGTCTCTGTTAATTGTGGACTGCAATGTTTGAGAATGGAGTGCCTCATTTATATGTTCAGCTGATGGCACTTTATATAGTAAGACATCTTTTAGAATTAAAGTAGGTAAAAAAATATGTGGACAGATTCCAGCAACAAAACAGTTATAACAAGGATGCACAATAGCACCTACGTTTTTTTTAAATGTACTCGAATTCTCCGTAAAGCTAATGTAAATGTTCCTGTCATAGTATGGATGTTTCTACACACATTAAAAATTTTTGCATCACCTCGGTTTCGAAAGTTAAGGAACCTGTACAGAAAATCGGAGTACAGATCAACATAAACAATATTTCCGCCCTTTTTATTGCTCATGAAAACCACACATTGCATGCTGTATCACCATACAGCGAGAACCTTCAGGCGTGGAGGTCCAGATTGCTGTACACTCCGGTACCTCTAATACCCAGTAGCATACCCTCTTTCATTGATGCATGCCTGTATTTGTCGTGGCATACTATGTACAAGTTCCTCAAGGCACTGTTGGTCCAGTTTGTCCCACTCCTCGACAGCGATTCGACGTAGATCCTTCAGGGTGGTTGGTGGGTCACGTTGTCTAGAAACAGCCATTTTCAATCTATACCAGGCATTTGCGATAGGGTTCGTGTCTGAAGAACATGTTGGCCACGGTAGTCGAGCGATGTCGTTTTCCTGAAGGAAGTCATTCACAAGATGTGCACAAAGGGGGGCGCGAATTGCCGTCCACGAAGACGGCGCCTTCCGTGACCACCAGCGTCGTGCGTCGGCCACACATAATGCCACCCCAAAACAGCAGGTAAACTCCACCTTGCTGCACTCGCTGGACAGTGCGTCTAAGGGTTTCAAACAGGTCTCCGACGATTGTCTGGTTGAAGGCATATGCGACACTCATTAGTGAAGAGAACATGATACCAATCCTGTGCGGTCCATTCGGCATGTTGTTGAGCCCATCTGTACTGAGCTGCATGGTGTCGTGGTTTCAAAGATGGACCTCGACATGGACGTCAGGAGTGATGTTGCGCATCATGCAGCCTATTGCGCACAGTTTGAGTCGTAACACAACGTCCTGTGGCTGCATTATTCAACATGATCACTTTGCTGTCATGGTTCCTCCGAGCCGTAGTCCTTAGGAACAACAGGCAACATGAGCCGTGTACCTCCTTCCTGGTGGAATGACTGGAACTGATTGGCTCTCGGAACCCCTCTGTATAATAGGCGCTGCTCATGCACGATTGTTTACATCTTTGGGCGGGTTTAGCGACATCTCTGAACAGTCAAAGGGACTATATGGATCGCGCAAATTAGATCATAAACGAAGATTGGAATTTTTGAAACAATTGCAGAAAGTACAGCAACGTATGACCCAGAAACATGGAAAATAACTGAAATAATTAAGAGCACCTTAGTGACAATGGAGGTGGGATTTTGGGGGTGTTGC